>NC_132905.1:38574970-38874970 GCF_047675955.1 Chlorocebus sabaeus | reverse complement strand
TCAGACCCCAGTCACACTCTTCCCTGTAAGAGCTGTGGTTTTTGCCTTCTGTAACCCTCATCTGGGACTTGACCACAGGCAGGCACCAAGTCCATCTTCTCCAACTGTATTAAACCTGTCTAGGTCTAGGTCAGATCTCCCATGCCTTGGTATTCTCATCAATGCTTAGCAGCAATTTGCCCAGAGTAATTATCTGGTGAGTACTTACAGTTTCCAAAGGTGGGTGCAAGGAAGAGAAACATCTATATACCTTTGATAAATCAAATAACCTCTTCCTCAATTCCCCATTCAGCA
Organism: Chlorocebus sabaeus; assembly: GCF_047675955.1. Lineage (NCBI taxonomy): Eukaryota > Metazoa > Chordata > Mammalia > Primates > Cercopithecidae > Chlorocebus > Chlorocebus sabaeus. Next base: position 38,874,676 of record NC_132905.1, on the reverse strand, counting down.
GAGACTGACTGATCTAGGTTCTGGACACCGGTATACCTGGGTTCAAATCCTAGCTCAAGTTATTTAACCTCTCTGAGCCTCACTATCCTTATGTGTAAAACCTCACAGGGTTGCTGCAAAAGTGAAATTAAGTGCTTACACTGTGCATGACGAAAGCACTTTTAAAACATTAGCTACAGTCAGGCACTGTGGCTCAGGCTCATGCCTGTAATCCTGGCACTTTGGGAGGCCAAGGTGGGCGGATCACGAGGCCAGGAGACCAAGACCATCCTGGCTAAGACAGTGAAACGCTGTCTCTACTAAAAATACAAAAAATTAGCCAGGCGCGGTGGCGCCCACCTATAGTCCCAGCTACTAGGGAGGCTGAGGCAGAAGAATCCCTTGAACCTGGGAGGCAGAGGTTGCAGTTAGCTGAGATCGCGCCACTGCACTCCAGCATGGGCAACACAGCTAGACTCCGTCTCAATAAAAGAAAAGAAAAAAGAAAAAAGTGAAACGTGATCTTTGGGCAGGTTCTCACTGTCCTGATCTCTTAGGAGTTCAAGTGTCATGAGAGGTTCTGCATTAGAGATCAATTCCCTCAAGTTTTAGGACTTGGCTTTTAGAAAAGTAAAAGGATTCAATCTCAAACTCACTGGAATCAGAGCACTCCAGATTTTTTCAGTGGAGCCAGGCGTGGTGACTCACACCTGTAACTCCAGCACTTTGGGAGGCTGAGGCAGGAGGATTACTTGAGCTCAGGAGTTAGAGACCAGCCGTGGCAACAACAGTGAGACCCTATCTCCATTTTATTAAAACAAAACTTTTTTAATAAAACAAAATTTTAAAAATAGAATAAAAAGAATCATCTGAAAGCAAGCAAACAAAGCAACTACAAGGATTAGTTGGAAAATGTCTAAAAGTGAAGAAGACATTTCAAATCACCCAGTTACTAAGAATAGAACTAGAAGAGCAACAGGCATTTCATACCAGTTCCACTCTCAATTCCAATCTCCAGTGACCCCAGTCCAGGACTCAGCAGAGAGACTGCAGAATTCTTTTTACTAAATTATTCAAAAAGGAGACCTCCTTTATCTTTCATTCTCCGAATCCCAGGTCCCCGGCAGCATTCCAGAAACATTCAACGGGATTCTATTCTAAGCACTGGCTTCCAAGCACAGGCTTCTGCCACACTAAGAGAGCCCAGGCACGCTTGATCCCTCCCTTACACCTCCACACTCATGCTCCCCACACAGCACCTGAGGCTCACATGTGTCACATGCTCTGGCAAGCAAACAAGGCAGCTGTTCATCTAAGAACACGGACAAGGCACCCCTGCCACTGCAAGGATCCTATCCCCCGAGGTGACTCACGTGCTAAACACAGGGGTGCCCACCTGCTGCATCAACTCAGCTGCCTCGTCATCCCCGTTGCCCACACCAGGGTTCTTTCGCACCACACCAGGGCCAGCCTTAGGAGCCGCAGCAGTTCTCTGTGTTGACATGGGCCTCTGGGGAGCTGAAAAAGAGAGCACAGGTTTTTGAAAAGGAGTAATTTCAGACCAAACAAACAAAAAATCCACAAGACAACATGGAGAAGCTGTGACCAACTGCCTTCCACAGGTGTTCAGTGAAGGGAACCAATGCTAGAGAGCCCCAGCATGCAAGACCACACTCCCACATTTGTCTGAGTGGTTTCTATCCTGGCAGCAGAGTTAAGTACCAATTTCAGTCATGACGTTTCATGCTGGGAGTAAGTCCTTCAGTGAGGTCTTTTCTCCACTGCGGTGAACAGGACTAGCATCTGAAAGGGGTACAGTCATTCCGGTGCATAGAGATGATCCACCTTAACCCAGCTCTGACCAAATCCACAAACAGGTTGTTTCATGTTGGTTACAACAGTTAAGATTTAGTTAACACATCTACAAACCAAATCCAGCTTCGTAGAGCAAAGACAAACTTCACGTCAGGCATGAGCACACAGTCCTGGCTGCTGCCAGGTGCCCACTGCTCCCCATCTGGAAAGTTAGGTCCCTCCTAACTCCTCACCTCCGACTCCTTGGATTGCAAGAGGGAGGGAATCCATAAGAGCAGGAGAGCCTGCTCTTCCCATGAATTGCTTTAAAATCTTTCTCTCTGCTTACCTTTTAGAAGGAGTTTAGGAAGGTGAGGAGAGAAAAGCATCACACTGACTAGTATTTACAGACGTCTCTCAGTATTTACAGCCAAAAGCAGACAAAGACAAGAAAAAAGGAGTAAAGCAGCCAACCTATCTATAAGTAATCAAGAATGGGCTAAACCTCAAGGTATAGATATCATTGATGATTCACTTACTTAGCAATTATTTTGTAAAGTTTGCATATTACATGCCAGGTTTGGAAATATCTCATCTTCCTAACACCCCAAACTATAATCACAAGGCCTTTCACCCACAGTAACAGGCATTTCCTCTGGATGACTCTCTCTAGCACGTTTATCCCAAAGACTAAATGCTTAATGCACGTCTCCACTCAACTGGTAGCAGCATCTGAAATATGAAATGTACAGGGTTATCTATGCAGTTTCCCATTCTAAACAGCTAAAGAATAAAAAGTACTCAACATCTAGAGAAATGGGAACCCTCATATACTGCTGATGGGAATGGAAACAGCTCAGCCACTTTGGAAAATAGGTAGTTCCGCAAAAGGTTAAATACAGAGTTAACACATGGCACAGCAATTCTGCTCCCAGAGTATATACCTTTGAGTCTGTAACTGAGAGAACTCAAAACGTATGTCCACACAGAAGCTGCACATGAATGTTCATAGCAGCATTATTCCCATTTGCCATAAAGTGGGAAACAACGCAAATGACCATGAACTGCTGAATAAAATGAAGTACAGGCATGCAATGGAATACTATTCCAAAATAGAAAAGAATGAAGGACTGATACATGCTAGGTCATGGATGAACCTTGAAAACAGCAGGCTGAGCAAAAGAAGCCATACACAAAAGACCACATACTCTATGATTCTATGTATAGCAGAACTTCAGAATTTGCAAATCCAGAGACAGAAAGCAAGTAAGTGGTTGCTTAGGGCTGGAGGGAGGGCGAAAAGCTGGGGAAAGTGGGAAGTGACAACTATTAACTACGCACAACGTTCCTTTTTTTAAATTTTTTTTTCTTGAGACAGAGACTCTCTCTCTCGCCCAGGCTGCGATGTAGTGGTGCAATCTTGGCTCACTGCAACCTCCACCACTGGGGTTCAAGCGATTCTCCTGCCTCAGCCTCCTGAGTAGCTGGGATTACAGACATGCGCCACCATGCCCAGCTAATTTTTGTTATTTTAGTAGAGACGGGTTTTCACCATGTTGGCCAGACTGGTCTCGAAACTCCTGACCCTCAAGTGATCTGTCTGCCTCAGCCTCCCAAAGCGCTGGGATTACAGGCATGAGCCACTGCGCCCAGCACAAGGTTTCTTTTTGGAGTGATGAAAATGTTCTAAAATTGATTGTGGTGATAGTTACACAAGTCTTTAGATATATTAAAAACCGTTTAACTTTATACTTTAAATATAAAAGTATAATTATATGGCATGCGAACTGTCTCTCCATAAAGCTATTTAGAAAGCACTCAGCCTATCCTATCAGATGAACCAGCCTCTCTCAAGGTATTATGAAACCTTAATTATCTACCCTGCCCCACAATATACACATTGTATACTACTGTAAACACATCCTGGGAAAGCTATCAAGCCCATACCCTTCTGAGAAGGTATGTAAAATCAGCCTCTCCCTACCCCCTAGACTCTGCTAGCACCACGGCAAGCCAAAGTCACCTAACAGCTATAGTTCTAGGGCAGGTAGGGAAGCCGTGAGTATACATAGGAAGCTGGTCTACAGACAGAATAACACAGACAGCCAAGAGCAGTCCCTGAGAGACCTACACAGCTCCTTCAAGGAGTTCAGCTCTGGTATAACTTCCCATCCTAGGGCTCTGTGAAAATGCCCTTGTTTTGGAATGAACAAATGCTCTCTTACATGAGCTGGCCTGATGGATTTCTAGAGCTTTGGCAAAACTGCATACAGTAACTTGTTCAAATTTCAAAAACCCTCTGGGGCAGGTATTAAAATTCCCATTTTATAGAGGAAGAAACTGTGGGGCAGAGTTAAAGCTGCTTACACAGGGCTACAGACACCTAAGGACAAACATAGTTATCTGCCTGATGCCAGAATCCACGCCCTGGCCACATACCTGGGATTATATTTCTTAAGATCCCTAAGCCTACGGCTACTGAAAAAATTCTAGTTGAATGCTGAATGAATATCTAGAATGCTATTTTTTGGAAACGTTTTGGGGTTGTTTTTTTTACCTGCACTGCTAGAACTGAGAGGTTTCTTCGGTTTATTCAGAGCTGGAGCAACAAGGGAAGGAGCCACTGCAGTTTCTTGACCTTGTCTGGCAGCCACAGGGTCATAGTCTTTTCCATCATAGTTTGCATCAAAAAACTTCTTGAACCACTGAACGAATTCAAAATTGTCCTGAAACTTTCCTTTTACTAATTTGTCCACAGGAATTATCTGCAGAGAAAAACAACTGTTTAGCCCAAAACAAGAGGCTTTTGGCAAGCATCAAACTAGTCCATGCATCAATTCATTATAAAGCTTTGCCAAAAGGAGAAAAAAATATTTTAGAGACCTTAGGGCTAAGTAAGCCCCTAAATTTATAAAGCAAGTTTCATGCAGTTTGCCTTCAAGAGTACCTACACTTACCAACCCCTCCCCACTCTATCAAATTTATGAAAAGGAATCAGAAACAAAAAAGGAACAAATATCATATAAGTCACATATACACATCCAAGCACATGCTAAGACATGATACAAGTGTCATTATGCTATAAAGAGTAGGTCTGCCATATAACTTGCATGGCCACAGTGCCTATCACAAAGCACGAAATCCACTGCATAGGCCAGGCACGGTGGCTCATGCCTGTAATCCCAGCACTTTGGGAGGCCAAAGCAGGCAGACTGCTTAATCTCAGGAGTTTGAGACCAGCCTAGGCAACATGGTGACACCTCGACTCTACCAAAAATACAAAAAAATGAGCCAGGTGTGGTGGCATGCGCTTATGGTCCCAGCTCCTTGGGAGGCTGAAACTGGACTGCTTGAGCCCAGGAGACAGAGACTGCAGTGAGCCAAGACTGTGCCACTGCACTCCAGCCTGGGTGACAGAGACAGAGAGAGACCCCATTGAAAAAAAAGGGAAGACCTCTCTTTCCCTAAGCGGCCTAAGGTAATCTGTGAAAATGGTTCACTATTCACTTGACCCGGAGAACCCCACGAAATCATGCAAATCAAGAGGTTCCAATCTTCATGTTCACTTTAAGAACACTCGTGAAACTGCCCAGGCCATCAAGGGTATGCATATTCAAAAAGCCACGAAGTATCTGAAAGATGTCACTTTACAGAAACAGTGTGTACCATTCCAACGTTACAATGGTGGAGTTGGCAGGTGTGCCCAGGCCAAGCAGTGGGGCTGGACACAAGGTCAGTGGCCCAAAGAGTGCTGAATTTTTGCTGCACATGCTTAAAAACGCAGAGAGTAATGCTGAACTTAAGGGTTTAGATGTAGATTCTCTGGTCATCGAGCATATCCAAGTGAACAAAGCACCAAAGATGCGCCAACGGACCTACAGAGCTCATGGTCAGATTAACCCATACATGAGCTCTCCCTGCCACAATGAGATGATCCTTACTGAAAAGGAACAGATTGTTCCTAAACCAGAAGAGGAGGTTGCCCAGAAGAAAAAGATATCCCAGAAGAAACTGAAGAAACAAAAACTTACAGCACAGCAGTAAATTCAGCATTAAAATAAATGTAATTAAAAGGAAGAAAAATCCATTGCACAAATCAACCAAAGGCATCTACAATGAACTGTGTTCAAGAAAATTCTGGGCCGGGCGTGGTGGCTCACACCTGTAATCTCAACACTATGGGAGGCCGAGGCGGATGGATCACTTGAAGTCAGGAGTTCGAGACCAGCCTGGCCAATACGGTGAAACCCTGTCTCTACTAAAAATACAAAAATTAGCCAAGTGTGGTGGTGGGCGCCTGTAATCCCAGCTACTCAAGAGGATGAGGCACGAGAATTGCTTGAGCCCAGGAAGTGGAGGCTACAGTGAGCTGAGATTGTGCCACTGCACTCCAGCCTGGGCAATAGAGTGAGACTGTCTCAAAAAAAGAAAAGAAAAGAAAAAAGAATAATTCTAACCTGAAAATAGATCAAGATGCAAAATCAGTCTCCGGATAAATTTTTACAAAATGACATGTTTTCCAAGTTAATTCCAAATCCTATTAAAACATGCTTGCTGGGTGCAGGGCTACGTACCTACAATCCTAGCTATCTTGAGGACTGCTTGAGTCCAGGAATTTAGACCAGCACTGGCAACACAACAAGACGTCATCTCAAAAAACAAAAACACCAAAAAAAAACCCCCACAAAAAACAATAATAAAAAATATACATAAAGACCCTGTAAGTATTTTTACTATACAAGAATACTGTGTTTTCAAGTATTCAAATCACTGAAGTGTTGGCTACAGCTTAACTTTTTAATCTTTTTTAGAGATGGCGTCTTGCTCTGTTGCCCAGGCTGGAGTCTCGTGGTGCAATCATAGCTCACTGCTGCCTCAAACTCCTGAGTCCAAGTGATGCTCCTGCCTCAACCTCCAGAGTAGCTAGGACTACAGGCATGAGCCACCATGCCTGGCTTTTAACTATCTTTTAATCTCCAAAGATTCCAGTTGCAATGTATTATAAAAAGAATATATGCAATTATATATACACCCCCAACAAATATAATTTTTAAAAATTACTTTGCATGATACTGAAGCATTCACAAATATTACCTCTGTACTCATTTCAATAACCCAGAAATACATAGCATGGGACAGAATTAGATACAAAACAAAACTGGCCATGCTAACCGTTGAGGTACACAAGAGATCATTACACTATTTACTATTTATTATTTATACACTATTATTACTTTTATATACTTTAGACATTTTCCATATTCAAAAAATAAAATACAATTCCATAAAAATGAATGCAAAATTACTGTATATAAGCTATATCTATTTAAACTATGCCTGGAAACTAAGTGATATTCTTATACTATAAATGCCTATTTTATATATTGTAGAGACAGAACTAAAATTTAAAAAAAAAACCTGATTTCAAAATACATAAAAACCAGACACACTAGCAAGATAACTGGGGGTGTTACTACCTTTGCCAAAGAGAAAAAAAAAAAAGTTATCCCCCCAAAAATGACTTAAAAGGATAAACCCTTCACAAGGGTGGGGGAAGGGACAAACTACTTAATCTACTATCTACTAAAACAGAGGTAATGTTTGTGCTAAATCATGCCCGGTGGACCATGTTTCTGTCACCCTCAAAAAACTTTGGGGGCAGAAAGGAGTCTTCCAGCACCCACCACGGAGCCTCCTTGTATCCTTCTGTAAAAAGCAAGTATTTCTAGAATCTTCTCCACCTCAGCCTCCAAAGTGGTGGGATTACGGGTGTGAGCCACCGTGCCTGGACTTCTCTATTGGAACTATTCTACATACAGTATACTTTTACAGAAATAAATCCAGATTAAGAGAGTTAGATTTCAGACTACTAGAGATTACACAGTAATTTTTTTTAAATAAAAATCACTGTCCAAATTTACAGGTTGATTCCTCTAAACAGTTACTAACTTCACAGACGATGAAGAAACAAACAAGAAAGGGGCATAGGGGCAAGAAGGTAGAGGGAAACTGCTCCCAGTAAATTCTATGTTAACTGAGAAAAGTTAACTAGATAAATTAAGAATAAAAAGAAAATGCCCAAAGTCATAAGCTAGCATCTATATCCTTAGTAATGATCTTTAATTAAGGAACATTAACCACAGTAAAAGATAACATTTACTTACTTTGTCAACACCCATTCTCTTAAAACCCGCTTGTAGTATTTTGAAGTTCTGGATGTACTCGTGTTCTAGCTTAGCCTGGAATTTCACTTTCTTCAACGCAATGGAGCCAGGGAACAGCATGTCCATAAACTGACAATAGGCAGCCCCTGAATGAACAGCAGCAACAGAAAAATAAAATTAAAGAAGCAGGGTGAACTTCTTCCCAGACCCACTTAAACCAAATACAATTTTAAAAGCTGTGAGGTAGATCTACAAAAATCAAAAGCTTCACTGATTTCATGTGAAGTCAATTTTTAAAATCTATAACAAGACTGTGGTTTTCACCCCATATATTCTACAACGTACTTGCAACCCAGACGTCTATAACAAGAAGAAAAGGAATGTTTCTACAAAATTTTAAAACTCCTGTTCTTTATTGGTAATCATCATGACAATAAAATGACCACTAGAAAGAAAAATGAATGCCCAAAACACAGAAAAGATAACAGAAGTGACATTTTCTGATTTTTCAGAAAGATATACCCTCATCTTCATGAGGGGATTTCCAAGATCCAGCCTTGATCTAGATTAAAAACATTTTTTTCCCTAAGATGTCTGTCTCCCTGGGCTTTTTACATCTCTAAATATATTTAATCTATCATTTCTTTTCTTTTCTTTTTTTTTGTTGAAACAGGGTCTCACTGTCGCCCAGGCTGGAGTGCAGTGGTACAATCTCAGCTCACTGCAACTTCTGCCTCCGAGGCTCAAGTGATCCTCCCACCTCAGCCTCTGGAGTAGCTGGGACTATAGGCTCGTGTGACCAACGCCCAACTAGTTTTTTATTCTTTTTGTAGAGCACCCGGCCAACCCGTCATTTAATTAACAAAGCTGAATAGAAGACATTTTTGTGTTCCTCTATTAAATTTTTTTGTTTTGTTTTGTTTTTTTGAGACAGAGTCTTGCTCTGTCACCAAACTGGGGTGCAGTGGCACAATCTCGGCTCACCACAACCTCCGCCTCCCGAGTTCAAGCAATTCTCCCGCCTCAGCCTCCCGAGTAGCTAGGATTACAGGCCTCCGCCACTACGTCCAGCTAATTTTTTGTATTTTCAGTAAAGACAGAGTTTCACCATGTTGGCCAGGCTGGTCTTGAACTCCTGACCTTGTGATTCACCTGCCTCGGCCTCCCAAAGTGCTGGGATTACAGACGTGAGCCACCGCGCCCAAATTTTTTTTTTTTTTTTTTTTTTTAAAGACTTACCATGGCCAAGCGCAGTGGCTCACGCCTGTAATCCCAGCACTTTGAGAGGCCACGGCGGGCATATCACCTGAGGTGAGGAGTTCGAGACCAGCCTGACCAACATGGTGAAACCCTGTCTCTAGTAAAAATACAAAATTAGCCGGCTGTGGTGGCGCATGCTACTGTAATCCCAGCTACTCGGAAGGCTGTGGAAGGAGAATCGCTTGAACCTGGGAGGTGGAGGTTGCGGTGAGCCGAGATCGTGCCACTGCACTTCAGCCTGGGCAACAAGAGTGAAACTCTGGGCCAGGCGCGGTGGCTCACACCTGTAATCCCAGCACCTTGGGAGGCCGAGGCGGGCAGATCACCTAAGGTCAGGAGTTCGAGACCAGCCTGACCAACATGGAGAAACTCCGTCTCTAAAAAAAATATAAAATTAGCCAGGCGTGGCAGCGCATGCCTGTAATCCCAGCTACTCAGGAGGCTGAGGCAGGAGAATCGCTTGAACTTGGGAGGTGGAAGTCGTGGTGAGCCGAGATTGCACCATTGCACTCCAACCTGGGCAACAAGAGCAAAACTCTGTCTCTGAAAAAAAGAAAGAAAGAAAAAAAATTATCCAGGCATGGTGGTGGCGCATGCCTATAGTCCTAGCTACTCAGAAAGCTGAGGTGGAAGGATCACCTGAGCCTGAGAGGTTGAGGCTGCAGTAAGCCATGATCAGGCCACTACACTGTCTCAAAAAAAAGAAAAAAGAGCAAAACTCTGCCTCAAAAATAAATAAAGACTATGATAAGGCCAGGCACAGTGGCTTATGCCTGTAATTTCAGCACTTTGGAAGCAGGTGGATCGCTTGAGTCCAGGAGTTCGAGACCAGCCTGGGCAACATGGTGAAACCCTGTCTCTACAAAAAATACCAAAATTAGCTTGGGGTGTTGGCATGCCCTTTTCATTCCAGTTACTCAGGAGGCTGAGGTGGGAGGATCACTTGAGCCCAGGAGGTTGAGACTGCAGTGAGCCATGATCGCATCACTGCACTCCGGCCTGGGGGACAGAGAGAGACCTCGTCCCAAAAAAAAAAAAAGACTGCTATAATAAATTATTGTAATATTTCATCCCATTTCATTCCTTCCCCCACTTGCCCATTTTTTTTTTCCAAAAAGTGTTTTATTAGTGCTTAAACTTTTTGGAAGATTATTTCTCTAATGCCTACAAACTGAACTCTCCTAATTCAGAGCAGGCTTCACTGCGTACTTTACTGCCCTTCCAAAGTTAATTTGCCAACGGAACAAGCTTGGGAAGCTAAACCAGTGGCTAAACAGTAAGTGATCTGCAGCATTCAAGACTGCCATAAAATGCATATTCAACTTACTTGAGGTCAGGCCAAACCAGTTCTCTGCTGGTTCCAGCATTCAGTTACCATTATTTTTGGAAATTCAACATAAAGACAGCAGGGGTACTTCAGTGACCAGAGTGACATTTTTAGTAGAAAGGATCTTCAGAAGGTTAAGGCCTTGATTTTTGAGGTGACTGATTTATTTACTCATCCAACAAAAGTACACTGAGGGCATTTTTTTGCTTTCTTATTTTTTTTGAAATGGAATTTCGTTCTTGTTGCCCAGGCTGGGGTGCAATGGTGCGATCTTGGCTCACTGCAACCTCCACCTCCCAGGTTCAAGCAATTCTCCTGTCTCAGCCTCCCGAGTAGCTGCGATGCAGGCATGCGCCACCCTGCCTGGCTAATTTTGTATTTTTAGTAGAGACGGGGCTTCTCCGTGTTCGTCAGGCTGGTCTCAAACTTCTGACCTTGGGTGGTCTGAGTGCCTCAGCCTCCCAAAGTGCTGGGATAACAGGCGTGAGCTACCGCGCCCGGAAAAACCAACTTTTTTTAAAAACCCAAACAGAAGACAATCTATTAAGCAATTATATCCACAGTGCTATTTTACCCAGTACTATTTTATGCAATTAAAAAAAAAAAAAAAAAATTGGCCAAGTACAGTGGCTCACACCTGTAATTCCAACACTTTGGAAGGCCAGGGCGGGCAGATCACCTGAGGTCAGGAGATTGAGACCAGCCTGACCAACATGGGGAAACCCCACCTCTATTAAAAATACAAAAAAAGGCCGGGCGCGGTGGCTCAAGCCTGTAATCCCAGTACTTTGGGAGGCCGAGACGGGCGGATCACGAGGTCAGGAGATCGAGACCATCCTGGCTAACTCGGTGAAACCCCGTCTCTACCAAAAAATACAAAAAACTAGCCAGGCGAGGTGGCGGGCGCCTGTAGTCCCAGCTACTCGGGAGGCTGAGGCAGAAGAATGGCGTAAACCCGGGAGGCGGAGCTTGCAGTGAGCTGAGATCCGGCCACTGCACTCCACCCTGGGCGACAAAGCAAGACTCCGTCTCAAAAAAAAAAAAAAAAATACAAAAAAATTGGCCAGGCGTGGTGGCATATGCCTGTAGTCCCAGCTGCTCGGGAACCTGAGGCAGGAGAATCGCTTGAACCCGGGAGGTGGAGGTTGCAGTGAGCCAAGATCGCACCATTCATTGCACTCCAGTCTGGGAGACAGAGCAAGACTCCACCTCAAAAAAAAAAAAAGGTAACGATTTATACATGAAACTGGTTACCAAAACTGCACAGGAGTTTAAAAAAAACAAAAAAGCTCAACAACTTATGAATGAAATTGGTTACCAAAATTGTACAGGAATAAAAAAATTCCCCTATTTCTAAAAAGAGAATCAATTACATCAATATTGGCATCCAGTCCTCCTGACAGACTTTTATGCGAGTATGATTCTCTTCATATTTCTTTTTCTCTTTTAGAGACAGGGTTTTGTCATGTTGCCCAGGCTGGTCTCAAACTCCTGGGCTCAGGTGATCCTCTCATTTCGGCCTCCCAAAGTGCTGGATTACAGACATGAGCTACCACAAGACCTAACTATTCATAATCAGAAGAAAATGAGCTTCCTATCTTCTGTTTTGTTTTGCTTTAAGTAAAGCAAGGGAAAAATCAAGGAGGTGCTTGAAGACTTAGGCAAAAATGTTTGAAGAGGCCAGGCACGGTGGCTCATGCCTGTAATCCCAGCATTTTGGGAGGCCGAGGCAGGCGGATCACAAGGTCAGGATCAAGACCATCCTGGCTAACATGGAACTCCATCTCTACTAAAAATACAAAAAAATTAGCCAGGTGTGGTGGTTGGTGCCTGTAGTCCCAGCTATTCCGGAGGCTGATGCAGGAGAATGGCATGAACCCGGTGGGGCAGAGCTTGTAGTGAGCGGAGATCACGCCACTGCACTCCAGCCTGGGTGACAGAGCGAGACTCCGCCTCAAAAAAAAAAAAGTTTGAAGAAATACTTCCTTGATCAGAAGTGTGACTTAATAAAACTAGTACCTCAGACAGGCTCCAGACTTACTCAATATAAAAGGGAAGGTGGGGGCTGGGAACTTAGAGGGAACTTAGTGTTCCTTCAGTAAGGAGGCCACTGCCAGCAGCGGTGAGCAATCTGAAAAGGGGCTGGATCTAGAAGATCCTTCAGAAGACAAATAAAACTGTGAATTAGCCTCAAAAGATGCTTCTCAGGCCTGGGACACTGGAAGAAAAGGTGGAATCATGGCTCCAAATGGACTACCTGGAAAAAGGAGCTAGCCTGAGAAGAAAACAAAGCTGGGATTTTAAGTAATCACAGGCAGGGCAAAAGTATCCCACAAACAGAAACATCAGACCAGATCTGAGCTGAGGGAGGCCTGGTTAGGGGTGTGATAACACTCTCTCAGAGCAGGAGGACCATGGCATTAGCAGTGCAGCAGAAACAAGATCGCCAAGCTGTCTTACATGAATTCAAGGGCTGTCAGGGCCCCACATTAAGCTGAGGAGAAAGGAACCTCCCATTTGCCTGGGAACATCAACACCTTTGCTGAGAAGGAACCCATAAAGGAGGCCAGGCTGGAGGGAGAAGACAAGGAGAAGGGGAAAGCCAAATACATTCAGTGAGGCCCTCTACACGTGCAGAGGACCAAGCTGTGCCCTTGAGAAAATGCAGAGGGGCCTGAATATGGAATGCAACACAGGAACAATTCACAAAAGCAACCTGTACTCCTTTTCTGACAAAAGCAAGCTCTCATAAAAATCATTCTCTTTGACCAGGGTTTTCCTCATGATGACTATCTTTCCAAAATACTTGATGACTACCTCTCCAAACTACGGAGACTACAGAATGTATTAATGAATCTTGAAACAACCTGCCAACTCTTCGCTGAAAGCTATCCTTGCCTAATCTCCCTCTACCATATCCAAGCAAAGGCTCAGCTCACTGTTGGGTATAGGGGAGCCCACTGTCAACAAAATTTGGCCACTTCAAGGCAGCCGGCAGATTAACACAGGACCTCAGCACTTTGCCCTCTCAAGGAAGAAACTTATTCCTACTTTGTAAAGCTGTGTTTGGTGGAGAACTCTGGTCTGCTAGATCCTCTGCGCAACAGAGCTAGGAGGGATCTGGCACCAGCGTCAAAAGCACCTGGAATTCTCCTTGGGCCTCAGTAAGCACAAGGAGTTGAGGAGCCTCACTTTCTCGGACTCCAATCCCCGGCAGCAGGCCTTCTTCAGAGAGACAATGTCTGTGTCTCATCCTGTCTGCTCTCATACTGGAAGCAAGACCTCATTTTCTAAACACCAACGTGAAACACAATGCAACCACCTACATACTCCAAGAGACATCCTATACGGCTTTCATTTTTCTTTTGAGATGGAGTCTTGCTTTTTCACCCAGGTTGGAGTGCAGTGGCACAATCTTGGCTCACTGCAACCTCCATCTCCTGGGTTTATGTAATTCTCCTGCCTCGGCCTCCCAAGTAGCTGGGATTACAGGCATGCGCCACCATGCCTAGCTAATTTTTGTATTTTTAGTAGAGAGAGAGTTTCACCATATTAGTCAGGCTGGTCTTGAACTCCCGACCTCAAGTGATCCACCCACCTCAGCCTCCAAAGTGCTGGGATTACAGGCGTGAGCCACCACACCCGGCCTCTATATGGCTTTCAAGAAGACGAGTTAAGAACGAGCAAGTTTGTTTACAAATCACAGTTAAGTGTCCCGCACTTACCCTTTTCTACTGGGAAAAAACACTTTGTCTGGGAAAAGTAGCAGACATCAGACAAAACTGACATACCACCCAGGCGCAGGGGCTCACACCTGTCTAGGACTTTGAGAGGTGGGCGGATCACAATGTCAGGAGTTTGAGACCAGCCTGACCAACATGGTGAAGCCCCGTTTCCACTAAAAATACAAAAATTACAGGTGGTGCGCACCCGTAATCCCAGCCACTCAGGAGGCTGAGGCGGAGATTGCAGTGAGCCAAGATCACTCCACTGCACAGCAGCCTGGGTGTCAAAGCGAGACTCAGTCTCCAAAAGAAAAAAAAGTAACTGACAAACCTCACAGATTTTATAGTGAAACAGAATCACTGTAACTATATGTAATTTACATTTGTAATTTACATTTGTTTAATCCCCTCCAAATGTTTCTCTAAAAGATATAACATATATGCAGCAGGATGGATGTGGGCTGTGTGCTCAGAAAGATCTGGTTCAAAACCAGATTCTGTAATACATAAGCTGTGCCATATATTACAGGGTCAGTCTCCTCATCTGTAAAAGGAGGATGTGCCCCCACCAAATGACCTGCACTCATTTGCAGGCTCTGGCACACAATCAGTATCTGAGAGCTGTTATTATAGGTGATTCTCACACTGGCCAACAAGTGGGCCAGGTATTGCTGCCCCAGTTCACAGATGAAGAACTAAAACATTAAGGGTCTTGTCAAAAGTCACATGGCTCAGAGCAGACTGAAGCCTCTTTATGCCCAGTCCTGTCTGCAACAGCTCCCTGCCTGAATGAGATAAACCTAGAGCCCAATCAGCACATACACAACTTATCTAAACATTCAAGATCACATTTTTCAATTAACTAAGTGAAATAGACTTTGGAATATATTTACAGAAAGGTAAATTTTAGACAGAATTGCTGGTGAAAAAGTTGGCTCCAGTGAAAACTAGGATGATCTCATGCCCACATTAGTCACAGATCACAGGTCAAACAAGTGCTTTAAAAGCCTCACACAAATGGGGATAGGGAAATAAATAATGAGGAAACTAACAGAAAATGGTGGGGGGGACACAGCACAGATCTAAGGCTAACAACCTGTTGTCTATGATCAACAAAGTAA
Source organism: Chlorocebus sabaeus (assembly GCF_047675955.1). Taxonomy (NCBI): domain Eukaryota; kingdom Metazoa; phylum Chordata; class Mammalia; order Primates; family Cercopithecidae; genus Chlorocebus; species Chlorocebus sabaeus. The sequence continues at coordinate 38,859,306 of NC_132905.1, read as the reverse complement.
TTAATGCTGAATAAACACAACTCTTGGGCACCATGTGTTACTCTGCAGCTTCACACGTAGTCTCCATCTGACCATCTGTAAAATCAAGATTAAATACACCTCACCAAGGAAATAACAAGACAAGCCAAAGAAACTAAGACCGAGACCAGGACCCCAGCTATAAAATAAGGGCAGAAGCTGAACTCAAAAAAATAAATAAATAAAAAATTCTATAAACAATGGCAATATTTTTTTTTTTTAGACAGAGTCTCGCTCTGTCACCCAGGCTGGAGTGCAGTGGCGCCATCTCGGCTCACTGCAACCTCCGCCTCCCAGGTTCAAGTGATTCTCCTGCCTCAGCCTCCCAGGTAGCTGGACTACAGGTATGTGCCACCATACCCGGCTAATTTTTTGTATTTTTAGTAAAGACGGGGTCTCACTATGTTGATCAGGCTAGTCTCAAACTCCTGACCTCATGATCCACCCGCTTCGGCCTCCCAACGTGCTGAGATTACAGGCGTGAGCCACTGCACCCGGCCAAGCAAAGGCAATAATTTAAGATCGATCCAGGGCAGGCACAGTGGCTCAGGAATAGTGAGTGAATAGTAGCCGGCTCGAATAGTGGAATTATAAGTTGTTTTTTTTGGTTTTTTTTTGTTTTTTTGGATACAGAGTTTCACTCTTGTTGCCCAGGCTGGAGTGCAATGGTGTGATCTCGGCTCATCGAAACCTCTGCCTCCCGGGTCCCGGTTCAAGCAGTTCTCCTGCCTCAGCCTCCTGAGTAGCTGGGATTACAGGCATGTGCCACCACACCCAGCTAATTTTTGTATTTTTAGTAGAGATGGGGTTTCACCATGTTGGCCAGGCTGATCTCGATCTCCTGACCTCGTGATCCGCCCGCCTCGGCCTCCCAAAGTACTGGGATTACAGGTGTGAGCTACCGCACCGGCATAAGGCATTTTTTATTTTCTTCTTTCTAGTTTCCCACGTCATACAATTAGCATATATAGAAAGAGACCATATTTTTGCTCTTGCTTTAAATCATTACTTCTTTTTTGTTTTTTTGAGACAGTCTCGCTCTTATCACCCAGAATGGAGTGCAGTGGCACGATCTTTGCTCACTGTAATCTCCGCCTCCCGGGTTCAAGCGATTCTCCTGCCTCAGCCTCCAGAGTAGCTGGGATTACAGGCGCCTGCCACCACCCCTGGCTAATTTTTTTGTAGTTTTAGTAGAGACAGGGTTTCACCATGTTGACCAGGTTGGTCTTGAACTCCTGACCTCAGGTGATCTGCCTGCCTCAGCCTTCCAAAATGCTAGGATTACAAGTGTGAGCCACCACACCCAGTCTTTAAATCATTACATCTTTGTCAAATTGTTGTTAAACAGTAGTTCCATAAAATTGTGGCTGAAATGACACTTGCCTGACTTTGATCTTGTGCTTCTTGGGAATAAGAAATGCCACTGATGAACTAACATAAAACTAGAACAGTTTTATGTTAGTAGTTAGTACAGACAGTAGTTAGTACAATTACTGTCCTCAAATAAAACATGAAATCTGGATGCACAATAATAGACACCACGAAGTCGGGGCTGAGCTCCAGGCCTCAGAATGCAGTCTCTAGAGCAGAAGATGGTGGACCTGCAAGCGAGAGCATACTCTTTATTTAAGTTTAGTTCTGGCCAGGCACGGTGGCTCATGCCTGTAATCCCAGCACTTTGGGAGACTGAGGCAGGCAGATCATTTGAGGTCAGGAGTTCGACCTCATGGTGAAACCCCGTCTCCACCAAAAATACAAAAAAATTACCAAGGTGCGGTGGTGCGCAACTGTAGTCTCAGGTACTCGGGAGGCTAAAGTAGAAGAATCACTTGAATTTGGGAGGCGAAGGTTGCAGTGAGCCAAGATTGCACCACTGCACTCCAGCCTGGGTAACAGAGCCAGACCCCATCTCAAAAATAAAATAATAAACAATAAAAAAAAGGCAGGGCGCGGTGGTTCATGCCTGTAATTCCAGCACTTTGGGAGGCTGAGGCAGGTGGATCACGAGGTCAGGAGATCGAGACCATCCTGACTAACATGGTGAAACCCCATCTCTACTAAAAAAAAAACACACAAAAAAATTAGCCAGGCGTGGTGGCGGGCGCCTGTAGTACCAGCTACTTGGGAGACTGAGGCAGGAGAATGGTGAGAACCTGGGAAGCGGAGCTTGCAGTGAGCCAAGATCACGCCACTGCACTCCAGCCTGGGCGACAGAGCAAGACTCCGTATCAAAAAAAAAAAAAAAAAAAAAAAAGTATAGTTTCTTTTTGAAGCAGAAGCAAAGACAGAGCTGAGAGGAAGAAACAGGGTGGCCCTAACAAAGACCCTGAACCTCTCTGTGTGGCTTTGCAGTCAGATACAGGCCTTCACATTCCTGAAAAACCTACAGGCTTTCCTAGAAAAATGATCTAGATGATTTGTCTTACCTGAGCACAACTGCTCGATCTTTGTCAGATTCAACTGCAGAGACTCATTGATCCAAGCCAGCATGTCATGTCGACTTAGGTTATCACTGGTCACTGACGTTGAGTATACGTTCACTGCCATCTTCTAAAGCATGGGAGGAAAAAAGAAGGGCCCATGTTACAGTAGGCATGCCAGTAAGGGCAAGTGTTTCCTAGAGAGTCACCAAGAGCAAACCTGCAGGAACACTCAATTTTACTTTTATTTTTATTTTTTTTGAGACAGAGTCACACTCTTTTGTCGCCCAGGCTGGAGCACAGTGGCGAGACCTCAGCTCACTGTAACCTCCTGAGTTCAAGTGATTTTCCTGTCTCAGCCTCCTGAGTAGCTGGGATTACAGGTGTGCACCACCACACCCAGCTAATCTTTGTATTTTTAGTAGAGATGGGGTTTCACCATGTTAGCCAGGCTGGTCTTGAACTACTGGCCTCAGATGATCCGCTCACCTTGGCTTCCCAAAGTTCTGGGATTACAGGTGTGAGCCACCATGCCCAACCTAGGAACACTGAATTTTTAAGCCTCACCTTCTTCCCCAAGAGGTCAAACAAAACCTGGCCACAGAACCTGGATTTCCGCATACAGACACGACCTGAAATGAACTGTCCAACACTAGTCAGCCTAAAATTGAGGCCCCATTTTAATGTGATTAATATACAATTCTAAACTACAAGAGGCATTAAATAAGGGGATGAGTATGTGCTTTATGATGGGAGGCAGATGCACAAACAAGAATGCTTTCCGTTTAGAAAACATCAACCCAAGCTTACCCATTAAGCTATCAAAATGGGCCGGGCGCGGTGGCTCACCCCTGTAATCCCAGCACTTTTGGACGATGAGGCGGCTGGATCACGAGGTCAGGAGATCGAGACCATCCTGGCTAATACGGTGAAACCCCATCTCTACTAAAAATACAAAAAATTAGCCAGGCGTGGTGGCAGGCGCCTGTAGTCCCAGCTACTCTGGAGGCTAAGGCAGGAGAATGGCATGAACTCGGGAGGCGGAGATTGCGGTGAGCTGAGATCGCGCCACTGCACTCCAGCCTGGGCAACAGAGTGAGACTCCATCTCAAAAAAAAAAAAAAAAAAGATATCAAAATGTTTACAATTTTCTTCAGATTTTTTTTTTGCTTGTTTTTGAGATGGAGTCTTGCTCTGTTGCCCAGATTGGAGTGCAATGGCACAATCTCAGCTCACTGCAACCACCTCCACCTCCCAGGTTCAAGTGATTCTCCTGCCTCAGCCTCTCAAGTACCTAGGATTACAAGCGCATGCCACCACGCCCGGCTAATTTTTTGTATTTTTAGTAGAGACAGGATTCCAGCATGTTGGCCACGCTGGTCTCGAACTTCTGACCTTAGGTGATCCACCCACCTCGGTCTCCCAAAGCACTGGGATTACAGGCATGAGCCACCACGCCTGGCCCAATTTTTATTAATTCCTGTTTATAGTTTTCACTACTTCCCAAATTTTCCTTAAAGATTATACTAGGCCAGGCACACTGGCACATACATGCCTGTAATCCCAGCACTTTGGGACGCTGAGGTAGGAGGATCACCTGAGTCCAAGAGGTTGAGGCTGCAGTGAGCCATGTTCACAGGACTGCACTGCAGCCTGGGCGACACAGTGAGATCCTATCTCCAAAAAAAATAAAAAATAAAAAATAAATAACTTCATAATTGAAAAAGCAAATCAGCTTTTCAGCACCTAGATATAAAAAAAGCAGTAGCAAATAACCTTACAAGTGAAGAATCCTTGTAGTTAATTCTCTGCAGAGCTACCTGGGGATGGGCATCTGAGGGCCTAAGTGCCAGATGCTTCACAGACACTTGTTTAACCCTGACAGCCCTCTGCAAGGTTCACTTCATGTTCCTCATTTTACAGGTGAGGACAAGAGAGGCCCTCGGGGTTGGCAGGCAAGCCTGCCCAGCCCCAGCCTCCACATTCTCTTCCCTCCCTTTCCTGCTAGGCTTTCAAATTCAAAACAATAAACACACAGCAATGAGTCTAATTTTCAAATGCTAGTAAACGTGGGTGTTATTGTCTATGAGCACCAGTTTAGTCAACCCTCACTCATTCTACAAATGTCTACCAGCTCTACCACGTGCTAGGCACTGGTCTACGGATCAGGAAACAGAGAAGCAAGAGACAAGGTGCCTGTCCACAGGCAGTTCACATTCTAGTGGTGCAAAGTCTGATATTGACCAAATACACCAACAAACATCATTTCATACCAACCACTTATGCAACGGGGTTTAGGGAATGTGGTCGGAGGAAGCCTCTCTGAGGTGAACAGGTGAGCTTAAGGATCAGAAGGAAGGGGCAGGGCGCGGTGGCCCAAGCCTGTAATCCCAGCACTTTGGGAGGCCGAGACGGGCGGATCATGAGGTCAGGAGATCGAGACCATCCTGGCTAACACGGTGAAACCCCGTCTCTACTAAAAAGTACAAAAAACTAGCCGGGCGAGGTGGCGGGCGCCTGTAGTCCCAGCTACTCCGGAGGCTGAGGCAGGAGAATGGCGTAAACCCGGGAGGAGGAGCTTGCGGTGAGCAGAGATCCGGCCACTGCACTCCAGCCTGGGTGACAGAGCCAGACTCCGTCTCAAAAAAAAAAAAAAAAAAAAAAAAAAAAAAAAAAAGGATCAGAAGGAAGTAGCCACATGAAACTGTAGAGATAGGGCATTCCAGCCCAGCCAGCAAGAGGAAGAGCAGAACCTGAGGTGGGAACAGAAGTCAAGAGGCCAGACCATGAACGGGCTCTGCAGACTATGGGAAGGAATTAGGATTTTATTCTATTAAGAAATCCACTGTCGGGTTTGTTTTTGAGGTAGGGTGTCACTCTGTCATCCAGGCTGGAGTGCAATGGCACAATCACGGCTCACTGCAGCCCTGACTTCCCAGGCTCAAGCCATCCTCCTGACTCAGCTTCCCAAGTAGCTGGGACTACAGATGGTCACCACCAAGCCCAGCTAATTTTTCAATTTTTTTGTAGAGACCAGGTCTCATTTTGGGGCCCAGGCTCAAGCGATCCTCCGCCTCAGCCTCCCAAGGTGCTGGGATTACAGGCATGAGCCACCACACTCAGGCACTTTCAGGTTTTAAGTGGGATAGAATCTTCTCTCATTACAGTTTGAAAAAGATCACACTGATTGCTAGTAGAGAACAGACAGCAGGGAGGGAAGACTCAAGATAAAAGCAGGCTAATCCAGATCTAAATCAAATCCCTGGGCAGTCACCATGAGGACACACAATAAAATACCAGATATTTCATAGTGACCTAGACACTTACAATTTTCTTCATTTCATAAAACAGCAACATTACCAGTGGGGAGGGGCAGGGGAATGATGCAGAGCAATTTGGAACAATCCTGAGATCCTAGCCCTTTGCTCTCTTCTGGTACTTCGTTCCCTCTACCTAGTGACTAGTATAGAGTTGGTCTTTCCACATCAGTCTCCTGCACTAAGCTGCTGCAAGCCTCCTGAGTCACCAAGCTACAGAATGTGACAGCCAGAAGAGGCAAATCCATCCATCCAGTCCCCTTTTTATGGGTTGACTGAGGTCTGTAGAGGCCAATAACTTGCCAGGTCTGCGTCCCCTCACATCCCCCAGGCACTTCATAGTGTCTCGCACATAGCAAGCACTCACTACTTGTTTTCAGGTTGGCAGAACAGTGTCAAAGAAAAATGTATCTATATAAACTTGTCAGAAAGCAAATCCTCAACAGTCTTACACTCCCCAAATCAGCTGATAAAACCATGTTATGCAAGACACCAACACAATTTAGTTACTGACTCCACTGGGAAATTAATCCCTATGTTTCCAGAGCAACTCATTCGAACCTTTATGATAGGAATTGCCACAATGAATTGTTATTATCTTGTTATTTCTGAACCATTCTGGAACCAGATTTGGGCCAGGAGGCAATCCACTCGATGCAAATAGCTGAGGATTTCAAGCCAGGAGGACATGGGTTTGAATGTGAGGCAGTCACTCATTAGTTGTGTGATCGTAGGAAAGTTAAACTTAAACTCAATGTACCTCAGCTACAAGTTAAAGCCACCTATCTTAAAAGGGTCGAAGAAGGGTTTAAATTAGATAAGGTACATAAAATATTTGGCATGGCATCTAATTTAAGAGGCATTAAACAAACAAGATGTAGGGTAGGGACCTTGTCTCATTCATCCTATCTCCAGTGCCAAAAACAGTGCGCCTGAGACCTGCCAGCACTATCTCGCATGGAGATGCACTGCAACAGTCTTCAAATGTGTCTGTGTCAATCTGTTCTTACACAGCAAACCAGAGAGAATGTTCTGAATCACAAATCAGAGCAAGAGTCTCCCTTGTTTAAAATCCCTGAATGAACAAAATACCGTGTGCAAAATCAGGTGCCAAGCAGAGACATTCAAACAAAAACAAACATGGTCCCAGTTGAGCACTTGTAATCTATTAAAGCAACATTCCTATATATACTGTACTGAGTGCATCATGCTGCCATAAAATCTAAGCAGCTGGTAAAAGCCACGTCTGTTTCCTGACCACACCCCAGCTCAAAAAACGTTAATGGCCTTTCATCATCATATAATTTAAAACTTTCATTAGCAGTACATTAATACCTGGTCCCACGTGCTCCACAAATGCTGCAACCACTAAATACATGGATTAGGCACCATGTGGATGTGCAATAAACATCCACCGACTCAATCAATTAATTGGCTCCTCCTGACAGTCAAAACAGAGCTCCAGCTCATCCTTCCTTCACAATTCCATCAATGGCAGCCACGGAAGACCCATGACTACCACACAAATCTCACCCTTACAAGGCTTCCTGATTCAGGTTTCCACCACCGTGAAAAAGCTCCCTGAAGCCTACCCAGGGATCTCTCTTCCTTCAGCAGCTCTCCTAGCAAGATCCCAAACCTATGCGAATTCAACGCTGGCTCTACAGCACTCTATTACTTTCAAGGCACCACACTGAGCCCTATGCAAAGACGGGGAAGAGATGCCACCAGAAAGGAGCCATGTGACCCTGGGCAAGTCACTTAATCTTCCTGCACCACAAACGGCTCATCCTGTAAAATGGGTAAAACAGTACCTCTGCACAAAGTGGTGGTGAGGATTAAAAGAGAATCTACATGAAAACACTTAAGCAAAAGGTGCATCACGTCCTAAGCTTCCCTACGTGCCTAAAACTGTGCTAGGTAGGCACTTTGACACACCACCACAAAGGGCACATCTGGATCTGTAGCTCTGGACCTCAGGAAGAAAGTGTAATAAAGACGTTAAGAGCCTAGACACTTAAGTCTCAGGCGTGGGTTCAGCCACTTGCTGGGCTGCATAAGACACCCCACCTCTCAGAGTCTCAGACCCCTCATTTGTAAAATGAAAGTAATCTCTCTTGCCGGGGGCGGTGGCTTACGCTTGTAATCCCAACACTGTAGAGGCCGAAGAGTTAGAGAACAGCCTGGCCAACATGGTGAAACCTCGTCTCTACTAAAAATACAAAAATTAGCCGGGCGTGGTGGCGCACGCCTGTAATCCCAACTACTCCGGAGGCTGAGACACCAGAATCGCTTGAACCCGGTAGGCAGAGGCTGCAGTGAGCCGAGATGGCGCCACTGCACGCCTGGGCGACAGAATAAAACTCCGCCTCAAAAAAAAAAAAAAAAAAAAAAAAAAAAAGGAAGAAAATAATCTCTCTTAAAGACAGTATTTTTTTTTTTTTTTTTTTTTTTTTTTTGAGACGGAGTCTCGCTCTGTCGCCCAGGCTGGAGTGCAGTGGCCGATCTCAGCTCACTGCAAGCTCCGCCTCCCGGGTTCACGCCATTCTCCTTCCTCAGCCTCCCGAGTAGCTGGGACTACAGGCGCCCGCCACCGCGCCCGGCTAGTTTTTTGTATTTTTTAGTAGAGACGGGGTTTCACCATGTTAGCCAGGATGGTCTCGATCTCCTGACCTCGTGATCCGCCCGTCTCGGCCTCCCAAAGTGCTAGGATTACAGGCTTGAGCCACCGCGCCCGGCCTCTTAAAGACAGTATTAAAAGACACAAAGCCACATGGAGCACTTAACACAGTGCTTGACACAGAACAAGTGCCCAACTAACAAAGAGCCGCTATTATCATTACTACTGTTAGTGACATGCCATCAGAGAAGTGGATGCCTGGCCTAGCATAACCTCCCTCAATGAGCCTCAGGATCCTCATCCCAAAATGGGGCAGAGGTCAAGCTCTGCCCCGCAGCATCCGAGGACAACTGTGAAGCAGGGACTGAACTAGCACTGTTGATACCATCCTGTTATATTGTCCTCCTGTTCATCACAATGTGGATTCCTGGAGAGCAAATCTTTGCTCCCGGGAAAACAGCCAGGGTTTATTTAGCTCGGTGCCCAACACCTAGTGGGCACTCAATAAACACATACTGAAGAAAGCAGGGAGTCCAAGAGCTGGCTTACTTTCTGCCATACATCGCGCTGAGAGTTTAATGTGGATAGTATTACTGTCCTCGTTTTACAGATGAGGAAGCTGAGGTCCAGAGCGGTTAAAACACCTGTCCAAAGTCACACCGCACGGAACCCAACCCAGGTCTGAATCCACCACCCGATCTTCCGGTCCTCAAGCGACACGGCCTCCTACAAAGTGGGTCCCAAGAGCTCCTGGGACGGCCCACCTCGCCCACACCCTCCCAGGGCCCAACCACCCCGGGACCTCCAGCCGCCGCAGCGCAGGGACCACACCTCAGCGGCGGCCCAGAACCCCCACACCGCGGAGCAGCAGCCCCCACTTCCGGCCCGAGACCCCGCCCCCCTGAAACACAGCACAGAGCGCGCCCCCAGGCCCAGCCCGCGCGCGCCGGGTCACGGCCCCGCCCTTCCCCCACCCGGCTCGCACAGCACCGCCGTGTGGAACTGGCCAGGCGCCGCCCGTAGGGCCTGCCCGCGCACGCCCGGCTTTGGCCCACGCGGGCGCCCCCACAGCCGCACTCCCCCGGGCCCGCTGGCCGGCTCACCGGCTCTCAGAAGAACCGCGTCCACTACCCGCAACCGGCTCCGGTTCCGTCTTCGTCTCGTTCAAACCGCCAGACCCCGCCCGCCCGCCCGCGCGATGACCTCACACGCACCCCCCTCCCGTTACGCGCCGACGTAAAGGCTCGTCATCTGCCGCCGGCTCCTTTTATAGAGAGAGACTCAGCCGCGCGCCGGGGGCGGAGCTCGGCCTCTGATCGACAGAACGGGAGCCGAGAAGCGGGGCCCCGACCGCCGAGGCGACTGCGGCACGTGGTCGGCCGCAGCCAATGAGATCCCGCCTCGGCCCGGTGTGACTCGGTTACAAAATCCCTATGGCAGTAGCCAAAAAGAAAATTGCTTTTACAATGAATTTTTTTTTTTCTTAGAGATGTATGGAGGTCTCGCTGTGGTGCCCAGGATGGTCTCGAACTCTTGGCCTCAAGCGATCGTCCTGCCTTAGCCTCCCAAAGCGCTGGGATAACAGGCGTGAGCCACCGCGCCCAGCCTTACAATTAATTTCTGTAAGAATGGGTTATTGAATAATAACGATACCTGACAGACACTTTGGGGAAAGGCTGCGAAGTCAACGTTCTGGGCCGCATGCGGTGGCTCACGCCTTTAATCCTAGCACTTTTGGGGGCCCAGGTGGGAGAATCACCTGAGGTGAGGAGTTCGAGACCAGCCTGGCCAACATGGTGAACCCCCATGTCTACTAAAAATCAAAACTTAGGCCGGGCGCGGTGGCTCAAGCCTGTAATCCCAGCACTTTGGGAGGCCGAGACGGGCGGATCACGAGGTCAGGAGATCGAGCCCATCCTGGCTAACACGGTGAAACCCCGTCTCTACTAAAAAATACATAAAACTAGCTGGGCGAGGTGGCGGGCGCCTGTAGTCCCAGCTACTCGGGAGGCTGACGCAGGAGAATGGCGTAAACCCAGGAGGCCGAGCTTGCAGTGAGCTGAGATCCGGCCACTGCACCCCAGCCTGGGCAACAGAGCAAGACTCCGTCTCAAAAAAAACAAACAAAAAAAAAATCAAAACTTAGCCAGGCGTGGTGGCACGCGCCTGTAATCCCAGCTACTTGGGAAGCTAAGGCAGGAGCATCGCTTGAAACTGGGAGACAGAGGTGGCAGTGAGGTGAGACTGTACCACCGCACTCCAGCCTGGGCGACAGAGCAAGACTCTGTCCCAAAAAAAAAAAAAAGTCAACGTTCTGTGATGCCCCCCTCAACATCTGTAATATCATGTGGCATATTTTCTTAGTACCATAAGAAGGCATCTTGTACCTTTACTGTCTGTCTTCTGTGAAGTCCACAGAAGCAAGAGCCTCCTCAGTCCTGTTCCAGGTTGTTTCCCAGTTCCTATACATACATTCTCTCTTGCCCGTTCCTTTTTTTTTTTTTTTTTTTTAAAGAGATGGGGTCTTGCCATGTTGCCCAGGCTGGACTGGTCTCTTGGGCTCAAGAGATCCACCTGCATTGGCCTCTCAAAGTGCCGCGATAACAGGCGTGAGCTACCACGCCTGGCCCTTACATTCTCAAGAGAGCCTTGGCTGAAGGAGGAACTGGGCCAGGCGTGGTGGCTCACTCCTGTAATCCCAACACTTTGGGAGGCCAAGGCAGATGAATTACCTGAGGTCAGGAGTTGGAGACCAGCCTGGCCAACATGGCGAAACCCCATCTCTACTAAAAATGCAAAGCTTAGCTGGGCATGGTGGTGGACGCCTGCAATCCCAGCTACTTGGGAGGCTGAGGCAGGAGAATCACTTGAACCTGGGAGGCAGAGGTTGCAGTGAGACTTTGTCTAAAAAAAAAAAAAAAAGAATAAGAAAAAAAAAGAGGAACTGCACCACTTTACAGCAGAAAGAAACTGAGGAACAAAGAGGCTAATTGACTCACCCAGTGTCAGAGGTAGATCCCGATTTCAAGCTGATTTTTTTTTTGGTCTGGGTATCATTTATTCAAGTATTCAACAAATATTTTCTCTAACCAATCAGGCCCTGATGAAAAAAAACAGACACAATCTGATCATGGTAGTGTGTGCCTATAGTTCCAGTTACTGGGAAGGCTGGGGCGGGAGGATCGCTTGAGCCCAGGACTTCAAGGCTGCAGTGAGCAAAGTTCACGCCACTGCACTCCAGCCTGGAAAACAGAGTGAAACTCCGTCTCTAAAAGATAAAAACGAAAACTAGACACAACTTCTGACCTCTTAAAGTTTCCAGACTGGCAGGGGAGGCAAAGGGGACACAATTAATGACACACATCCCTGCTAAATTAAAAATCAGGCTCAGGCCGGGCGCGGTGGCTCAAGCCTGTAATCCCAGCACTTTGGGAGGCCGAGACGGGCGGATCACGAGGTCAGGAGATCGAGACCATCCTGGCTAACACGGTGAAACCCCGTCTCTACTAAAAATACAACAAACTAGCCGGGCGAGGTGGCGGGCGCCTGTAGTCCCAGCTACTCCGGAGGCTGAGGCAGTAAACCCGGGAGGCGGAGCTTGCAGTGAGCTGAGATCCGGCCACTGCACTCCAGCCTGGACTACAGAGCAAGACTCCGTCTCAAAAAAAAAAAAAAATTCAGGCTCAGTGCTAGGCAGGGACATTATGTGGTGGGCTGATGGTACTTCCACTGTGTGGAGCAGGAGCCTAGAGGTCCCTCTATACCAAATCTCACCCAGTTAGTTGCTGAAGCCCAGGAAGACATTCAGGGAAGAATGGGTAGGGAAGCTGGGGCAGGAGCTGTTTATCAACAAGTCTAGAGGCATTTCAATACTTCGGTCATGAGTACTGCTCCAAGAGCACATCACAAGAGACATGACCTCTCCTAGGTAGTGTGGAAAGGCTTCCCAGAAATGACACTTACCATGAAAGATGAGGAGTTACTCTGACAAAAGAGTTTGAGCAAAAAAAAGACAAGGCCAGGCACGGTGGCTCACACCTGTAATTCCAGCACTTTGGAAGGCTGAGGCGGGTGGATCACGAGGTCAGGAGTTCGATACCAGCCTGGCCAACATGGCGAAACCCCGTCTCTACTAAAAATACAAAAATTAGCTGGGCATGGTGGTGGACCAGCGACTCGGGAGGCTCAGGCAGAACTGCTTGAACCCAGAAAGCGGAAGTTGCAGTGAGCCAAGATTGCACCATTGCACTCCAGCCTGGGTAAGAGAGTGAGACTCAAAAAAAAAAAGAAGAAGAAGAAAGAAAGAGGCAACAATAAAGAGCCATGTAACAAATGATTATGGCAACAGTAGTAATATGAACATTATGGTAAGCTGGTATCACGCATAGATAATCAACTAAAGATATTTATAAGTGCTTTGATGCAACATCTGTTACCTGTATTTTATTTATATTCTTTTTTTGTTTTTTTTGTGTTTTTTTTTGAGACAGAGACACTCTGTCACCCAGGCTAGAGTGGAATTGTGTGATCTCAGCTCACTGCATCCTCTGCCTCCTGGGTTTAAGCCATTCTCCTGCTTCAGCCTCCTGAGTAGCTGGAATTATGCCCAGCTAATTTTTGTATTTTTAGTAGAGACAGGGTTTCACCATGTTGGCCAGGCTGGTCTCGAACTCCTGACCTCGTGATCTGCCCACCCTGGCGTCCTAAAGTGCTGGGAATACAGGCGTGAGCCACCATGCCTAGCCACCTCTGTTTTATACACAAAGACATTAACTTTTTTTTTTTTTTTTAAGATAGAGTCTTGCTCTGTCGCCCAGACTGGAGTGCAGTGGCACAATCTCCACTCACTGCAAGCTCTGCCTCCCAGGTTCACGCCATTCTCCTGCCTCAGCCTCCCGAGTAGCTGGGACTACAGGCACCCACCACCACGCCCTGCTAGTTTTTTTTGTATTTTTAGTAGAGACAGTGTTTTACCATGTTAGCCAGGATGGTCTCGAGCTCCTGAACTCGTGATCCACCCGCCTCAGCCTCCCAAAGTGCTGGGATTACAGGCGTGAGCCACCGCGCCCAGCCGACATTAACTTTTCATTAGGCTAAATAATAAATGGCAAAGCCAGTATGTCTGGGTTCAAATTCTGACTCTGCTGAAAGTTAGAATTAAATGGGATATGTATAAAGTTCTCAGACTGCCCCTAGCACATAGCATGTGCTCAATAAATGCGATTTCTGAGTCCTTTCACCTAATGTCAGTTATTAAATTATGTCAATTAATGGATATCAGCATTACCTGCAGGTCATTTTGGTCTAAAGTGAGGACATTACTATGGGGGATGCGATCAGTGTAGAAAACCCAATCAGGAAAAGCCTCTAGGCCGGGCACAGTGGCACTATGGCTCTGTAATCCCAACACTTTGGGAGGCCAAGGTGGGCAGATCACTTGAGGTCAAGAGTTCAAGACCAGCCTGGCCAATATGGTGAAACCCCATCTCTACTAAAAATACAAAAATTAGCAGGGCATGGTGGCATGCGCCTGTAATCCCAGCTACTCAGGAGGCTAAGCAGGAGAATTGCTTGAACCAGGGAGGCAGAGGTTGCAGTGAGCTGAGATCACACCACTGCCCTCTAGCCTGGGCGACAGAGTGCCACCCTGTCTCCGGGGATGGGGGTGGGTGGGAAGCCAGTCTAGAAAGTTTGGACCTAATTCTAGAGACACGGGAAGTTACAGGAGGTAACTCTGTATTTTAGAGGAGCAAGGCCCTCTAAAGTACAACTCATCTACCCTCCCAAGACAGCTCCCAAAAAAAATGACATCGGGCCAGGTAACCTGCTAGCATCCACTCTCCTCACTGAGGAAAAAGCTGGCCAGGGTTATCTGGGTCAGATTAAGCCTTGACAGCAAAAGGTCAGAGGTTAAAAAGAAAAAAGAATCTCCATTCTGTAAGAGAAATGGCTCTGGAGATGTAATATGTATCTTAAAACAACTGTTTTAATTAATATGTGAAGCAATCTCATTATCACAGATAGAAATTATGACTCTCCTCTCCAAAAACAAAACAAACAAAAGAATTGTACTTCAAGGCCTGAGTTTTACAAATGTATGACAACTTTATTGAACTAAATAATGATGTTGGGAGATCACAGCTGCTTTGAAAATCTCACAAACTCATGGAGGAGAAGACTACAAAAATAAGAAGTTACAGGCTAGGTGTGGTGGCTCGTGCCTGTAATCCCAGCACTTTGAGAGGCCAAGGAGAGACAGCATGGCAAGATTCAACCTCTGCAAAAAAATGTTAAAATTAGCCAAGCGTGGTGACATGCACCTGCAGTCCCAGCTACTCTGGAGGCTCAGGTGGGAGGATCAATGGATCCTGGGAGGTCGAGGCTGCAGTGAGCCTATGATCACCACACTGCATTCCAGCCTAGGCAACAGAGCAAGACCCTGTCTAAAAGTAAAAAAATAAATAGAAATTATCATACAGAGTGCTCTGTGGTGAGATAGATTCTTCTTGTTTTTTGTTTTGTTTTGTTTTGTTTTTGAGACAGTGTTTCGCTCTGTCACCCAGGCTGGAGTGCAATGGTATGATCTCGGCTCACTGCAACCTCTGCCTCCTGAGTTCAAGCAATTCTCCTGCTTCAGGCTCCCAAGTAGCTGGGATTACAGGCCTGCACCACCATGCCTGGCTAATTTTTGTATTTTCAGTAGAGACAGGTAGTAGTAGCCTGTTGGCCAGGCTAGTCTCAAACTCCTGACCTCAAATGATCTGCCCACCTCAGCCTCTCAAAGTGCTGAGATTATAGGCGTGAGCCACAGTGCCCAGCCAATTCTTCTTCTTCTTTTTTTTTTTTTTTTTTTTTTGAGACGGAGTTTCACTCCTGTTGCCCAGGCTGGAGTGCAATGGTGCGATCCCGGCTCACTGCAACCTCTGCCTTCCAGGTTCAAGCGATTCTCTTGCCTCAGCCTCCCAAGTAGCTGGGATCACAGGCATGTGCCATCACAACCGGCTAATTTTGTATTTTTAGTAGAGATGAGTTTTCATCATGTTGGCCAGGCTGGTCTTGTACTCCTGACCTCAGGTGATCTGCCCACCTCAGCCTCCCAAAGTGCTGGGATTACAGGCGTGAGCCACTGCACCCGGCCCAATTATTATATCTATACATAGGGAAGGAGGATTCAGATTAGAGAAGGGCTCCTAATTCTGCTCAGAATAGGTGCAAGGAAATTTTCATGGAAGAGGCAAGAACTGGAGGACCAGCCTGGAAAGGGCAGAAGGCTGTTCCAGGCGGAGAACAGCATGTGCACTGTTCTGTTTGCACATTTCACAATTAATTAGGAACCTTAAAAATAAAAACAGTCTGGGCACGGTGGCTCACGCCTGGGAGGCTGAGGTGGACAGATCACCTGAGGTCAGGAGTTCGAGACCAGGCTGATCAACATGGAGACACCCCCATCTCTACTAAAAATACATTAGCTGAGCGCAGTGGCTCACGCCTGTAATCCCAGCACTTTGGGAGGCCAAGGTAGGCGAATCACCCGAGGTCAGTAGTTCCAGACCAGCCTGGCTAACATGGTGAAACCCTGTCTCTACTAAAAATAGAAAAATTAGCCAGGCATGGTGGCAGTCACCTGTAATCCCAGCTAATTGGGAGGCTGAGGCAGGAGAATCGCTTGAACCCAGGAGGCAGAGGTTGCAGTGAGCCGAGATCAGAAAAATGGTATTAATATATAGAGAAGATGACAAAGGAAATGTGGCAATATGTTAATATCTGGGGAATTTGGGTGATGAGTATTTAGGAATTCTTTCTACTATTCTTGCAAGTTTTCCATAAGTCCAAAATTACCTATTTTTAGTAATTTTTTTTAGAGACAGAGTCTTGCTTTGTCACCCAGGCTGGAGTCAATGGCAGGAACACAGCTCACTGCAACCTCAAACTCATAAGCTCAAGCAGTCCTCCCACCTCAGCCTCCCAAGTAGCCAGGACTACAGGTGTGTGCCACCACACCTGGCCTAAATATTTTTTAATTGAAAGTTGGGTTTTTTTGTTGTTGTTGTTGCTTTTTTTTTTTTTTTTGAGACAGAGTCTCACTCTGTCACCCAGGCTAGAGTGCAGTGGCACGATCTTGGCTCACTGCAAGCTCTGCCTCCTGGGTTCACGCCATTCTTCTGTCTCAGCCTCACCAGTAGCTGGGACTATAGGCACCCGCCACCACACCCGGCTAATTTTCTGTATTTTTAGTACAGACGGGGTTTCACCGCGTTAGCCAGGATGGTCTCGATCTCCTGACCTCGTGATCCGCCCGCCTCGGCCTCCCAAAGTGCTGGGATTACAGGCATGAGCCACAGCGCCTGGCATAATTAAAAGTTTTTAAAAATCAATAAAGTTACACAAAAAGAAGAAAGAAAGGGGGGAAGTAGGCAGGATAAAAGGAAGGGAAGGAAGCTAGGAAGGAAGGCAAAACGCTACAAAGGGCAGCAGGTAATTTCCAGCTCCAGCAAAACAACAAACAAGAACAAAGATGCCTGTGAGACCAAAGAGAAAAAGTAGACTGACTTCCCAGAGCAGATTCCAATGCACAACTCCTTTTGCTAACTGGGTGACCTTTGGTATGTGATGAGACCTCTTTGGAGTCAGTTCTCTTACTTACAATCATGGTAATCAGGCCTCACAGGGTTGCCAGAATTCTCTAACAGTAATAAAAAAGCATTTTTGGGTCATTTGTCATTGTCATTTACTCAGCATTTACTCAGTCCCCTTCCCATGTGCCTCACATATACTGAATTGTTTGATCCACACATCAGTTCTGTGAGATTGATATTATACCTATTTTATAGTTGGGTAAACAAGCCCCAAGGAGACTCTGGAACACACCCAAGGTCACAAAATAGCAGGGAAGTAGAGACAGGATGGGAACCCTAGCAAGGAGCGTTGGGATCCCAACAGGATGTGGGGGGCGGTGAGGGGCACAAGTTCCACACCCGATGCCACTGTTGCTACAGTTGACACCCGTCAGCCTAGCTGCTGACAACATCTGGGGAAATATTACTCTACCTTTTAAAAAAGTATGACTATTATTATTGTTTGAGGCAGGGTCTCACTGTTGCCCAGACAGGAATGCAGAGGCACAATCTCGGCTCACTGCAACCTCCACCTCCTGAGGTCAAGTGGTCCTCCCACCTCAGCCTCCCGAGTAGCTGGACTACAGGGGCGCGCCACCATACCTGGCTAATTTTTAAATTTTTTTGTAGAAAGGGGGTGTGAAACCCTGTCCATGCTGCCCAGACTGGTCTCAAATCCTGAACACTGCTTACTTCAGCCCCCCAAAGTGCTGGGATTGCAAGGTGTGAGCCGCAGTGCCTGGCCTAAGGCTATTACTAGTGATAAGCATTGCACGTTACTATCACTACCTGCATCCAGTCTTCATTGTCATTAGCACTGCGTTAATTAATGGGTCCCATTTTACAATAATGTCATCTCATATATGTGGAGAGTTTATTGTCTGCCAGGTGTCAGGCAAAGCATTTTACCTATATCTGGCCTTTGAACTTCGGTCACCCTATGAAGCAGGTAGGATTTATTATTTCCACTTTATTTGTTGTTGTTGAGATAGGGTCTCTGTTGCCCAAGCTGGCGTGCAGTGGTGCGATCTCAGCTTACAGCAACAACCTCCATTTCCCGGGTTCAAGAGATTCTCCCACCTCAGCCACACCGAGTAGCTGGGACTACAAGTGCATGCCACCACGCCCAGCTAATTTTTGTATTTTTTGGTAGAGATGGGGTTTCACCATGTTGACCAGGCTGGTATCTCCACGTTTTAGGTGAGAGATGAAAAACCCCAAGAGGTTAGGTCATCTGCTTGCTCCAAGTGACAGGCTGACATGCCAGACCCCAGACACAAATCCAGGCAAACCCAAAGACTGCTTCAGCAAAGGCCTATGTGGGATTCAAACTCCAACCTCTTTCCCCAGATCAGAACATTCACTGCCTTCTCCCCTTGCCTCGGAACCTGGGATCACCAGCCTAACCCCATCTTGAGAAAACACAAGAATTACCCCCACACTCCCTCTGAGCCCCTCCCACGTCTTGACAAGCAGGCCAGGATGCCAAGGACTCCTCACCTGGAGGGCTCGCCCATCTTTCTTGGGGTTTCGAGGCCAGGGCTGTTTATCTGGCTTCATCCTGTCCTGGTATTTGGTGCAGCACTGTACACAAGATGGCTTAATTGGGTGGCCCAGGTCTCTGGGGTCTCAACACCTGGGGAGGCAGGGGAGGTTGTGTGGGCCTAGCTTGCTAATTGCCATCTCACCATGGCAACCTGCATGTGGGCTGTTGTAGTCCTGAAGCTCCTTTCTAATAACATGTTCATCCTTCCACTCTGGAAGCTTCTTCCATCCCCAAACGCTGGGCCAGGCCCTTTAGAAACCTGACCTTATTTAAGAGATGGTCATGATTATAGCCCAACTCACACATGGCCTGGGAGGCTCAGAGGTGCTAGGTCTGACATGTTCAGTGAATGAACCCCAGGTGCATCATGCTATTCTGTCTCTAATACGCTAGCTAACCAGTATTAACCCCCTTTTCCCTGACCAAAGGCTGGAGATGAGTGTGGCCTGATGAGCTCTGGGCTTGGGACACCTGCCTAGGAAAGTAAATCCCAGTAAAATGGGATTACTGGAGTCACAATATTAGGCTTACAAGGGCAATCGACATCATGAGTGCTCGTTGAAGGGCAGGATTTTAGTTGGGGGCACGCTGAGAATCACTCCACCCAAAGGGCAGAGGACACGGGCTAGACTGGGACCACAGGGCCACTCCCAGTTAGCCCCCTCATGGAGGGGGCACGGCAACTTGGGAGCTGTGGAATAAGGTATAGAATCCCACAGAAGCATATGAACTGTGAGAATCATTAGGATCTTTTGCTAGAGGTGATAATCACCTTGATCAGTTCCCCAAGATCTGGGGCAGACTCCAGCCCTTGTATTTAGGCAAGGGGAATGTGCCGGGGAAAAGACATATACAACATTTTCTCTTCCGCTTGCCCTGGGAAAAAATGATCCTGGGCCCTTAAAAATGTCCGTAGCTACATGCCTACAACTGCACACGTCTGGAAACAGGTGTTCCACACATGGAGGTTTTAAACGAATTCAGACACTCAAGCCACATTTGGGAACGGTGACTTAGATGCCCATTCACTAGTCCGGTGTAGCCCCTTGATAGCACCATCAAATTCCTAGGGTCAGGCTGGGTGTGGTGGTGCTCGCCTGTGGTCCCAGCTACTTGGAGGCTGACAGAGGAGGATCACTTGAGCCTGGGAAGTCCAGGCTGCAATAAGCAGTAATTGTGCCACTGTGCAACTGAAAATTCCTACGGTCCACTCAGAGTCAGAAACTCTGCAGGTTGGGCCAGCAATCACAGCCCTGACAAGACCTCCAGGGGATGCAGATGTGCTGGATTCTTTTTTTTTTTTTTTTTTGGAGACGGAGTCTTGCTCTGTTGCCTAGGCTGGAGTGCAGTGGCACTATCTCAGCTCATTGCAAGCTCCGCCTCCTGGGCGGAGCTGGGACTACAGGTGCCTGCCACCATACCTGGCTAATTTTTTGTATTTTTAGTAGAGACAGGGTTTCCAGGGTTAGCCAGAATGGTCTCGATCTCCTGACCTTGTGATCCGCCTGCCTAGGCCTCCCAAAGTGCTGAGATTACAGGCGTGAGCCACCGCGCCTGGCCTGTATTCTTGGGGTTTTTTTTGTACAGATGGGGTTTTGCCATGTTGCCAAGGCTGGTCTTGAACTCCTGGGCTCAAAAGATCTGCCCACCCTGGCTAGAATTACAGGTGTGAGCCAATGCTGCAGAACCAGTGCACCACACTGTAAGTAAGCTCCAGTCAGCTTGCGGTCACATTGCATTTGAATAAATGAATGAATGAATGAATCACCTACTTCCAAACTCTCACCCTTACATGTTAGCCAGGCCCTCCCCCATGTCCCATCCATCTGACCTGCAGAAGAAAACGGACATCAGACAGTTATAGACAAATACTGATTTTAATTAAACATAAGGTAAACTCTAGGCATCCGTCATCTTTCAGCCTAAAAATTAGCAAAAACTGTTGAAACAAGGCACAGTTTTTTTCCCCATATTTGTTACGTCGTGGCTCCAGTTACAAAAAAAGTTTTAATGAAAACGTTAAACATAAAAATAGAAGTTTGAGATTTTAAAAAAAGTGTATAAAAAGCCCCACAAAACTTGTCAACGTTGTTCCTTATTCTACAAAATAGCACCAGTAAGAAGAGTAAAAGGTGTTAAAAACCATTACGACAGCATTTCTGAAATGCAGCTTGTCTGAACTCCCATTCTCCCTAAAAATGACTTATCATGGAATAAAAAAGGATTTAAAAATCTCCAGAGGGAGCACCGAGCTTTGACTGCAGTTTTCTGTCATCTCTTAAGATGAGGGGAAGGTGTGAGAAATGTACGTCTGTCCCTGACTGCTGTCACTGTTTCTGAGTTTAGTAAAAAGATGAGAAATGAGGGTAGCAGACTTCTCATCTGGGGATCTGTGCCTGTAGGGGGTAGGTCTCTTGGAGAGGGAATGGGTTTGAGGGGGTGTCTTATCTGAGCTCCTTCCTTCACACTCCTCTCCTAAGGAAGAGGGAGACACGGAGGAGCCATACTTGTCTACAAAATATATGGCAGCTTATGTTATAGAACTCAGCACACCCCTTCCTGAGCCCCCCCAGAGGGTTCTATTGCAGTCACTGGGAGGGACTGAGCTAAGAGTGGCCCCTGCCCTTGGGTTTGTGGGGGGAAAAAATAGCCCTGAATGTGATGATGATGTCATCCCTGCTGAAATCATCATCGTTGTGGAAAATACTCTAATAGGTCCCGTGCAGACTCCAGCCCTTGTATTTAGGCAAGGGGAATGTGCCGGGTAAAAGAAATATACAACATTTTCTCTTTTGCTTGCCCTGGGAAAAAACGATCCTGGGCCCTTAATGTCCCGTAGCTACATGCCTACAACTGCACACGTCTGTAAACACAGAGCAGCAGCCAGTTTTCAAAAATTAAACTCTTGCAATAACTGTCTTGGATGATTTTTCAGCATTAACCTGAGTATTGGAGAGCTGTCGGCACTGTGGTTTTGGTATCATAGCCATTGTTTCTCTGAGTGGTAGACCCAGGAAAGAAAAAAAAAAAGCCACGTTGCTACCTACTTCAAGTTTTAAAAGTTTTAGGAGAAGAAAAAATGAGCACCGTGTTAGGCTGCTCCAAGCAGCCAGCTCTGAATTGTGCACAAGGAGGCGGCACCTCGGCCTCCCCCTGCAAGAGAGTCAGGTGGCTCTGCCCCCACTGAGCAGGAGGGAACTGAGGTACACTGTATGCCCCACACAGCTGAGGAAGAGCAGGGCCTGGGGATGCCTTCAGGAATCACACCTCCTGGGTCCTGGCTCTGCCACACACCCCAGTGGGCTTGGGGCCTGGCTGGAACTATTCACATGCAAAGTATTCCTTCAGAGGGGCGAAGAGGTGTCGGATGACAGGCACGCTCCAGGACCTTCCCAGCAGCTTCTGGCGGGCACCGCGGCCCATGTTGGACACGTCTGTGTAGTGCACAGGAAAGCCAAAGATCCTGGGGGTACCGGATAGAAAAGACAGCGAGTCAGAAGTGCCTCCAGGATGCTGACAGCCTCAACCAGCCAGGTCCCACTCCTTCTGCCCTCACCATCCCTCAGTCCCATCAGTAAGGTCCCCAGGACCTAAATTCAGAGCCCTTAATTCAGAACACTTGCTCACAAATTGCTCACAAATCAAAGTCCCCTGTTTTGTGCAGGCCTAACACCATACTCTTGGCATAGAGTTGGTGCTCAGAGGACCTTCCTTGAATAAATGCATGCATACCAAATTAGCCAGCCAGCAATGTCTCCATCTTCAAAACACTATGATGGGAGAAGGTAAGCAATTTCCTTAATAAGGAACAAGGTCACTGAAAAACAGCCTAGATTTTCAGTCATCACAGGCTCAGGCAATTTACAGCTCAGCAACCACAGTTTTCCTTCCCTCTTCAAACCCAGCTGCTGGATGAAGGACTGAGCTAGACGACTTCAGGCAGATGGCATCAAATATACCAAAAGCTTCCTCTATAGGATTCTACCAGGCCTGGAAAGAGGGCACAGAGGCTGAACCTCAGTATTACTCAGGTACACAATCCAATACTAAGAGTCATCCCAACAGGCCAATGGCTGCATGGGTTATTCAGAAACATGCCAAAGATGTGATACCTCAGGCCTGTGTCTTGCTTGGCTTTAGCTTCTACACAATGTCAGCCATCTGCACCAACCATTTTAGGTTTGGGTCCATACAGAATAATCTACAGCATAAATACTAATCAGAAGTTACTTTTATACTCAGAAAACTGTTGGTAAGTCGAAGAAGTAAACGAGTTGTAGAAGTGCAATATCTGGAATGAAAACACTCTGTATCAAAGCCTTCAGAATACAGAACACGTGTAAAGAGGAATTCAAAGCCTTAATTACATCACTATAGCAAATAATGATTTCTAAAAAATAGGAGAAGCAAAATGAACAAATAGAGGAGTGAAAGAAAAAACAGAACTGAAATCCAAGAGATGGTTATTTGCATCAAAACAGACAAACTTAGCCCAAAGACAGGGAAGGAGAGGATAAACTGTGGCTAAGAAGGAATCATTTATAGAACGAGCAAACTGAAGTCTTCAAGAATGGCATGTCTGTGGAGTTTTCTTTCACTGGCTTCTCATACATTGTAGTGTCCCAGCATGTTGGGACAGGCAGATGTCAGGGCAGTGCAGCCAACAGACAGATGGTGCAGCCTAATGACCTCATGTCTCAGATTCCTCACCACCACCACACCCCCTCCGCCATTTTTGTCAGGAAATAAGGGCGAACTATGAAAAGGTATTATTACTCCTCGCCTCAGTAACACCAAAGGGCAGTGAGGCCATCAAGAATGAAGGTAAGCACCTGCCCATGTCTGCCCATTTGTGTTTTGATCTGCACAGTTTCCCTCTCCAAGTGCAGCCTTGCTCACCTTTCGAGCTCAGTGCACCACAAAACATCTTCTTTGCCATTCATGACAACAGGGAAAAGTTGGTTTTTCCCCTGTTTGATCGAGTTCGACTTGGTGGTTATTGTCTGTACTTTCTTTAACTGGAGAACAAAACGACATCATGGAGTGAGCCAGAACGAAGGGACCTGGGTGGGGTCAAGGCTCAAAAGTACCTGGGAAAGATGGAGGGGAGAGCGCAGGCGCGGCAGAAGAGTGGCAGGGCTGGGAGAAAAAAGTACCTGGGAAAGATGGAAGGGAGAGGGCAGGCGCGGGAGAGGAATGGCAGGGCTGGGAGCGGAAAGCAGAGTTGGAGGGACAAGAACATTTTGTGCTTCCCACAAATGTCAAGACGTTAACAGGAAGGACCAGCCTCAGAGAAAATGAGATAAACAAAAAAGTGACCATGAATGAGATCACGTGGGGGGGCCAAGAAGACACCAGAGTTCCTGATCAAGCAAGATTAAGTAAAAAATAAAAACCACCCAGATACAGAGAATGCTCAACTGGAGTTTAGAAAATGGATCTTAGCTTGATGCAAACATTGAGATTTAGGTTTATGGAGGTCTTCATATTCTATGACTTGACAGCAAATTCATGTTTTGGCAAAAGGATTAATGATTCCTTTCTCCCTGAGAGGGCCAGCTGAAATTCTCTGTGTCTTTATGTATCCAGTACTAAAATTAGAAAGATTAGTTGCCTTTCCTCGTAGTGATTACTTATCACGAATGTCTCCTGGTCTCTGTATTTGAGGATGGGACAGAACAATTGTGTGGGAGAAAGAAGCCCAACACCAGGAAGTCACGTGGGGGAGGTGTAGGAACCAATCAGACACCAAGGTCATCTCCCAAGTCCCCACTTGGAGGTAACCAAGTGCATTTTTCCAGAGGGCCACAGCTCGTCTTACCTTGGCTATCCTATTGTATTCCAAGCAGTCCTGCAGCTCGAGTTTATCATTCTTTGATGCTATCACGGGCCTGGGAACAGCCAAAACCCATTACTTTTTACTAGCTGTAGAGGGTCCACTGCTAGGCACAAGGTGGGAGTGAGGGCATATGTTGCAGAGATGTGCCCTAGCAGTGAACTTGCTACAAATAAATGATGAAAACAATCCTGGCATGAGCACAAGCCTGTGTGCCAAAGCCAAGGATGGGCTACCCCAGAGGGGACAGCCCAGCATCCAGGAGGTAATGTTCCCCTGCCTGGACTTCAAAGTCAGGTTCCCATTGAGCAGGAACACCGCACAGGAGTGGGGCAGGAGAAACCTCAGGTCCCAGCTCCACTGCTCACTGAGTGAGCTTGAGCAAGTCACACTACCCTTTTGGGCTTCCTGTCTATTTTAAAGTGAGGAGCTTGGAATAGATTTTTGTGGGTCTACCTGATGGAATTATCACATCACACCCACAGTTTGGTGGCTCACTGCTGGGGATACAGCCTCAGGAGGCTTTAAAAGTGAATGGCAACCGGCTGTAGTGATTCCTACCCTTAATCCCAGCAATTTGGGAGTTCAAAGCAGGAGGATCGCTTAAGCCTAGGAGTTGGAGGCTGCGGTGAGTCATGATGACAACACTGCACTCCAGCCTGGGAGACAGACCCTATCTCTTAAGGTTAAAAAAAAAAAGACTAAGCACCCCTTTAACTTTCACCCTTAAAAACTATTTTGCAAATGCAGAGAGAGGCAAACAGATGACTAAGAAGGGTGAGGGCTAGAACTGAAAGTAGCTGAGCAGCTCCAGAACAGAAACCAGGGCAAGAGGACTGGACGCAGAGACAGCCATAGTAACCAGTGTTAGGAATGTCAAGGCCAAACAACTCAGACATGAGAATGGGAACCGTGCCTACAAGAGGGGCTGAGGAAATCACAAAACATTTCCCCTAGACTGATAGATTTCCTTGACCTCACCTGCCAGGCTTCAAATGTCACCTCTATCCCCACTCCTACCTCTGCCATGGACCCAAGGGAGCTGAGGGCCCAGAAGAAAAGGACACTGCACAGCCCCACCTTGTGCTGACTGTAAGATTAAGCTCTAAACAAGCCACATGACTTGGGTCTGTCCCCTAAATGATGCTTGGTGTGCCACTCATCGTATCAGCCTGCAGAGCTTAGTCACAGCGTCAGATCTGCGTCAGGCCTCACTGATCCTTCCACCTCACAGCCTACACATCCAGTGCATCAGCAAATGTCCTACCCTCCAGATATGCTGAATCTGACCCCTCCTTGCTAAGTCACAGGATTGCTATGCTGCAAACTCCAGAGGCCACCACTCACACTGTGTTCTTTATGGATGGCACCTCCTGGGGCACAACATCATCATCAGTGATCTCTCCTTCTTTGAGCAGTCTGGTCACCTCGCTCTCTCCCCATTCCCGACTACATCCTGCTGTTGTCTACAACCCACCCAGAAACTACCATGAACCTAAGACACAATTCATTTCATCTGGAACTTCTCATGTCAAAGTGATTTCAGCGGTACCACATTAAGGCCCAAGTTACTTGGCTCTTCTCTCCCAGCCACCCCACCTAGGGTGCTCTGAGCTGGTCTGGGGATGTTTCCCATCATCCCAGACCCTCTTCCTTCCACCTGCAGTACTCTAATAACTGCATGGGTCCATCCCTTCACTTAGGGCCCTCGCTAGAATGAGAAGCCTTCCCTTTCAATGCCTATCCACCAGCAATAAACCCCAAATCATTGTCTTCTCTCCCTCCCCCTTTAGCATGTCATTATCATGAAAGCTGAGATAGACACAATGTGTTTAACCATGAAAATGGCAACAGCGTAACAGTGTCGGCCTACTGGGAGCTCAAATGTTGAAGGCATTAACTCATTTAATTCCAGACACAGAAATGGTATCCTAAGACTGGCTGCCTAACCACGTACACAGGCAAGGTGGTCAACAAAAATCCTCCAAGCTACCCCAGGACCCTCACCTCTGTCCACACTTCACTAAGTGGCAGAAGGTTATTTATGTTTCCACGCCTCTTTCTACAGGAAAATGTTTTAAGCTCAACTCATTTGCAAGTCTGGGATGTCACATTACCATCACATTTTACATCTCAATTAGCAAGTTCTTCTCCTTGAAACCACATATAGAGGAGATAATTAATCCTCAGCAAAGCTGCGTTGTGGCTTTCAGCATGTCTGAAGAAGACTGCTGTTTTTAGTATATAACAAAATATGAAAAGCTCCTGGTGATGACAATGTGAGGGACATAGTCTTCAGGCTTTTGTCTGTCATAGCAGCTCTGCCACCTGGTTGGTCACCACAAGCCTGGCCAAGATCGCTTCATCTCTGGGGCAGGAGGAAAGGCACCGCTAACAACAATCTACTTCCATTTCCAGTCGGCTGTCCCTACAGCAACGGGGAGGAGAAGTGAAGGGCAGGAGCATCAACAAGCTCAAGTCCTGAGAGATCCCTGGCAGGAAGGAGATACACAGTCTGGCTACAGCACATGGGACTTGTATTTTTCTTTATTTTTTTGTAGAGACGGGGTCTCACTTTGTTGCCCAGGCTAGGCTAGAACTCCTGGGCTCAAGCGATCCTCCAGCCTCGGCCTCCCAAAGTGCTGGGATTACAGGCGTGAGCCACCGCGCCCAGCCACCTGGGACTTTGAAGGTCGCGTCCATCGGCAGCTTACAACAGGTAACAGTGGAACTCCTAAAGAGATTCCCAAGTACTTGCTGAACATCTTGACAGGGATCAACCGGAAAGACCACAGGTGGTCTGAAACCCTAACTGTTTCTCAGCAGAGCCAGATCTTTCTAGGAAGGCTTGAATGTCAGAGCTTGTTATCACATATTTAACTTGGCTGTTACCTGTCCCACTAAGAGCCCTTTGTTACCTGTTCATCCCAGGTAGGTTGCCCCAAAAGTATCGGGCCCTGTGAGCAGCAGAAACTTTGATGGCATCAATCATCACTGGATTACACTGCAGGGACAAAGAAGGTTGCTGTTAGGAGCCCATTATTAGAGTTCCAGTGTCAACCAGACCTTTGCAGGTGACAGGGCTATTCCCTGACTACGGAAGAGGCACGGATCCTTCAAAACAAAGAAAAGACCAACTGCCATCAGGAGGCTGGCTAGAGGACATGGTGAACGCCCTCATACTGTGCTAATGGTAGGTAAAGAGATAAGGTCAAACCTGTAGATTCTGAGACAGTATCCCCTGGGACATGCCAGATTATTACAAAATATGATACACAGTAGGCTCAAGCGATCCTCCAACTTCAGCCTCCCAATATGCTAGGACTGCAGACATGAGCCACCGTGCCTGGTCTAAAGCAGTTTTCATATCAAAAATGAGTAGAAAATTGAGTCAAATCTCATGAGTCCTTAACAGCAGATGATGGTTTCATCATTTCTGACTTCAAAGAGTTGGGCCGAGATTAGAGATCAATTATTTTCCTTGTACTGGCAGGGCATGGTGGCTCACAGCTCTATCTCTAATTCCAACACGTTGGGAGGTGGGCGGATCACTTGAGTCCAGGAGTTCAAGACTAGGGTGTGCAACATACCGAGACCCCGTCTCTACCAAAAATACAAAAATTGCTGGGCATGGTGGTATGCCCCTGTAGTCCCAGCTACTTGGGAGGCTGAGGTACAAGGATTGCCTGAGCCCAGCTGTTTGAGGCTACAGTGAGCTGTAATCATGCCACTGTACTTCAGCCTGGGTGACAGAGCAAGACCCCGTCTCAAAAAAAAAATATTTTCCATGTACTAAGAGAACCCACTGAATCCCTCACTATTGGATCTAGCCAGACCAAGAACGGGAAAGTCATTCCCAACGTTGGCAACACCCACCGATCATCACTGCCAGCAGCGCTTTCCCTGCCCAGGCTGTGTGTGACAATCAGGTCCCCAGATTCCCTCACCTCCAGGAACCGCGAGATGTCCCTCTTGTCGCCAACCTTCATGGCTACAACATTCTCAAACATCCAGAAGAACGGCCGGTCATCACCCTCCTTGGGGCGTGAGTAATTCAGCAGGTGGTAAAATTCAAAGAAGAGCCGGCCTGTACCCTCTGTGCTCAGAAAAGATGACAGTGCAGGGTTCATTTGAAACCTCCAGCCCAACCCACCGCATCCCCTGAGACCAACAGGTTCCCAATGGCCTCCTGACAGTTAAGGCCGATGCCTACCAGTCTATGTCCACCTGAATGACAGCAGGGACACAGGCAGCGGCAGGGCACCATTTGCTAGGGTATTTCCCTTGTGGGCTGACGACTTACTACGGAGCGTAGGCAGCACTAACAGTCCCCTGACGCTGCCAGTAACTTGGCCAGAAGCAAAGGGCTCCTTCTCAGGCCATTCCACCTGGGCCAGTGGTCAGAGGTCAGGTGACATAGGCTCTCCAGGGACTGCCAGAGAGAAGGATGCTCACCATACAGGCCTTTCCTGGCTGGATTCACATTTGAGAGATCGTTGCACGGGCTTCCGCCAATCACCAAGTCAAATGGGCCCCATTCTTCAATCTGAGAGAGACAGAGTCAGGATGAGGGTGTGGACAGAGAGAAAGAGAGCTGGTCCCACTTCTAGAATCTTGCTTGGGGCTGGACAAAGTGGCTCACACCTGTAATCCCGGGGAGGCTGAAGTGGGGGGGTGTATCACCTGAAGTCAGGAGTTTGAGACCAGCCTGGCCAACATGAAGAAACCCCATCTCTACTAGAAATATAAAAATTAGCCCAGCATGGTGGCAGGTGCCTGTAATCCCAGCACGTTGGGAGGTTGAGGCAGGAGAATCGCTTAAACCCAGGAGGCAGAGGTTACAGTGAGCTGAGATCATGCCACTGCACTCCAGAGTGAGACTGTCTCCAGAAAAAAATAGAATCTTGCTTGGTCACCAACTCCACTTCCAACTCTAACCTAAGGCTTAAGATTCCCACAAGATTTCAATTATTTTTTCTAGGGTCTCAGGGATGGGGCCTACATGCAGGTTTCAGGCTGTGGAGGACTGGGGAAAACAGAAAGAGACAAGGCCCACAAGGTACAGACTGCCCTCACATTTTTCTTTGTGATGTTCCTCACGTCGTTCACGTATTTGATATTCCCCTCGTGCTTCACGGTTCCAACAGCGATGGACTCTTCACACACTTCAGAGGCGATGTACTTTCCTACCTTTATGCCCAGCTCTTTGAGGACTAGGTAGCCTGTGGGGGCCAGGGAGACACAGAAGCATAAATGATGCTGAACACATCATTTCCTCCGCTCCCTGCTATGGTAAAACGAACAATTCCTCATGACTGCGTCACATGGGTTCAATCCAGCAAAGGCTGTAAACACACCACACATATTGGCTGTGCAAACTCAGTATAGCAAGAAAAGAAGGGAACCAAAACCAGAGATAGCAGTAGTTGTTGCCTAATTTATCTCCAATTATACTTATGCATGTGGAATGAAAATCAATTTCAAGATAACTGCACATAAAAAATAAAGTGTAACAGCTAAGATGTATGTCCTTTTAAAATGACCAAGACTGCCTGGGCACGGTGGCTCATGCCTCTAATCTCAGCGGTTTGGGATGCTAAGGTGGGCAGATCACTCGAAGTCAGGAATTCAAAACCAACCTGACCAACATGGAGAAACCCTGTCTCTACTAAAAATATAAAAATTAGCTGGGCGTGGTGGTGGGCACCTGTAATCCCAGCTCCTCTGGCAGCTGAGGCAAGAGAATCACTTGAACCTGGGAGGTGGAGGCTGCAGTGAGCACAGATCATGTCATTGCACTCCAATCTGGGTGACAAAGGGAGACTCTATTTCAAAAAAATAAATAAATGAAATAAAATTCAATGACCAAGACTGCAAGGTGGCCGAGAAGGTGGAGAGAAACAAGGAGACAGGGATTTTTTTCAGAGCTGGTGACCCCCAGGGATATTTCTTGCCACTGATGTCAGACACCCTAACCATGCCTTCTGACTCCCTGGCTACCCCCTTGTGACAGGACAGCAGAGCATCTCCAGGTATACCCCAAACTCACCTGTCGCGATGCCATCAAACAATGACAGGACTCGAATGGGCCGCCTTCGGGCTGCGGGAATGGCAGGGTACAGCTTGGGGGCTTCCTGCCAGGTAAGGAAGGAGGTCATGCTGGTGAAGGCACAGGGGAAAGACTCAAGCTCTGAGGGAGGGGCAGGCTGACTCTGTTCAGAGGGCTTCAAACCTTGCCGTAGGCACTGCAAAAAGCCCATTGAAGCCTTGATGGGGATTGGGGAGACAGTGTGTACCACGGGAGCCTGTATTTGGCAAGGAATGGTCAATTTATCCTTGGACATGAGCCAGATATGTATGCACAGATGCACACATGAAAAGGTATCACCCCAGATAGGAAAGACCAAGGGCCTGCCTCTAAAAACTAGAAAATTCATTTCTACTATTTCCTTCCCTCTCAGCTCTGCTAACTCAGAAGGCTACAACCATTTCTTCATCGGGTCCCTGAAAATCCATATACTGAGAAGCCGGCAAGGAGGGAGTGAACCCTGGCATGGGTGAAAACCGTGCAGAGGAGCTGTCAATTTGCCAGGTCTGTCAGCCGTTGAGGATCCGAGAGGTTCCACTTGTACAATGTGTCTTTACTTCTATTACTCTTTCTCTGAGAATTCCAGAGCGTTCCAACACCCTGTGCCCCTGGGATCTGTGGTGGTAGAGGCGGGAGCCTGTGGCTTACGTATTCAAGCCCCGTGTCACTGGTGAAGAAGGCCTGCAGGCGCACGTTCCAGTCCTTCCGGCGCCGCAGGACGCCGTGACAGCGCTGCGGGAGACACATGTAGCAGCTCCAGGGCTCCTGAAGCTTGGCCTTGGCCGCTGTGCCTGTGCCCACCAGCACCTCCAGGCACTCCACACAGAAGCACCTGGACCCAGTGGCAGGGAGAAGGGATGCCTTTGTCATCGAGCTGGTCTCCTGTGCCACCCTCTTACCACTTCCACAGGGAAATGCCCACCCCCTCCTGAAAGCTTACCTAGGATTGGCTGCTTAACAGCATAGCCTGCAGGGCCCTGTGCAGTACGGGCTTCCCTTGACGTCTTCCTTGGATACCCCAACCCGCTTAATCAGAAATGCTCTCCCAACAACCTACTTCATTCCATGGACACTTTGGATTACAGGCCAACTGGCAAACCAGGGAGTTAGCCTTCCCTGATGCCCTTCTCATCCCCTTCCCTCATGCTCTTGGCCTATTAAGAGCACTTCTAGCTGGGTGCAGTGGCTCACACCTATAACCCTGGGGCTTTGGGAGGCTGAGGTAGGAGAATGGCTTGAGCCCAGGGATTTGAGACCAGCCTAGGCAGCATTTACTACACTTTTTATTTATTAAAAAAAATAGGCCAGGCATGGCGGATCACGCCTGTAATCCCAGAACCTTGGGAGTGCTGGGATTTGAGAGGCTGAGGCAGGTGGATTACCTGAAGGAAGGAGTTCAAGACGAACCTGGTCAACATGGTGAAACCCTGTTTCTACTAAAAACACAAAAATTACCTGGGCGTGGTGCTGCACACTTAAAATTCCAGCTACTTAGGAGGCTGAGGCATGAGAATTGCTTGTACCCTGGAGGCAGAAGTTGCAGTGAGCCAAGATTGTGCCACTGCACTCCAGCCTGGGTAACAGAGCAAGACTCCACCACAAAAAAAAAAAGAAGAAGAATTAGCTGGGTGTGGTGGCATGTGCCTATAATCAAGCTGCTCAGGAGGCTGAGGTGGGAGGATTGCTTGAGCACAGGAATTGGAGGCTGCAGTGAACTATGATCACATCACCGTACATCCTGGGCAACAGAGCGAGACCCTGTCTCAAAAAAAAAGAGCCCCTTCCTACACATGAGCTCTACCCCAATTAAGCTACAACCACGGCCACCACAAAACATAAACCCTGTATGCTGCTTCCAGGGCAAATTAGCTCCCTCTTCCCATGCCTAGGATTCCATTCAACAGGCAGCTGTCTGCAGACTGCAGGAACCTAGGAGCCTTGGGGGCCCACCCACATCCTGCCCACAGGGCCCAGTGCTCACCGGCAGCAGCTCATGTTGCTGC
Source organism: Chlorocebus sabaeus (assembly GCF_047675955.1). Lineage (NCBI taxonomy): Eukaryota > Metazoa > Chordata > Mammalia > Primates > Cercopithecidae > Chlorocebus > Chlorocebus sabaeus. The sequence continues at coordinate 38,826,843 of NC_132905.1, read as the reverse complement.
AGAGCAGCAGCTCTCGGCCCTCGCAGCACACGGTGCAGTAAGACTGATAGCCATCGTCGTCATACATGTAAAACAGCTCAAGGAAGCGATCCTGGCAGCCAGAGAGAAACACCAGTGAAATCGGAGACCAGAGAAGGCCAGGCCCAGCCGGCTTGCTGGTGGAGGCCCTACGATACAGCTGCAGAACATACTGCTGGTGGCTTGGTGTCCTTTAAAAGGACAACTGGCTGTGACCTGTGTCCTCTGGCCTCTACGACAGCTGTCCCCCGTCCTGCCCCAGAGGCAGAGTGCAAGGCAACTAGGATGAGTGGGCTTCACTGAGGCTCCACACAGGTGCTGCTGGGAAGGACAGGGGAGCTGGAGGAGGCAAGGGCAGGAAGGTCCGGAGCAGCAGGAGGACTTACCCGGCATGTCTGGCAGAGGCCCCCCTCAAAGAGAGGGTGGAAGGACACGGGGTTTTTTCTGCCACAAGACAAACAGCCGTCTGTAAGAAAAACAGGGTTGGGGCTTGTGGCAATTGAGGCCCTGACACCAGTTGCTGAAGCCTGGGTCTCTCAGTTCCTAAGATTTTCCTCCAGGCCAGCTGCTTGCCAAGGACTCTTCGCGCCTCAGGCCATGCCTCACAGCTTCTACCTTTCAACAATGCTTCCAGGTGGCATCCCTACTTCACAGATGGGGAACATCAAGATGGGCAAGGGGCTGCCCCAGGAGGATGATGTCAGGCAGAACGCTGAGCAGAGGGACCTCCCTGGTGTGACAATCCTTGAGAAGCTTTAAATACTGGGACACCGAGGATTTTGTGGTGACTCCAATTGGCTTGTTGTCTCATGATAGGACTTGCCCATGACCACACCCTATAAACAGCAAATGGCTGTAATCTCAGAATCCGGGTCCTTTAACCAGTAGACAACCCTGCCTTCCCTTCATATCACCAGATCAGCATGGAGTTGCATCCCTGGCTGGGCAGATAGGACCTTTACAAAACCCACGACCAAGCATCGCTACCTAGCCAGATGGGTGAGTGAGTCTTGGGGAATAGGATTTCTAAACCGAAGCTCTTCCCCGGGTTCTCTGGGTCAGGGATGTGGTGTTTTCCTATTCAACACAGAGTAACTGGGGGTTAAGGAAGCAAGGGAGACTTCATCCTCACACATTCTGTATTCCATGAGGTATATTCTGGCCAGAGTATCCAATCCAGTGGCAATCTCCAGCCAGGACAAGCAGACTATTTAGCCTGACAGTAGGCAAGTGACTAAAAGCTAGTTAGTTGCCATTCTTTGGGAAGTTCATGATACCACTAACTTTGGTTTTAGGTTATGGTTCTCCCGGGCAAAATGGCCTGGCTTCCCTTCTTCCTCACCATACCTTTCCTGTCTCTTTCTCTTAAGGGGCACAATTGGGCAATTCATTCCATAAACTAGCAACTAAGATGCAGGGACTAGAAATAGGCCTTGGCTTGAGGTCAGGAAGAGAGCTCTGGGTTAAACCCTGACAAGGTGGATGAGCCAGGACGAGGCAGGCCTAGAGCCCTAGCCAGGGTGTGAAGGGGACGACTGGGAGGGAGAGAGCATTACCTTCCAGGATGCTCTTGTTGTTGGCAACATCTGAAGCCATTTGTTCTATTGAGAAAAGAATAAGAAGACATGGGATGAGGTCAGGGAGCCAGGAACGGATCAATTCCTGGTCTGCAGCATCCTCCTCCCATCTGCCCCATGATCCCAGGTAGCGGGTCCCCAACAATCACCTCGGCTCTGATCTTCATCCCCTCGGTCTTTGCCGTTGTTATAGCAATTTGTCTTGAGGCGCTTGGGTGCGGGGCAGTAGTCAGAGGTGGCTGAGTCGTCAGCTGTGCGTCTTCGAGTCTTGCTCTCTGTGAAAGGTAATTAGACTGCAGCCGTGGCTTGGTAGGAGGGTCCAGAGAGAATGTGGGCCCAGGACAAGACCATGCTATGCCTGGGTACCAGCTGCAATTGGGGCATGACAGGGGGTCCACACTGAATGTATATGGCCCCTTGATGGGTAACTCACAACAGGAGCTCATTCAAAACCCCTTGCACCCAGGATTCTTAACACATGCTTACAAGGTTTTAAATGGCTACAGCTAGGAGGTAAAGATGACTTAGCTCAGAGAGCAAAGCTCAATTCAAAGCTAAAAGCCTGACATACCTATGTCTGTGATATCTGACATGCTGGGCAGTAGGCATGGGGGTGGCTACTGAGAACTTGAAACTGGTGAGGAAATGAATTCTGTATTTAATGTTAATTAAAACACTGACAAGCGAGCCAACTAGGACTAGCCTAGACATATGAGTCTACTTTCTCAAATGCGTGTTTTATGAATTTAGTTAATTTGTGTTTAAACATCTACATCTGTATTTAGTTAACAATCTGTATATACTTAATACGGATCAAGTATTTTCATTGCAAATTTAGCATCAAAATTGAGATCTGTAAAATATGTACTATGTAAAATATATAAAACAAGCGAAATTTTGAAAACAGCACTATAAATGTAGACTATCTCAGTTTTTATAATAGCTGAATATTGAAATGTTAACATTTTGGAAATTTAGTGCTAAAAAAATCATGATTTGTATTAATTTTACTTGTTCCTTTCTTGTTGCCCAGGCAATGGCATGGATCTTGGCTCACTGCAACCTCCACCTCCTGGGTTCAAGCAATTCTCCTGCCTCAGCCTCTTACAGGCATGCAGCACCACACCTGGCTAATTTTTGTATTTTAGTAGAGATGGAGTTTTGCCACGTTGGCCAGGTTGGCCAGGCTGGTGAACTCCTGACCTCAAGGGATCTGCCTGCCTCAGCCTCCCAAAGTGCTGGAATTACAGGCATGAGCCACTGCACCAGCCTCCTTTTTTCTTTCTTTCTTTTTTTTTTTTTTTTTTGAGACAGGTTCTCAGTGTGTCACCCAGGCTGGAATGCAGTGGCATGATCTTAGCAAACTGCAGCCTCGACCTCCTGGGCTCAAGTGATCTTCCCACCTCAGCCTCCACAGGCACACACCATCTCACACAGCTAATTTTGTATTTCTTGTAGAAACAAGGTTTCACCTTGTTGCCCAGGCTGGTCTTGGAACTCCTGAGCTCAAGCAATCTGCCCACCTCAGCGTCCCAAAATGCTGGGAAATCCAAGAGATGGTTATTTGCATCCCAAAGTGCTGGGATTACAGGCATGAGCCACCAAGCCCAGCACTTCTTAACTTTCAGGGAGGCTACTAGAAAAAATTTTAATTACATAATATGGCTCCCATTCTATAAATGGGATTTTGTAAAACCCATTTGTATTTCTATTCCATCTATACAGAAAATCTTAATGAACGTGGTTAAATTTGACTCTGACCGTAGGAAAGAAAATTGTACAGCCATTAAAAATCATAAGGACCCTTTCGTGACAAAATGACAGACAGTGCTTACAGTATTAATATTAATAAAGGGGAAAGCAGGAATCCAACTAGTGTTCAGAAAAATCTGGAGGGATGTGCAACCCAATATTAACCCGAAGGGTATTTGTGAGGGTGGGATGTGAAGGGAGAGTGGGGAATTCAGATTGACTCTTCAAGAAATTTGATTCTTTTCCAGTGACCATTTTATATGCAAAGAAATCAGAAGAAAGTGCATAGAAAACAGGGAACAGTCAAAAGACGGGAAGGAAATACCGTATTTCCTTGATTCTAATTTCCTACTGCCTGCACGACGCACCTTCGACTTATTAACCACTTTTGAGGCGGAAACAAAACAAAACAGAAAAAACATTACATTAAATGTATAGACTGTTTTCTTTTTTGAGACAAGGTCTTGCTCTGTCGCCCAGGCTTGAATGCAGTGGTGCGATCTCGGTGCACTGCAACCTCTGCCTCCCGGACTCAAGACAATTCTCCCACCTCAGCCTCCCGGGTAGCTGGGACCACAGGCACATGCCAAGCACACCAGGCTAATTTTTCTATTTTTCACCATGTTGTCCTGGCTGGTCTCGATCTACTCGCCTCAAGCGATCTGCCTGCCTCAACCTCCCAAAGTGCTGGGATTACAGGCGTGAGCTACTATGCCTGACCTTTAAATGTATAGATTGTAAGACAAGTCCTGGATTTCTAGAAACCAGAGTTATCTTATAATGGGAGAAATATGGTACTGGTCAAAATGTTAGCAGGTGGCATATGGTTCTTCTTTAACACTTTCCAATGTTCTCGAATGAGCATAGCTTAACTATTTGTTTCCTTTAATAAAAAAGGTGCTAGTCAACACTGTATCCTGACTTCAAGACAGATGTCAGATTCAATACAAATTATATGCACATGACCATCAGCAAGAAAGCGGCCAGGGAAGCCAGATAGGGCTGGCACAGCCTTCGTATGCCTGCAATTTTTCCAACATTCAGAGTTGAGCCCAGCTGCTAGAAAGCTGGGTGGGCGTGGAGCAGCAGGGGTGGCTGACTCTCCCAAGAAGTAGTCCCACCAGCAGAGGCAGCAGGTGCTGCCATGGGGACTCATTCCCACCTGGTTGCGTGTTGTTGGGTTTGAGGCCCTCGATCCCAGTGGGCTTGAAGCCCCCGTGGGCCCACTCCAACATGGGCTTCAGCTGGTCCTCCAATGAGTCTCCAGGGCTGCTGGGGAAGGTCTTGCCAGCTCGCACCCTAGCTTTCTGCAAAGGCAGAGTCTGTGATGAATGGCGGGTGGGGAGGGGGTGCTCGCCAGGCCACACCCAGGGATTCCCCCAGCCAGGGCCTACATTCCCCTTCACACTAGGCCCTTTCATAGCCAGACAGCTGTCCTGGGCTGCGGTATGTGTCAGAGGAAGGAGGGGCCTGTGCAGGGAGAGGCCTCAGAATGGGGGTTGTGGTTAAATCTTTTCATGCAGGCACCAAATAGGATCTCTTCCCCCTAGAGAATGTGAGTGGTCACCTCCCTCTCAAAAGGCAGACAGATCAGAATTAACTCTACCACCAAGATACAGAAGCCCCAGTCAGCACTACCTCATCTCGGCTGTATCTTATATAAGAAGGCACTAGATTTCTTGCTTTATCTCCCTAAAGATGGGGACGTTAACTTGTATCCAACATGAAGGACCATGAGGATTTCAGTGTCTAATGAAGCCTTTGGCAATGAGAAGAGGCTGGCTCTTAAATGCTAAACAAAGGTGGGAAAAAAAAATTAAGGTGAAGGGAGAAACAGGGTGTAATGGTTCGTAGGGGATAAGATGGCCCACAGATAGAAGGCAGCCGGCCTCTACTGGCGTCTTGCCGTGAACTCCACCCCTCATAAGGAGGCTCTGAGGTCTCTGGAAAAGCACATTCACTGATATGAATACTGCACCCCTAACTGCCCGTGCTCTTTCCTTCTGATTCAGTTAGCGGTCCCAATAAATGGCAGCTGGGATGTCTCAGATTCCTTTGTTGGATGGCCCAATCCGGTGGCCATCATGTTATGTTGGCATTTACCTCCTCCCTGGCCAACCTGTCCCCTCCGAACCACCCTTGGCAACACTGAGCTAGGTTTCCGTGGGTCTCTTCCTTCATCCCTGCTCTCAGGGCCTAGCCCTCATTCCCTCATCCCATGTTACCTCCAGAGCATGATACATGGCTTTTCGATAGGAGACGAGCTTATTGAAGGTGGCCAAATTAAAGTGCTGGCTGAACAGCCCCAGTGCCACCAGTTTGTCTGCAGAGACCTAAAAGAGAAAGACATCATCAACATCCACCTACAGGTGTGTCCCAGGTGCCATGTCTATCACAATGTTGTCCATCAGATGCAGAAGATTTTCATACACTTTAACCAAGAGCCCATTCCTGGGGATCAAGTCCACAGATATCTATTTAAAAGGAAGGAAAGGAAAAAGCAGAAAACTAGAAATGACAGAGTCTCAACACACAGATACCCAGAAACTTGTTAGTTATGACACTCCCACTGTGGAAAAGGAGGATACTCTGAATGAAGGCAATTAGGCGAACCCTGTGTTTGTATACATTTTACAAGCAAGTGTCCCTGGTGTGGAACCCTAAGGCTCAGTCCTAATATTCTCTGTGGATGCTCCGGCATGGGGGGTTTGTACATATTCCTTCTTTCCTAAGCATGGTAATTGTTTACTCTTTACCCTTTTGTTAAAATGAGTTCAAAGGCCGGGCGCGGTGGCTCAAGCCTGTAATCCCAGCACTTTGGGAGGCCGAGACGGGCGGATCACGAGGTCAGGAGATGGAGACCATCCTGGCTAACACAGTGAAACTCCGTCTCTACTAAAAAAAAAAAAAAATACAAAAAACTAGCCGGGTGAGGTGGTGGGCGCCTGTAGTCCCAGCTACTCAGGAGGCTGAGGCAGAAGAATGGTGTAAACCCAGGAGGCGGAGCTTGCAGTGAGCTGAGATCCGGCCACTGCACTCCAGCCTGGGCGACAGAGCAAGACTCCGTCTCAAAAAAAAATAAAAAAATAAAAAAAATAAAATGAGTTCACCTAATGAATGTGTTTAGAAAACAGTGCTTGACACAGTCAGCACCTTTCACTTATTGTGATTATTTAACTTTAGTTCTTGTGATTTAATCCATATTCCACAAGTCTCCTGATGTACCAAGTCCCCAGACCAAGCATGAAATGACTGAGTTGCCAGTGAGACAGAAAATGGCTATTCAGGGATGCTAATCAGAACTGAAAGGCCAGACGTAGTGGCTCAGGCCTATATTCCCAGCACTCTGGGAGTGGGAGTTGGAAGGATCGCTTGAGCCCAGGAGTTCAACTAGCCTGGACAACAGAGCAAGACCCCATCTCTACAAAAAATTTTAAGAACCAAACACAGTGGTGTGCACCTGCAGTCTCAGCTGCTCTAAGGAAGGATTGCTTGAGCCCAGGTGACTGAGGCTGCAATGAGCCATGACAGTGCCACTGCACTGCAGCCTGAGTGACAGTGAGGACCTCATGTCTTAAAAAAAATAATAACTGAAAGACATAGGGAATGTTCTATTCCCCACAGAGAGTGCTCACACTCATGCAAACCTCCATTTTATGTGGGTGTGTGACCACCACCGGGGAGAAAATATCGGGGGGCTCTGGTAGGGGTAAAAAAAACCGCTCCAACACAAGTGCTGGTTCCAGTGCCCAATGGCTCCAATGCAACCCAAACAGCGCACACATGCTAAGCAGGCACTCGCCCAGGCCAGAGCCAGGTCCCATATTGTCATCTCATCCCCTAATGCTGACAGCCCCACACTGCATTGTATTAGCCTCAGACTCTGTCTTGCAAAGTGCGTTTTATGTCTCAATGGGGCAAAGCAATTGCAAACAATCCATCTTCCTTCACTTGACAGAAGTTACTGCTCTCCCATCCCTGGAAGTAGCTGCCTCACTGCCGGCATGGGCCCAGGACTTATCCTTCTGCTCCCTCTGCTGGTCACAGCAGCCAACTGCATGCAGAGTCTCTTCTACAAGGGAGACTCCAGACCCAATATATTATTGTAACCCTTAGGAAACTTGAATTCACTCATGGCAAATGGCCCCTGGTAGCTCAATTTGTGGGAAAAACAGAATCTCTGCTTGAGGCTGTACATGCACTCTGATGAACAGAATCACAATATGTATTACGTATGCAGTCGCAGTCCTCATATAAATGTCATGTTGAAAAAAATCACAGTATTCACGTGGTAAATAGTGGCATTTGACTCATGTCTGGGAGAGGATTAAGGTACAGTTCTTCCTTCAATCCTGCCTGGCTTGCTGGTGCTGCAACTCCAACTTGCCCAATGACCTTAGGCACCTAACTTAGCCTCTCTCAGGGCTCTGAGGGTGGGACTAATATTTACTTCTAAGAGACCATCACAGGAAAGTTCTGTCTGATTAAAATCTTTGTTGAGGCCAGGCGTGGTGGCTTCCGCCTATAATCCCAGCACAGGAGGCTGAGGCGGATGGATCATCTGAGGTCAGGAGTTGGAGACCAGGCTGGCCAACATGGTGAAACCCAGTCTCTACTAAAAATGTAAATATTAGCAGGGCATGGTGGCGGGTGCCTGTAACCCCAGCTACTCAGGAGGCTGAGGCAGGAGAATCGTTTGAACCTGGGAGGCGGAGGTTGCAATGAGCCAAGATCACACCACTGCACTCCAGCCTGGGCAACAGAGCAAGACTCCATCCCCCCCCAAAAAAAAAAAAATCTTTGTTGAAAGAGTGTAAAAATCAAAACAGCCTAGTTATGCCCAACATAGCTCTTCCCCAGATAAATTTAATTACCAAGAAAGATTTTAAATGGCTAATATCAATCAAGAAGAGACTCTGAAATAACCAATTCTACTAAAAACCCTTTTCATAACTGACACCAGGTGACCCTAAACCCAACTGCAGGCCACCTAAGGATGCCTTTCTCTCCCCATGGCTAAATGACAAGAGGCCATGGCCATGCTTCTGGTCTCTTCCAGGCTTCTCCACTGAACACTTTCGGGTACCTGCTCATATGGCCACTCCTGGCCCCTCAGAGTCCACACTGGTGGTTCTGCCCCCAAAAGATAAATGTAAGAAATAACATAAAATCAACTGTCCATGGATCCAGAACTTTCTAGCACTTTTGTCCCCTGTATAAGTAGACCCATAAGACACTAAAAATCTGCTGTAGCTGGTTAACACAGGAATTTTTGTCCTTCCTCCCAGACAGTGTGAAGACATAGGCTCGTGCATCTGCAGAAGGCAATCCCAGGCCTTTGTCTTCAAAGGAAGGAAGGAAGGCACAGCCTCAGGCCTGCAAAGCCCCTTGCCCTTCCCCGGACTCACCTCGGAAAACTTGCCATCACCAAACCACTGGACCCACCGCATGCCAGACATAGCCTGTCGCTTAGAGGTGGCCTTCCAAGACACCACCATGGCAGGCCACCAGGAGAAGCCCTTGATCTTTCCCCACACGAGGTCCCCTATTCCAAACTCCTTCCCATCCTGGAATAAAAGCCACATGAAGAAATCCCAGTGAGGAGAGGCCATCCTGTCCACTCCACTGTCCCTGAGGGCAACAAAAAGCTTGCCATAAAATACAAGATGTAGCCAGACACTGTGGCTCATGCCTGTAATTCTCAGTACTTTGGGAGACCGAGGCAGGAGGATCGCTTGAGGCCAGGAGTTGGAGACTAGCCCAGGCAACATAGCAAGACTCCATTTCCACAAAAGAATTTATAAAGTAACTGGGCTTTGTGGTGCATGTCTGTAGTCCTAGCTACTAAGGAGGCTGAGATACGAGGATCGTTTGAGGCCAGGAGTTTGAGAGTAGCCTGGGCTCCATAGTGAGATCCCTTCTATACAAAGTAAAATGTAGGAATGGACATAGAAAAAAGGGATCCTAACACATAAATACATACATGTGTAAGTAGTCTTCATGTAGCAATGCTTGAATAAAAGCATAAACAACCTCAATTGGTTAATTAAGCTATGATCCAGACCACTGGATTTATTATACAGACATGAACCTCAGGCAACTGTAGTTCTTAATAGAAGAAAAAGGTATAATATGTACAATATATACCGTATGTACAATCTGATGAACAGAATCACAATATGTATTACGCATGCAGTTGCAGTCCTTATATAAATGTCATGTTGAGAAAAATCACAGTATTCATGTGGTAAATACTGGCATTTGACTTATGTCTGGGAGAGGATTAAGGTAAAGAAAGGACCGTGTTGCATATGGAAGATATTCAGAATTCAAACATGTCAATTATTACAGTTACAAAAATTCTAACAACTATTGTCACTCTATGTTACCAACAGTAGCAGGTAACTGGTTTTTCCCCATGTTCAGTCACCCTGGGCAGGAGCCCCTCTCGGCCATACCTGATACTCTGAACTGTCTCCATCTCCACTGTCTGCCTCCACCTGCGGGGACTCCATGCCCTCCTGCCGGCTGTCCTGGGCTAGGCGGGCATAGGGGGTACTGCTGCTCTGGGGCGTCACACATGTGTCCTCTGTGTCATCTGTGAGGTCGATGGTAAGGTAAGAGCTGGCAGGGGACGGCCATGGCGTTCCTGCCGATGCTGTTGCCCGCCGTCTCAGGGACTGTGGACAGAAGGACACATAGTTTGGGCCACAGCAAAGGATGTTGGGGACCAATGGCACCCCCATATGCCTCCTAGGCAAAAAGAAAGAGGAAAGACCGAAGTTAAAGAGAACAGAGACTGCTGAAGAAACTTTTCCAGGAACATGTATCCCTTAAGAGGTGGGAGGTCATTATAACTGTCCCAGCAACAGAGACAGAAAGATGACGAAGGCACAAATGATGGGTAATGACGAGGGACTCTTAGAGCCGAGCTCGGAGCAGGTCACTGGCTTCTTTGAGCGTTTACTGCGCATGTGACTATTCTTACAACGAGAGTGAAGTGTTGCCATACCCACTAGGGTTGCCTCAAGACAGGTGAAGACATTAGGGAGAAGACAGTTCTGGAAGTCAGTGGTTTCTACCTTGTTCCCAAGTTAGAGAAAGAATCAAGTCAACAGGGAAAACTTCCATTCCCAACAGAGTGTCATCTGAGATCAGATCAGGAGAGAAGCCAACAGGCTTACAGGAAGCTTACCCAGGAAAGAAAAGAAAAAGCAAAAACCTGAAAAGCAGTGTGAAAAAAGGATACAGATTATCCACCAGTCACAGACAGTAGTGCCGTGAGTGAGGTCAGTGCATCTGAGATCAGACCAGGAGAGAAGCCAACAGGCTTACGGGAAGCTTACCCAGGAGAGAAGAGAAAAAGCAAGAACCTGAAAAGCAGTGCAAAAAAAAGGACACAGATTATCCACCAGCCAGACAGTAGTGCAGTGAGTGAGGCATATCTCCCAGTTAGAGACTGGGGGCAGGGGTCTGGGCATCTGGGGAACCAACCCTGGTAGCCGGGAACTCCACGGGAGACTCGTCCACATGGTTGCGGCCCTGCTGGCCTCGGGTGGAACGTGGGGAAGGCCTGTGCCTCTCCCGGCTGGAGACACTGTTGTTATTTCGAGTTCGGACCTGGAAGCAAGAGAGGACATGCACTGGGCCTTAGGTGACTGGGGGCTTGGGGTCTGGCGGGTCCAGGAGGATTAGGCCTTGAGGTGGCCAAGGAAACCTGGTAGCCAGCTTCAGGACAACTGGAAGTGAAAAGGTGATAAGGAGGGACTCTGGACTGAGTCCAGCCAGAATTCCCCAGTTCTTAGAATAGAGGTGGTAGGGTGGCCAGCTAGGCTGCCTGACAATTCCCAGCAGGTCCTGCTCTGCCTGTCACAGCAGACAGACTTGGCCAGCTGAAATGGCACCTGCCAATTGGGATTGAAAAATAAAAATCTGGCCAAGCGCAGTGGCTCATGCCTGTAATCCCAGCACTTTGGGAGGCCAACGTGGGCAGATCACTTGAGGTCAGAAATTGGAGATCATCCTGGATAAAATGGTGAAACCCCATCTCTACTAAAAATACAAAAATTAGCCAGGTGTGGTTGTGAGTGCCTGTAGTCACAGTTACTCAGGAGGCTGAGGCAGGAGAATCACTTGGACCAGGGAGGTGGAGGCTGCAGTGAGCCGATATCAAATCACTGCACTCCAGCCTGGGTAATAGAGTGAGACTGCAGCTCAAAAAAAGAAAAAAAAGAAAAAAACAGAAAGAAAGGAAAATTCATGTTCACTCTAAAACTTTTATGTCAAAGAAGCATAAAGCCAATTACTGGGTTCAGGAAGGCACCAGATCATCAAGATGGAAGAGAATTCCTTAGGCGCTATGTTCATTGTCAAAAATGGCATGAATTTGGTTGTTGCAGAACCTGTGTTCAAATTCTGCATAGAAGAGTTGATGTTTAACCTCGAGTTAGTTGCTGGAATCTTCTCTCATCTCCACAAAGGGGATGATACAGCCCATATCCTGGGAAGGAAGACTGTAACCCACACCTGGGATAGTAACTGTCAGTCTGGTCTCTAAAGGGTTAGGTGACCATAAGCAATAACTGCCTTCCCATTGCCAGACCTCAAAACTTTAAGCCACAAAATCCACCCACAAAAGTGGTGGACTCCCTAGGTCATTAGCAGCTGAGCTGTCCACCCTGCAAACTCTTATCAGTCTTGGACACCTCCAAGAGTATCACAAGAAAGAACTTAAAAACCACCTGAAAGAAATGCCACATACGGAAAACCTTCTGGCTGGGCACAGTGGCTCATGCTCGAAATCTCAGCACTTTGGGAGGCCAAGGTGGGTGGATCACCTGAGGTCAAGAGTTCGAGACCAGCCTGGCCAACATGGTGAAACTTCATCTCTACTAAAAATAGAAAAATCAGCCAGGCATGGTGGTAGGTTCCTGTAATCCCAGCTACTTGGGAGACTGAGGCAGGAGAATCGCTTGAACCCAGGAGGCAGAGGTTGCAGTGAGCTAAGATCACGCCATCGCACTCCAGCCTGGGCAACAGAGCGAGACTCTATCTTAAAAAAAAGAAGAAAAAAAAAAAAAAGAAAAAGAAAAAAGAAAACTTTCCAACAACAGTCCCAGAGCCTTGCCTACATTTTCTAGTTTCTTTTTTTTTTTCCCTCAGCTCACTGCAAGTTCCGCCTCCCAGTTTCCTGGGACTATACAGGCGCCTGCCACCATGCTCGGCTGATTTTTTGTTTTTAGTAGAGCCAGGATGGTCTTGATCTTCTGACCTCGTGATCCGCCTGCCTTGGCCTCCCAAAGTGCTGGGATTACAGGCATGAGCCACCACGCCCGGCTATATTTTCTAGTTTCAAAACATTTGGTTGTCACTTTCTCTCTTAAAAGCTCCCTTAAGGAGATGGAAGACACTTTTGTTATGCTATGTCAACTGGTGGCTACGAGAGCTTTGGCTCAGGGTGTGACTACTTACAGCTGGGCTTTCTGACCGAGTCCTGGTTTCCCGGAAGAGCTTTGGCATCACTGGGGTGTCAGAGCCATCCCCATCTTCCCCGTCGCCATCACCTGTCAAGTCCTGTATAAGGAAACACGATGAACATGAAGAAGGCCCAGGGTATCAGCAAGTCAAAGAAACAAGGCAACTGCAATATGCAAGACTGACCGCCTGTGTCTTGCAGGGAGACCGGGTCACTTATCACAACACACCGCATATGGGTGCAGACACAGGCTAACCACGAGAGATGCCCCAGAAGCAATGCCATGAAACCTGCACCATGTCATCAAGGCTTCCTCATGCAGGTCTCACACCTCACACCAAAACCCAACGTAAGCCAAACACAAACGCTGAAGCAGTGAGCAGCTAGGTCTGGCTGGAGTGCTAAGTACTTGCCTTCACTCACCAATTATGTGGCTTTGTGTCCATTTCTCTCATTTTAAAATTGGAATAACAGTACTTCCCTCACAGCACAACAGGGTTACATCAAGAATCAAATAATATGCCAAGTGTGGTGGCTCATACCTGTAATCCCAACACTTTGGGAGGCTGGGGCAGACTGAGGTCACCTGAGGTCAGAAGTTTGAGACCAGTCTGGCCAAGATGGTGAAATCCCATCTCTACTAAGAACACAAAAATTAGGCCGGGCGTGTAATCCCAGCACTTTGGGAGGCCGAGACGGGTGGATCATCTGAGGTCAGGAGTTCAAGACCAGCCTGGCCAATATAGCGAAACCCTGTCTCCACTAAAGATACAAAAATTAGCAGGGCATGGTGGCGTGTGCCTGTAATTCCAGCTACTCATACTACTCATACTCAGGAGGCTGAGGCAGGAGAATCGCTTAAACCTGGGAGGTGGAGGTTGCAGCGAGCCAAGATCGTGACATTGCACTCCAGTGAGGCTCTGTCTCAAAACAAAACAAAACAAAACAAACAAACAAAAAGAAATGTGTGTCCAAGAGATTTCCCTACTGTTACTGGTAACTAGCTATCAGAAACAAAACAGCAGTGCTGAGCCTTTGATCCTGCAGCTGCCCTAACTCCTCTCAGGGCTTGGATTCCTCACCTTCTCAGTCCCCTCAGTAGGTTGGCCACCACCGAGAATAGAAGCTGAGGGTGAGTTTTCATTGCTCAGGACTTTTTTGACTGACACTGGCTCTGAGCAAAACCAACCCAACTGACAAACTCTACTACGAATAATTAGGAAACAGACGGTGTCAGTAAAGGAAGGAACACAAAACATGATGGGAAAGATCCAATCTTGGAAAAGTAAATGAAGTAGAAAGCTTGATAATGTAGCAAGTCTTAAAATATATAATTGTTTGAAATTCATTAAAATAAGCTTAGACAAGTTTTTTTCCAGCTTGTAAAAAAATTCCTAGAGCCCACATAATCCTGACATCAAAACTACAGATAGATTTAAGGAAATAAAATCAGCCGGGTGCGGTGGCTCACACTTGTAATCCCAGCACTTTGGGAGGTAGGGACAGGTGGATCACTTGAGGCCAGGAATTGAAGACCAACCTGGTCAACATGGTGAAACCCCATCTCTACTAAAAATAGAAAAAAATTGGCTGGGTATGGTGGTACACTGCCTGTAGTCCCAGCTACTCAGGAGCCCGAGGCAGGGGAATCCCTTGAGCCTGGGAGGCGGGAGGTTGCAGTGAGCAGAGATCATGCCACTGCACTCCAGCCCGGGCAACAGACTGGAGTGCAACAAAAATAAATGAATAAAAAAAAAAAATCCTATACTCATTTCATTCATGAATACATGAATAAAATCAACTTCAAAATGCACCATGACCAAGTTGGACTCATTCCAGGAATAAAAAGACAGTTTGCTGGCCAGGCGCAGTGGCTCAAGCCTGTAATCCCAGCACTTTGGGAGGCCGAGACAGGCGGATCACGAGGTCAGGAGATCGAGACCATCCTGACTAACACGGTGAAACCCCGTCTCTACTAAAAAATACAAAAAACTAGCCGGGCGAGGTGGCAGGCGCCTGTAGTCCCAGCTACTTGGGAGGCTGAGGCAGGAGAATGGCGTGAACCCGGGAGGCGGAGCTTGCAGTGAGCTGAGATCCGGCCACTGCACTCCAGCCTGGGCGACAGAGCGAGACTCCGTCTCAAAAAAAAAAAAAAAAGACAGTTTGCTATACAGTAGTCTCCCCTTATCCAGGGAGGATACATTCAAGACCCCCCATGGCTGCCTGACACCTTTGAACATGGAACCCTATATGTGCTGTGTTTTTGTCTATATCTACATACCTAGGATAAAGTTTAATTTATAAATTAGGCACAGATTAACAACTAATAATAAAATAGAGCAATTACAATATACTGTTAATAAAAGCCATATGAATGTGGTTTCTCTCTCGTACTCTATTCAGGGTTTATCTGTCCTTCCACGGTTTATGACCTAGTGTCTTCCTCCTCTGCACTTTTATGAATGTAGGTTATATCAGACATCATCTTCTGGAGGAGTCTGGTTTCACTGCAGTTTTGGATGGTTTCCTTTCTCAATCAACTTCAACTCTTCTGAAAATGTAGCAGCAGCTTTTTCATTGGCAAATGCAGCCTCTCCAGTCATTTTTATAGTTTTCAGTAGAAACCTGTTCTTGAATCTATGTAACCATCCCTTACTTGAAGTAAATGGTTTGGTGTCAGGAGATGCCTTGATATCTATCAGCTCAATGCTTCCTGGCACAAAGCACTGCTGTCAATCAGAACACATTTCTGTTCACGTCTTCCACCTACAAACTTAATGCCTTTCCCATCTTAGCTACACACTTATCACACAACATGGCTCTAACTTTTGCAGTTGGAGGTGCAACAGTAAAACTAGCATGAATTTATTTTTCCTTCTTCTTCATTTCACGGCTGGAAGATTTGTTCTTACCACAATCTAACAACTTCAGCGTATGACGTCTTTCCTTATTGAGAACTTTCACTTTTTCACTGAAAGGAAACACTTCGTGGCTTCTCTTTGGCATAACTGAATTGCCAGCATCATCACTCCTGCACTTTGGGGCCGTTATTAACAAGCATTACTTGAACACAAGCACTGTGATACTGCAACTGATCTGATCACGGAGATGGCTACTAGTGACTAACAGGCAGGTAGCACCTAAGCATCATGACGTTGGACAAAGACAGGACTGGTCCTGGGTAGGACAGAGCAGGACAGTGCGAGATTCCATCATGCTACCAGAATGGCACTCAATTTAAAATGTATAAATTGCTTATTTCTGGGATTTACCATTTAATATTTTCCATCTAATACTTTCAGACGGCAGCTGACCGCAAGCAACTGAAATCGTGGAAAGCAAAATGACAAATAAGAGGGGACTACCATATGAGAGATTTCTCAATGTAACTGATAGTCCAGATTGAAAAAATAATGCCAAATATATGCAGAAAGCATCTAGCTCAACAACCCTCCACACATTTGCAGATGCCAGTTTTTATGGGCCTCAGGTTGCCCATGTGATGAAAGCCAAAGACAACGTCCCTGAGCCCTGAAAAAGGGAGAGCGGAGACCATACCTGCGTGTAGCTTAGCAGACTGGACACCTCCCTCTTGGAGAGTCGCGAGCTTGATCTTCGGCCTGTAGAGGAAACAGCCAGGAGTCTGTTTTGAGGGGGCAGGCACCAGCCTAGGGAACGGCCTTGCTGATACGGGCTGCTCTCCGTGGCGTGGCCTGGGATCTCCCCTACACTACTGTCAGCCACAGGGGTTTGCTCTCAGTCCCTCGGTATCGTTCATCTTCTCCGCTGATTTTATTCATAAGACAACAGAGCCCTGGGCCAGGCACGTGACAGGACCCAAAACAACACTGAAGTTACCAAGAAGGGGAGCCCTCCGACTGCTTCCAGCAGGGTGCTGCCCATCCAGGGACCACTAACTACATTTCCAGGAACAATTCACTGCCTGCCGTGTCAGCCGCTTCTCAAGTGCTCCCATGTAGAGTGTGGCTATTGTGGGGAACAATGCAGAAATAGAACCCTTTCACGCTCGCAGGAAGTTCCATGGGATGGCACAGCTGAGAGGACAATGCAGGGCTTTCCAGCCCAGCTGGGGCGGGATCCCAAGTGAGCTGGCTGGAGCTGCTCAGGGCAGGGTGGAAAGGAAGCACACTCCAGACCTCCCCTCCCAACTCCAGCCCAGCTCTGAGTGGGGAGAGGGTCCCACTGCAGAAGAGCTCTCCGAGAGCCCATGCTGTCCCGACTGGCGGAGAACAGGGAACCATCAACCCTGTGTCACGCTCAGAGTCCCAGTTGAGATGAGAGTCTCAAAGGGGAGGCCAAGGGCTGCGGGCAGGCGTGAAGGGCTCAGCCCTGCATCCCTCCTTGCTGGAGCTCTCTTCCCTCCCAGGGAATTGTGGTGGAGGTTGTCAGAGACTCTCCCCAAAGCCTCCAGTGGTCTGCAGTGACTGCTCAATGTGTCAGCGCCTGACACCACCCCAGTCCCCACTGCCCAGCCACCTCTGATCTCCGGGGTGCGGATGGCCTCCAGGATCGGGGGCGAGTCGGAGGACTGGTCGCTGCAGGCCCCATTGACGAGGATCGAGTCTTCCCTCCCGCCGGCGTCCTCCTCTCCATTGAGATGCCTGGTGTCTCCCTTCATGCTTTCCTGTGGGAGAAGCCAGAACGGGTGGGGTAGAAGGGAAGCAGGGACACGAGAGGGGCAGTGTTCCCCCAGACGCCCCGCCATGGGCTCTATGTTCCCAGGCCAAGGCCCCAGGATGCATTCTCAGGGTGATGCTCTTGCCCAAGCACCCCACCCAGGCTGCCCCCCATAGCCTCCCCCTCACCAAGCTCGGAGGCTCAGGACTTGGTTCCATGTGGACTGGTTGTCCCGAAGGCTCAGACGCCAGCACCCAGGACAGAGGCGGGGGCCAGGGCTGGGGTCTTAGGCTCAGACTGCTCTGTGCAATTAGCCAGCCCCTTCAAACAATGCCATTTAGGACCTGCCTGCCCCGGACTGTCTGCCGCCAGCCTCTGTCCCCTCTGGCCCTGGCCCCCTCTCCCTGCTCAGCCTCTGCAGGGGCTCAGGAAGCCAGTGCATTATTTTCCCTCCTGACCCCTTTGTTTGCTCTCTCCCTTCCCCTCAATCTCCAGGTCCTCTTCCCACCCACCCCCTCCTCCCCCACAGAACCGCTTCTCTCCTCTCCATGGCAGCACAAGCCCCGCCTCACCCCATCCTCCAGGGCCCATTGGTCTGCCGGCCTGTCGCTCACTCCCTTCCTCCCTCACCAGCTGGGGCTCAGAGTCCCAAGTTCCCAAGGAGGGAAGGATGAAGGAGGCACAGGCAGAAAGCCTGGGGGGAGTTAACTGGAGGGGGACTCCCCAGATCTGTTGTAGCTTCACCCTCACCTCTGGGACTTGGCCTCCCCACTGCTGCCCCTCCTGGTCAGGTAAATCAGCTAACACACAGGGCCAGGGACACACTGATGGGTTGGCAGGCTGTGTGACCTCTGGGCTGGCCCATTGCCTGCAACATTGTGGGCACACAGATTTTGTTGGATGCAAGAACCTGTATGTATCTCCCTCTAGGGAGACTGGGGAGCTCACCTTCTAGAAAAAGAAAACTGACACACAGACTAGGTTATTCTCCAAGGTCATATAGCCCATCTAAGAGGTGGGGCCAGGATTAGATAGAGAACAAGTAAAAAAACTCCAGTGCAGGCCGGGCGCGGTGGCTCAAGCCTGTAATCCCAGCACTTTGGGAGGCCGAGACGGGCGGATCACGAGGTCAGGAGATCGAGACCATCCTGGCGAACACGGTGAAACCCCGTCTCTACTAAAAATACAAAAAACTAGCCGGGCGAGGTGGCGGGCGCCTGTAGTCCCAGCTACTCGGGAGGCTGAGGCAGGAGAATGGCGTGAACCCGGGAGGCGGAGCTTGCAGTGAGCTGAGATCCGGCCACTGCACTCCAGCCTGGGCGACAGAGACAGACTCCGTCTCAAAAAAAAAAAAAACAAAAAAAAAAACTCCAGTGCACAAATGCCATCTGAAACCGAGTTTTCCAAGTCACTTGCCTTTGCTGTTTGTTCCACCTTTGGTTGGCAAAAATATTACAAAAGCCTAGGGACAATATGAGACCTCCAGGCCCCCATCCCTGAGCCACAAACAGCTCCAGGTCACTCACACCACACCCTTGTGTCCTGGAACCGTGCCTGGGAAAAGCTTCCCCAAAAAGCTGCTTCCCATATGCACGGGGTCTTCCAGCCTCTGGGCTCCATCATGGAGACATACCAGCGCCTGCCAGACAACCCGTGCTAGCCTCGCAGTTTATCTTCTATCCATCCATCCATCCATCCATCTATCTTAGAGACAGGGTCTCACTCAGTCACCCAGGCTGGAGTGCAGTGGTGTAATCACGGCTCCCTGCAGGCTAGAACTCCCAGGGCTTGAGTGATCCTCCGGCTGGGCCCACATGTGTGTGCCACCATGTGCGGCTAATTTTCTGTAGAAACAGAGCCTGGCTACGTTGCCCAGGCTGGCCTCAAACTCCTAGCCTCATGGGATCCTCCTACCTCGGCATCTCAAACCAGGGTACCTTCTAGAAGCCACACCTTGTATTGCGGGCTCTGAGCTGCACTGGCGCCACTGGCACTGCCCACCAGGGGGCGCCGTGGAGCCCAGTCTGATGTGCCCAGTGGCGGCAGAGGTGCAATTTGTGGTGGGTGCACCTGCCCATTGCATGGGGCAACTGGACCTCTGCTGCTACTCCCCATGTGGCCCAGGAGCCACACAGGCTACAGTACCATCACCTGAGAGCTGGTCGGAATAACTGTTGGAACTGGGAGCTGCTGAAGAAATCTCAGGCACTAAGCTAGATGTCCTGAAGCAGGATTTTCTTTTTTTTTTTTGAGACGGAGTCTCTCTGTCGCCCCAGGCTGGAGTGCAGTGGCCGGATCTCAGCTCACTGCAAGCTCCGCCTCCCGGGTTCACGCCATTCTCCTGCCTCAGCCTCCCAAGTAGCTGGGACTACAGGCGCCTGCCACCTCGTCCGGCTAGTTTTTTGTATTTTTTAGTAGAGACGGGGTTTCACCGTGTTAGCCAGGATGGTCTCGATCTCCTGACCTCGTGATCCGCCTGTCTCGGCCTCCCAAAGTGCTGGGATTACAGGCTTGAGCCACCGCGCCCGGCCAAGATTTTCTTTTTTTTTTGAGACGGAGTCTCCCTCTGTCGCCAGGCTGGAGTGCAGTGGTGCAATCTTGGCTCACTGCAACCTCTGTTGAGAGTTCAAGCAATTCTCCTGCCTCAGCCTCCTGAGTAGCTGGGATTACAGGCATGAGCCACCACACCCAGCTAATTTTTGTATTTTTTTTTTTTTTTTTTTGAGATGGAGTCTCACTCTGTCGCCCAGGCTGAAGCACAGTGGCCGGATCTCAGCTCACTGCAAGCTCCGCCTCCCGGGTTCACACCATTCTCCTGCCTCAGCCTCCTGAGTAGCTGGGACTACAGGCGCCCGCCACCTCGCCCGGCTAGTTTTTTGTATTTTTTTAGTAGAGACGGAGTTTCACCGGGTTATCCAGGATGGTCTCGATCTCCTGACCTCATGATCTGCCCGTCTCGGCCTCCCAAAGTGCTGGGATTACAGGCTTGAGCCACCGCGCCCGGCCAATTTTTGTATTTTTAGTAGAGACGGGGTTTCACCATGTTGGCCAGGATGGTCTCGATCTCTTGTCCTCGTGATCTGTCCACCTCAGCCTCCCAAAGTGCTGGGATTACGGGCATGAGCCACTGCACCCAGCCTGAAGCAGGATTTTCACAAGACATTTTAACACACACAAGTCATGCCTGGGTGATTAATATGCATGTTAAAGCAGCATTGTTCAGCTTATAAACATGTGTGCTGAAACACAGCACATAGGCTTTCTATGTCTCACATGATCCAGGATGTGTGCCAGCACATGTTAAGGAATTTCCCCCAACCCCCAAGGACAGGGGATATGCCTGAGTCAGACCAATCAGCTGCTTCTCAGCCCTTTTTCTCCCAAGCCCTGACCCGGAAGAACAGGCTGGCTGACCTATGGCCAGTTCCTACGTGATGAAGCGACCAGAATCCCAGGGAAGCTGCTGGAGTGTCCTTTCAGAATAATCATTACTTTCAAGCATTTCACCTCAGGCCAAACCAGCGAACTAAGTAACCTAGTGGGCCTGGCATAGAGTAGGAGGTGGGGCTCCCTGGTGTACCTGGTGTCTCCAGGAGGGTCCACCACCCCAAAGTGCTCTGGGGGCAAGACACATAGGGTTTGTTTGTGGCCAGGAGCTGGTGGCAAACCAGAGGCCTGGACTAAAGGATGTGACCTCCTTCGCCTTCATCCAGGACCCAGGGTTCTAATGTGTGCTGGGTTTCGCAGGCAACATTGAACCCCAGTCCTCAGACAGCCCCTAACTGGGTCAACAAGAAGCCAGACAGGAGTCTCACCTCCTAGACAGACCCAGGTTGACAATGATTAACCACCCTGGGACTTCCCCCAGGGCCTCAGCAGTGCCAACTAGTCACCAGCCTACCCGACGTGTGGGCAGCACGCCTTCTAAAACCCGTATCTCAACATTCAGGAAAAGTCTCAAGCCCCTAGAACAAGACCTGTGGGTACTGGAGAGAGAGTCCAGGAAGAAAACCCACAATAAATGGCACCAGCTACCTGGGTGCCCCCCAGGAGCAAGCTGAGCACTTAAATACACTTTCTTCTTGTTGCATAATTCAATGTGATTTCATTTAAAATTCCTTCTGTTTTTATCATGACCCTACATTTGTAGTGAAATTAACTACCCTCATTGCCTTATAGCCACAGCTGTGTAGACAGTATACACAAACTTCAGAACCTGCACCCGTGACTAAAAGATGCCCAGCTCAGCCGGGCACGGTGGCTCAAGCCTGTAATCCCAGCACTTTGGGAGGCCGAGACGGGCGGATCATGAGGTCAGGAGATCGAGACCATCCTGGCTAACACGGTAAAACCCCGTCTCTACTAAAAAATACAATAAACTAGCCAGGCGAGGTGGCGGGCGCCTGTAGTCCCAGTTACTCGGGAGGCTGAGGCAGGAGAATGGCGTAAACCCGGGAGGCAGAGCTTGCAGTGAGCTGAGATCTGGCCACTGCACTCCAGCCCTCCAGCCCCGGCGACAGACTCCATCTCAAAAAAAAAACAAAAAAGATGCCCAGCTCAGTTCCTCCCCCACCCCGCTTTAGTCTACACGCAGGCCAAGACAATCTAGCCTTGAGGCATGTGCTGCTGTGTTCTCTTAGCCTGGAAGGCCTCCCACCTCCCTACACCTCCTGC
This sequence comes from Chlorocebus sabaeus, assembly GCF_047675955.1. Taxonomy (NCBI): domain Eukaryota; kingdom Metazoa; phylum Chordata; class Mammalia; order Primates; family Cercopithecidae; genus Chlorocebus; species Chlorocebus sabaeus. Next base: position 38,804,709 of record NC_132905.1, on the reverse strand, counting down.
TTCCTTTCTCAGACCTCAACACCCACAGCTAAAAATCCAGGAATAAAAGCTTCTCTCCCAGGCCTTTCCTCCCACATACATAAATACATAAGAATCCCCCCTAATAATAAGGTCATCTTTTTTTCAGTGCTTACTATTTGTCAGGCACTGTTTTGGCTTTACCCACCTTAACTCATTTAATCTTTAAATGTGGTGAGTACCGTTATTCCTGTTTTGCAGATGGAGAAACCTGAGACAAAGACTGACATACTACCTCCTTGATCAGTATATAGGGAAGGTAAATAACATACAAATTTAACTACATGTTCTTAGAATCAGGACAAGAGAAATTAAATTAGCATCAGGTGTGTACTGGTGGCTACGAATCTCCCCCACCTCTTTCTATGTATCTCACTGACTTCATGATTCAAGGCTGGCATTTCCAGATAACATGGCCCCCATCACAAGCCAACTGCTTTATCTAACATGACCTATCCAGAGTGGCGGACATGCTGGATTTAGAACTGCGCCATCCCAATCTGCCACTATAACATCAAGTAGCTAACAGTTCCCAGGGCCCTACTTACTGTAGGCTGAACACTGTCTCTACCACCATGGATTTTTATTTTTTTTCTTTTTTAAGATCAAGTCTTACTCTGTCACCTGGGCTGGAGTGCAGTGGGGTGATCTCAGCTCACTGCAACCTCCACCTCCCCGGTTCAAGCAATTCTCCCGCCTCAGCCTCCTGAGTAGCTGGGATTACAGGCTTGCACCACCATGCCTGGCTAATTTTTATATTTCAGTAGAGACGGGGTTTCGCCATGTTGGCCAGGCTGGTCTCAAACTCCTGACCTCAGGTGATCCACCTGCCTTACCCTGGGATTACAGGTGTAAGCTGCTGCGCCCAGCCTGTCTGCCACCTCTTTTAACCCCCACCCCATCCTGGGGCAGGTCTTATTATCCCCCTGCCTTCAACAGGCTCAGATGAGTTAAGTCACACAGAGAAGTGGCAGTGCCAAATCTCATGCCCAGGCAGTCCAAGGCACGTGCCTGGAACTGCCATAACCGAGACAGACAAGAATTACAGAAGTTATGAACAATGCATCACCCATTCCAGGGATGAAGGGAGCTTCGTGGCTGGGACATGATACACCAGCTGAGAGTTTCCCTTCACAGGAGGTGGCTGCCTAACCTTGTGATGAGAGGTGAACTCTGACCCTTTCCCAGAGGCTGGGGTCCAGCGCGTGATTCGGGGTGGGCAGCAGCACTGGGTGGGCCCACCCACAAGGTTCTCCCCCAGGGGCCTTCCTCATTAGTGCAGCAGGGTGCCTGTGCCCCGACTGAACCAGGTCAGATGTACTCAAATGCAATGTGGCAGACAGAGGGGTAGGTGGCACCCCCAATTAGACTCAAGAGGAGGCTCAGGGACTCGCCCCAACCCAGCAATAATGCTGAGAACTGATGTCACTCATTTCCTCCAGGCTGACACCAGCAGCAGAGCTGTTTCACAGCACTTCGTAAATGTTAATTGCATTAATTAAACCTCACAATGCAGGAAGGGGGGTCACTTTGGTATCTGCCCCAACCCCGGGGTGCAGTAAAAAATTAAAAACTAAAATACTTCATTCAGTGGAGAGTATCAATTTAAAGAAAAAATAAATAAAAATTCCACCTCCACAGCCTATGTTAGAGAAATCTAGGGCCAGGTGTGGTAGCTCAAGCCTGTAATCCCAGCACTTTGGGAGGCTGAGGCGGGTGGATCACCTGAGGTCAGGAGTTCAAGACCAGCCTGGCCAACATGGTGAAACCCCATCTCTACTAAAAATAAAAAAATTAGGCCGGGCGCGGTGGCTCATGCTTGTAATCCCAGCACTTTGGGAGGCCGAGGCAGGCAGATCACGAGGTCAGGAAACCGAGACCACGGTGAAAACCTGTCCCTACTAAAAATACAAAAAATTAGCTGGGCGTGATGGCGGGCACCTGTAGTCCCAGCTACTTGGAGAGGCTGAGGCAGGAGAATGGCCTGTAATCCCAGCACTTTGGGAGGCCGAGGCGGGCAGATCACTTGAGGCCAGGAGTTCAAGACCAGCCTGATCAACATGGTGAAACCCCGTCTCTACTAAAAACACACACAAAAAAATTAGCTGAGCGTGGTGGCAGGCGCGTGTAATCCCAGCTACTCAGGAGGCTGGGCAGGAGAATCACTTGAACCCGGGAGGCGGAGATTGCAGTGAGCAGCTTGCAGTGAGGCTGAAATTGTGCCACTATACTCCAGCCTGGGCAACAAGGGGGAGACTCCATTTCAAAAAAGAAAAGAAAAAAGCAAAGAAAACAAAAAAGACAAGACAAGACATGGGAGACCCCCAAAAAGACGGGAGGATGGGAAGCAGCAAGGGTTGAAAAACCACCTATCAGGTACAACGTTCAGTATTTGGGTAATGGATATACCAGAAGCCCAATCCCCACCAGTAAGTAATATACCCATGCAACAAACAAGCACATGTACTCCTTGAATCTGAAAAAGAAAAAAAAAAGGCCGGGTGCGGTGGCTCAGGCCTGTAATCCCAGCACTTTGGGAGGCCAAGGCGGGCGGATCACAGGATCAGGCGATTGAGACCATCCCTGCTAACACAGTGAAACCCCATCTCTACTAAAAATACAAAAAATTAGTTGGGCGTGGTGGCACACACCTGTAGTCCCAGCTACTCGGGAGGCTGAGGCAGGAGAATGGCGTGAACCCGGGAGGCGGAGCTTGCAGTAAGCGAGATCATGCCACTGCACTCCAGCCTAGGTGACACAGCGAGACTCCGTCTCAAAAAAAAAAAAAAGAAAAGAAAAAAAGACACCATAAAACAATGCAGTAAGTAGGCTGTAAAAGTTAAGCCCAGGGAGGGACACCATACCTAGGTGAAGTAGAGAGGGGGAAGGATCCAGGCAGCAGGGACAGCACATCCAAAGGAAAGGGGGCCACACACAGGCTGTCCACACCAGTGGCAGCAGAACACGTGACAGAACACAAGGTCCCAGTACTGTGCTTTTGTCTGATAAGGAACTTACCCTAAATTCCAGAAAATATCAGATTTACAGGAAAGCAGTAAAAAAAAAAAAAAAAACGCTGTTGGGCACAGTGGCTCATGCCTGTAATCCCAACACTTTAGAAGGTCGAGGCTTGAGCTTGGGCTCAGGAGCTGAACGCCAGCCTGGGCAACACAGCAAGACCTCCTCTCTATTAAAATATTTTTTTAAATTAGTTGAATGTGTTGGCATGCCCCTGTTGTCCTAGCTACTCGCCTGTAGTCCCAGCTCCTCAGAAGGTGATGGGGAATGATCACCTAAGCCTCGGAGGTTGAGGGTGCAGTAAGCTATCGTCACGCCATGCACTCTAGGCCCTGTTCTCAAAAAAAAAAAAAAAAAAAAAAAAACCAATATTTTTCTCAAACCCCAGTTTTATAATCTGTGAAATAAAGTAACCCACCTGATTCACTGGGAAGTTGGTACCAAGGACACCTACATAGATGACACCTGAAGTCACTTATTCTCAGGTGCCATCTTGCTGCCCACCCCAGCACCCTCCACAATTCGGGATGCATTTGGGGAATTGCTCAATGCCTCTAGGTCATGAGTACCTGTACCATTGTCATCCTACAGTAGAAGCTGGGCCCTTGGCAGAGTAAGCAGAATTATCAGAAGAGTGTGTCCATACAAAAAAATTAACCAGGCGTAGTGGCACACACCTATAGTCCCAGTTACTCGGGAGGCTGAGGCAGGAGAATCGCTTGAACCTGGGAAGCGGAGGTCGCAGTGAGTCACTGCTCTCCAGCCTGGGCAACAGTACAGGCTCCGTCTCAAAAAAAAAAAAAGTGTGTGTCCAAACAGGGAAAAACCAGACAAGTGGCTATCTGCAGGCTGTTCATGACACCAAAATACACTCAGATGTTTGTCAGTGCATTGGAATAAAATCATGTCATTACCTTTTAGATAAGTAACAGAAAAAAAAAACCTGGGACCATAAAGACCTGAAAAGATATGACAGTAACTTTAGAGTCTAAACTTTTTGCCCTTTATACAAAAAACACAAGCACCCAGCCCCTTCCCCTATATCCACTTCGAGAACCCCTTGAAGGGTGTGGCAGCCCCAGGGAGTGGTCAATGGTAATTCAGAGAATGAGGGGCAGCATAGGAGCAGAATCCTAGGCACTGCCATGCCCAATTCCTGTGGCCACCTACCCCTTGGCAAAATCAGAGCCTAGGGCCCTCTGTCCCCTCCCAAGAGGGCAAAGGAGGTCAATGTTCTGGAAAGAGACCCCCTCAACCTTGGCCCCTCCCTCACAGTGGGCTGCACCTGTGGCTTCAACTAAGAACGTCTTAAATCTCGAGTCTACGTATCTACACAGTATTTAGTCATCTTAAGCCTAAACACCTACACAGCAGGGATACTGGTTCAGTCTTTGGGATAGTAATCTCGACTGTGTCATCTAAAATGCCTAACATCTATATCCTGCTACACAGGATTCTACTGCTCAGAAACCACCCAGTTCAAAGCTCTCGCGAAGGCCTCTGTGCAAGGGGGTCACTGCAGTCCTGTTTGTCACAGCAAACACTGCAATAAAATCACAGTCAAGAGGACTGGTTAACTAAATTACCTACTTCCACAATAGGGGGCAAAGAGTGCAGTACTTATTGTTAGACAAAGTTATGTAAAGTGAAAACAAAAAACCTGCATAATACAATATCAATTATTAATGTTTAAGCCATTTACCTCCAGCGTTTCTTCTCTAACTCTAAAAATTCATACTCAGAAGGAAGGTTTAGGGTAACTACCTTAAGCCCATGTAACCTTTTTCTTTTTTGAGACAGTTTCGCTCTTGTTTCCCAGGCTGGAGTGCAATGGTGCGATCTCGACTCACTGCAACCTCCACCTCCCAGGTTCAAGCGATTCTCCTGCCTCAGCCTCCATAGTAGCTGGGATTACAGGAATGAGCCACCACACCTGGTTAATTTTGCATTTTTAGTAGAGACGGGGTTTTTCCATGTTAGTCAGGCTGGTCTTGAATTCCCGACCTCAGGTGATCCACCTGCCTCAGCCTCCCAAAGTGCTGGGATTACAGGCATGAGCCACCACGCCTGGCAAGCCTATGTAACTTTTATAATCAGAAAACACGTAACTCGCCTAAGAAACACTTATTTGAATTAGTCCATTCAGGTTTCATCAACATAATTATTTGATTATTTGTATATGGTATGAGGTAGGGACCTAATTATTTTTGCCCACAAATAGAGCCAGACACCTATGAATACATCCCAACTCTACCTCTTATTTGAACTTCCAATATATATGTAGTATGTTTGGAGGCTCAGTTTTCTGTTTGGTATTTATCCTTTGCCATTCTTTTTTTTTTTTTTTTTTTTTTTTTTTTTTTTGAGATGGAGTCTTGTTCTGTTGCCCAGGCTAGAGTGCAATGGCATGACCTCGGGTCACTGCAACCTCCACCTCCTGGGTTCAAGCGATTCTCCTGCCTCAGCTTCCTGGGATTACAGGCGCATGCCACCACGCCCGGCTAATTTTTATATTTTTAGTAGAGATGGGGTTTCACCACGCTGGCCAGGCTGGTCTTGAACTCCCGACCTCAGGCAATCCACCCGTCTCAGCCTCCCAAAGTGCGGGGATTACAAGTGTGAGCCACTGCTCTAGGCCATTGCTACTATTTTTTTTTTTTTTTTTTTTGAGACGGAGTCTCTCTCTGTCGCCCAGGCTGGAGTGCAGTGGCGCAATCTCGGCTCACTGCAAGCTCCGCCTCCCGGGTTCACGCCATTCTCCTGCCTCAGCCTCCCGAGTAGCTGGGACTACAGGCGCCCGCCACTGCGCCCGGCTAATTTTTTCTATTTTTAGTAGAGACGGGGTTTCACCGTGTTAGCCAGGATGGTCTCGATCTCCTGACCTTGTGATCCGCCCGCCTCGGCCTCCCAAAGTGCTGGGATTACAGGCGTGAGCCACCGCGCCCGGCCTCATTGCTACTATTTTTAATCACTACGACTGCTAGAGCAAGCCTGCAAGCCTTATTGAAAAGTTCATTTTCTCCCTTTAGTTTGTGGTCTCTCATTTCCTGTTCTCTTCTGCTCTCTAGATTTCTTTAAGGGAGCTTAGTTCTTCTACCCACAGATAAAGACACAGCATTTTTAGTTGTTTCAACATGGACAGACTTTCAAATAAATTATTTCTATCATAACCAGAAAATAAGTCCTTGTACATTATGTATTGAAAAGATAAAAATCACAACACAAAGAAAAGCTAGGCATGTTATATTCATATAAAAAAAAAAAGATGCCAGGGACAGTGGCTTACGCCTGTAATCCCAGCAATGTCGGAGGCCTAGGCAGGAGGATTGCTTGAGCCCAGGAGTTCAAGATCAGCCTAGGCAACAAAGTGAGACCCCAACACTACAAAAAAAAAAAAAAAAAATTAGGCTGGGCAGTGGTTCATGCCTGTAATCCCAGCACTTTGGGAGGCCTAGGTGGGCGGATCACCTGAAGTCCGAGACCAGCCTGACCAACATGGAGAAACCCCCGTCTCCACTAAAAATACAAAATTAGCCGGGCGTGGTGGCACATGCCTGTAATCCCAGCTACTTGGGAGGCTGAGGTAGGAACATCACTTGAACCCAGGAGGCGGAGGTTGCAGTGAGCCAAGACTGCACCATTGCACTCCAGCCTGGGCAACAAAGAGCGAAACTCTGTCTCAAAAAAAAAAAAAAAAATTAAGGCCAAGACGGTGTCTCAAGCCTGTAATTCCAGCACTTTGTGAGGCCGAGGTGGGCAGATCGTTTGAGGTCAGGGGTTCGAGACCAGCCTGGCCAACGTGGTAAAACCCCATCTCTATTAAAATAAAAAATACAAAAACCAGGCTGGGCGTGGTGGCTTATGCCTATAATCCCATCACTTTGGGAGACCGAGGTGGGCAAATCACCTGAGGTCGGGAGTTGAAGACCAGCCTGATCGACATGGAGAAACCCTGTTTCTACTTAAAAAAAAAAAAAAATTAGCCGGGCATGGTGGCACATGCCTGTAATCCCAGCTACTTGGGAGACTGAGGCAGAAGAATCACTTGAACCTGGGAGGCGGAGGTTGCAGTAAGCTGAGATCACGCCATTGCACTTCAGCCTGGGCAGCAAGAGCGAAAAACTGTCTCAGAAGAAAAAAAAAAAAAAAATCACAAAAAACTAGCCTGATGAGGTAGCGGGCACCTGTAATTCCAGCTATGCAGGAGGCTGATGCAGAAGAATCGTTTGAACCCAGGAGTTCGAGGTTGCAGTGAGCTGAGATCACACCATTGCACTCTAGCCTGAGTGACAAAGCAAGACTGTCTCAAAAAAAAAATTTTTTTTTAATTAACTAGGTATAGTGGTGCACAAGTGCCTGTAGTTGAAGCTACTAGGAAGTGAGGGCTGCGGTGGGAGGACCACTGGAGCATTGGAGTTGAGGTTACAGTGAGCTGTGACTGCAGTACTGAACTCCAGAGACCCTGTCTCAAAAAAATTTTTTAAAAGTAAGAAATAACTGCTAGTACATGTCACAACACAAATAAGTCTCAAATATCTCACACTAAGTAAAACAACCCAGACTCAAAGGGCTATATAATGTATGGCTCCCGCTTGAATCCAGGAGGCGGAAGTTGCAGTGTGCCAGATCATGCCACTGTACTCCAGCCTGGGCGACAGTGAGATGCTGTCTCAAAAATAATAATAATAATGTATGATTCCATTTATATGACATTCTGGAAAAAGCAGTACTTCAAGGACAGAAAACAAATCTCAAAAAGGAAAAAAGAAATATCAAAATTAAGGCCTACAGATAAGGGAACTGCATATATACAAATGGCTTTAAAAGAAGCCCATGATCTAACATAAAAACTACTTTTCAAAAACTGTCCACAATTACCTCGTGGGGGCTCAGATCTGCCCGCCTCAACAGTCAAGAAGCAGGCCTGCAAAACAGTCAGCTGCACCCACAGAAAGCACCAGAGCGTCTTAACCCAGCACATTTTGTGTGTCCTGCCAGTTCTGTGGACTCAGTCAGGTGCCGGCAGAGGTTTTGGAAAATAAATCTGCAACAGTGTTTTAACGCAGTTCTACTCCTTGCTAGTTGTGTGGTCATAGTAACAGTCATATTTAGTACTGAGCAGTTCCCCTAATTCAGCATCCTGCTTACAGCTCAGCATGTAACATCCTAGGGCAACATAAGGACACAGATGAGGTTTGCAAATTCACCCAAAGACTTGGGAAAGCCAGTGCCTAAGCTTGAGGCTCTTCCTCAAGTGCCATCATCAGGTTAGGGCTTCCTTACCCATGGTGCCGAACAACTCCCAGAGTCAGAGAAAATGGCTTGCCTGGAATATAATGAACACTTAAGTCTTCATCACAACCATCTTTTCACAAAAGAGGGGGTGCCTGTAGCTGGCTCAGTGGGACCCTAGTTAGTGCCTCCTCATTCCCATCTCCAGAGCCTCCTGTATCCATTCAGATATGAGTTCTACTAGGCTTCAGGAAGCCTGATAGTAATTAGGAATCAAAGGCAGACAAGGGACCAGGCACGGTGGCTCACACCTATAATCCCAGCACTTGGGGATTACACTTGAGCCTAGGAATCTGAGACCAGCCTGGGCAACACAGCAAGAGACTCTCCATAAAAAATCACTTTAAAATTAGCCGGGCACAGTGGCTCACACCTGTAATCCCAGCACTTTGAGAGGCCGAGGTGGGTGGATCACCTGAGGTGGGGAATTCGAGACCAGCCTAACCAACATGGAGAAACACCATCTCTACTAAAAAAAACAAAATTAGCCAGGAATGGTGGTGCATGCCTGTAATCCCAGCTACTCAGGAGGCTGAGGCAGGAGAATCACTTGAACCTGGCAGGCGGGGGTTGCGGTGAGCTGAGATCCCGCCATTGCACTCTAGCCTGGACAACAAGAGCGAAACTCCATCTCCAAAAAAAAAAAAAAATTAAAATTAGCCAAGCCTGGTGGCTCTCACCTATAGCTACTCAGGAGGTGACTGAGGTGGGAGGATGGCTCGACCCAGGAGTTCAAGGCTGCAGTGAGCTGTGATCGCACCACTGCACTCCAGCCTAAGCAACACAGTGAGCCATGTTGCCATGCTGCCAGGGCCCACCACTGTACTGGCTGCAGGGAACACCCTACAAACGCATCAGTACTTCTGCAGGAGAGTTAGACCCTTGACTCCCAAGTCCCCTCCCCTCAGCCTGCTGCTCCGGAGACAACCACTCTTCTTCAGCCACACAGGCTGAGGCTCTGGACAAGAACACAATACAGCTGGGCGCAGAGGCTCACACCTGTAGTCCCAACACTTTGGGAGACCAAGGCAGGACTGCTTGAGCCCAGGGGTTTGAGACCAGCTGGGGCAACACAGTGAGACTTTAATGTTTCTACAAAAAATTTTTTAAATTAGATGGGCATGGGCTGGGTGCCATGGCTCACGCCTGTAATCCCAGCACTTTGGGAGGCCGAGGCGGGTGGATAACGAGGTCAGGAGATTGAGACCATCCTCGCTACAGTGAAACCCTATCTCTACTAAAAACACAAAAAGTTAGCTGGGCATGGTGGCGGGGGCCAGTAGTCCCAGCTACTCAGGAGGCTGAGGCAGGAGAATGGCGTGAACCCAGGAGGTGGAGCTTGCAGTGAGCTGAGATCGTGACACTGTACTCCAGCCTGGGCAACAGACTCTCTCTCTTAAAAAAAAAAAAAAAAATTAGATGGGCATGGAGGCACGTGGCTAAGGTCCCAGCTACTCAGGAGACTGAAGTGGGAGGATCCTGGAATAAGCCCAGGGGTTCAAGGCTGCAGTGAGCTATGATCGCACCACTGCACTCCAGCCTGGGTGACAATGCGAGAATTGTCTCAAAAGAAATAATTAAAAAAAAAAAAAAAACACAAGAGGTTACAGACTGGGACAAGTGGAGGAACAGATGCCAGACTAGGACCTCGCCAGTCCCCTGGCCCTGTAGCCAGACCTCCAGGGCAAGGTACTGGAAAACAGAGTATCCCTTAATATTGGAGGGAACACAAGGGAACACTAAACCCTGCAATATTCTCAGGCAGATAGCCATAAAACAAGACAAAGACACCATTAAAAATTGAATTTGGGCCAGGCACGGTGGCTCACGCCTATAATCCCAGCTCTACGGGAGGGAGGCTGAGGTGGGCAGATCACCTGAGGTCAGGAGTTCAAGACCAGCCTGACCAACATGGAGAAACCCCGTCTCTACTAAAAAAAATTAAAAACTAGCCAGGCGTAGTGGCGCACACCTATAGTCCCAGCTACTTGGGAGGCTGATGCAGGAGTATCACTTGAACCCGGGAGGTGGAAGTTGCAATGAGCCAAGATCACGCCATTGCACTCCAGCCTGGGCGACAAGAGTGAAACTCCATCTCAAAAAATAAAAATAATAAAATAAAAATTGAATTTGGGTGTGTTAGCTCATGTCTATAATCCCAGCACTTTGGGAGGCTGAGGAGGATAGATTGCTTGAGCCCAGGAGACTAGCCTGGGCAATGAGGTGAAACCCCATCTTTACAAAACATACAAAAATTGGCCAGGCATGGTGGCACATGCCTGTAGTCCCAGCTACTCGGGAGGTTGAGGCATAAGAATTGCTTGAACCCAGGAGACAGAGGTTGCAGTGAGCCGAAATCGTGCCACTGTGCTTCCAGCCTGGGCAACAGAGCGAGTCTGTCTCAAAATATAAATAAATAAGTAAATAAAAAATAAACTAGAGCAGAGGTCATACCTGTACTATTTTGTTTGAAAGAATGAAATTATCTGAGTGAAAAGTGACTTAGAGGCCATATATGGTAGCTCACACCTGTAATCCCAAGCCTTCGGAAGGCTGAGACAGAAGGATCCTAGAACACAGGCTTTCAAGGCTAGCCTTGGCAACATAGCGAGACCACGTCCTTATTAAAAAAAAATGTAAGCATATCTATATATATGTGTGTGTGTGTGTGGAATTTTTTTTTGGTTTTTTTTTTTTTTTTTGAGACAGGGTCTTGTTCTGTCACCCAGGCTGGAGAACAGTGGCAGGATCTCGGCTCACTGCAACCTCTGCCTCCTAGGTTCAAGCAATTCTTGTGCCTCAGCCTCCGAGTAGCAAGGATTACAGGCATGCACAACCACGCCTGGCTACTTTTTGTATTTTTTGTAGAGTCACGGTTTTGCCATGTTGGCCAGGCTGGTCTTGAACTCCTGGCCTTAAGTGATCCGCCAGCCTCAGTCTCCCAGTGTGCTGGGATTATGGGTGTGAAGCACCACACCCAGCCTAAATATATATATATATTTTAAAAGCATGGCTGGGTCCAGTGGCTCACGCCTGTAATCTACGTGGCGACCATCCTGGTGAACACAGTGAAACCCTGTGTCCAAAAAAAAAAAAAAAAAAAAAACCCAACCTGTGTCTACTTAAAATACAAAAAAATTAGCCAGGCATGGTGGCAGGCACCTGTAGTCCCAGGACTCGGGAGGCTGAGGCAGGAGAATGGCGTGCAACCAGGGGGTGGAGCTTGCAGTGAGTGGAGTTCGTGCCACTGCACTCCAGTCTGGGCGACAGAGTAAGACTCGTATCAAAAAAAAAAAAAAAATTAAAAAATGTAAATAAGTAAATAAATAAAAAGCAGCTGGGTGTAACAGCTCACACCTGTAATCCCAACATTTTGGGAAGCCGAGAAGGGTGAATCACTTGAGGTCAGGAGTTTGAGACCAGCCTTGCCTACATGATGAAACCCCATTTCAACTGAAAATACAAAAACTAGCCAGGCGTGGTGGTGTGCGCCTGTAATCCCAGCTACTCGGAAGATTGAGGCAGGAGAATGGCTTGAACCTGGGAGGCGGAGGTTGCAGTGAGCCAAGATCATAACACTGCACTCCAGCCTGGGTGGCAACGTGAGACTGGCTCAAAAAAAAAAAAAGAGAAAGAAAATGCTCACCACCAAGATGTAATCTTCCTGTATCTTCCAGAGCCTCAGTTCTATCACCTGTAAAAGGGTTCCAGTGAGAATATGAGCCCCCCCAACAAAAGGGGAGATATGTCTGCTCAGTCTCTGTTTACAAAGAGAGTGGCCTGCACATGAAATGAATTCCACACTTCACCAGTCCTGGTCCACCATGAAACTGGAAATCATTCTGAAAATTCATGATTTAAAAGAAAAAAACTCCACTCAATTAGTAGTATGTGCCTGAGCTAAGGACTGGTGCTTGGGGGAGAGAGCACAACCTTGTACTTCTGAAAAGTTTCACATTTAGCTGAAACTGGAAAAGGCGTCTGAGTCTGGAGGTGAGGCAGCTGGCATGACTTGGTCTAGGAAAAGGAATCCCAAGGTAAGTTTTCCCTTTAGAACTCGCCCAAGCCCCCACTGGAAGCAGGTCCATGGGGCTGCAATAATGAGGGAGGACAGGCGCCTCTGGATCACAGGCCCCACGTGGCTGGAGGAAGGGAAGGAAGCAGCCTCCCCAACCCCACCTCCCTTGCTCCTCCCTTAGACCCCTGCAGCTCCCAGATACCGTCTTCCCCTCCCCCCATCCTCTGCAAGGGGTGGGGGTTATGTCTACGACTTTAAGAGCAGGATGCCACTGGCCCCAGCCCTTGTCCCTTTGTCTCAGCACTCTCCACCCCAATGGCAAAAGGTAAAGGATCTCACTTAGTTCTGCAATTACACCTTTGCAGTAGGCCCCCATGCTTGGCCGGGAGGGCTTTAAAAACGGCCCCAACCCATAAAACAAAACCAAGACTCCGTTCAAAAGGGAACAAAGGCGGTTCTTCCTGCCAACTCCTTAATCGTGGACAATGATTGGGAAAAGCTTTCAGAGTTGAGAAAGAAATTGACCACCTTCGTGAAGGCAGGAAAACGAGAGGCTGGCAGGGGTGCCTCCCTCCATCCCCAAATCTCAGGAATGGCCACCCTAAAACGAGAGGCTATTGGTTATTAAGTACAGACACCAACACTCATCATGTGCTGACCCTACACAGGCACTATCCCACTGTGTCTTTACCCAGGCCCAATGTGGTAGAGGCTATTACACATAAACATCTGAGGAAGATCAAGGGCTGAAGAGGTTAATTCACGCATAAGACTGGTTTCATCCTTACACAACCCTATCAGTAGGACTGTTGCTAATTCAGATGTAATAATGAAGGCACGGAGAGCAATGAACTTGGTGAGACAGGGTTTAAACACATGCTGAAGAACTAAGACTTATGCTTCCCTAGGGAAGGAAGCTTGCTTAGCCTGTGTGCTAGCTAGTGATTCCAACAATGGCAAACATGTATTGAGTGCTTACTGTATACCAACCCTATAAACTAAGTACCATCATCTCAACTCTGGAAAAATCAAGTCCGCACCTGGCGTTTCCAAGGTGGGTTAACAAGAAGCCCCAGCAGGCCTGGTAGAGGAGATAGTAGCTGACTCCCAAAAACTGCCACCCATCCGCCAAAACCCACCGCATCCAGAACTCAGGAGGCAGCTCAAAGTTCATACTCTGTCCTTAATTCCCTTTAAACACTTCCCAGCTTCGGGGGAGGGTGGAAACACGGGGGCCCAGCGAGCCTCTCTCCTAGACCAGGGAGAAAAAGGGAGCAGGGAAGGCTGGAGGCGCGGGCAAGAACTAGGCTCAGAACTCCATCCACAGGTGAGATCCTCCAGCGGGGAGCCTGGGCCCAAGGGCAGCGCAGTCTTACAGCTTGTTAGGTCTTTCTCTGCTTCCACTTGCTCCCCGATAAAGTGGGACTCAATAACCCCTCCCCATGCAACCACGAGCCGGGAAGCTTATCTTCCAGGAGCTTGTGCTAGAGGTTTTGTGGCCTCAGTGTGCGAGTCTGGGAAGTGGGGCCAGCCGCACCCAGGAGATAGGCTAAGAATGGAATGTAAGACCCCAGGGTAGGCGGCGTGGCCGGGGCAGGGAGGTGCCGTCCCTCTGGCCGGCTCCTCCCGAGCCAGATGTGCACAGGGAGAGGGCGCCCCGCTGCGCCCCGCGCTTGGTGGCTCAGCTCGGGAGCACCCCGGGAGGTCGCCCTCTGCCTCCATCCCCTACACGCGCGCACACCCCAGCCCGCCCGAGTCTAAGCCCACACTCACGAGCTCTTTCCTAAAGTTGGGGTCGGGGGAAGGGACAGCGCCTCGCCTGAAGCCCCACATCCCAGTTGCAAGGGGCGGACGCCCACCTGCATGGCAGAAACCCCTCCTCACCTCCTCCGCCCCTTAACTTATCCCAAGGCCGGGGCCAAGTGAGTACACCCCCTGCTCATGAGCAAAGCCCCTGTTCATGCTCTCGACGGACACCTCCTCCCCTTCGAGTCTGGACCCCGGGAAGCCAGCGTGTCCCCCTCCCTGAAAGCAAGCTTCTCTCCTCTTCGGGCTCCTGGAGGCAGCAGACGCGTCCCTTCCTCTCGTATCTCCGGTCCCGTCAGATGTATGTCCCCCGCGTCCCACCCGCGGACCCCGTTCCACCCCAAGCAGGGTCCGTGGGCGTTTCCTCACCCCGCCAACCCAGCCCGGCGGGAGCCCCTCCTCGGGAGGTCCTGGAGAGGGTCTCCCCCGGCAGGTTAGGAAGCCCCCCGCCGTCCCCTCCCCTAGCAGCCCTCGAAGCCGGCGGCTGACGAGCCTTCCCGGGGCCCCGGGGCGCTCACCTGCCGCAGGGCTGGCTCGGGCGCGGCTGGGCGGCGGAGCCGCGGGTCGGGGCTGGCTGGCGGGAGGCCGGCGGGCGGCCGTGCAGGGTGCTGGGCTCGCGAATCTCCGGCGCCGATCGCCGAGCTAGGTTTACTTGGGCCACTTAACCCCAGCGCTGCCGGCCGGGCGCGGCCGCCCGCTCGCCCGACCGCCAGGTAGCCGGTCCCGTCCGTCGGGGGGCGCTCGGAGCGTCCACGCGGGCTGCGGCCGCGGAGCCGGGAGCGGCTGCTGCGAGGAAGCGGCGCGGGCCGGACGGGGCAGCGGGAGTGGGTGGGGAGGGGGCGGTGCCGACTCCCCTTGTAGCCCCGGCCCGGCCCTCGCCCCGCCCCCGCCCGGGGGCGCCCCCGCCGCAGCCACTCAGATCCCGGCCCGGGCGCGGGGGGACCGGGGGGCGGGGACGAGGGAAATTTGAAATCGCTCGGAGCCTCCCCTCCGCCCCTCTCTGCGGGCTCCGCCCCCTGGCCCCCTGCCCCCGCCAACCCCGGGCCAGTAAAATCACCCTGGGGGACCCTAAGCGGGAGGGGTGGGGTCAGACGTCCAAAACCAGACTCCTTCTGGAGCCTCTTTTCCCGGGCTCCCTTCAACCCGAACGGAGACACACACAGGTCTGGAGGCGGGGGCTCAGAGAGGGCAGGGCCCCCACTTAGTCACACAGCACCAGAGTCTCCGCTTTAACCCCCACCTCCAGCCGCAGTGCCACCGGGGCGCCTCGGTGCCCCTGCCTGTCATCCTGCTTTGGACCCTCTGCCTCGCCCTTCCTCCCTTCCTTCCACCCAGCCCGGCCTTTGTCAGCCATCTTGAAGGGAGGGGAGGACAGGGGAGGGGAAAGAAGACCAGCGGGTCTCTGGCTACCTGGGTTCCAGACCCTGCAGGCATGGACGGACTGAGGGAGAAGCAGCCTTCAGCAGGTCTCCCCACCTCTGCCCTGAGATGACCGTTGAACCACTGGAAAAGAGCGCTTCCTAAAATTTATCTGACCTGGGACTTACATATTTGCTTGTTTACCTGCTTGTGGTCTGTCTTCACGCAGTAAACTAAGGACAGGATCTCAGTAGATGCTCAATAAATATGTGTTGAATGAATGAATGAACAAATAAATGATCTATATCACCTACAAGCCCCCATAGGAGCCTCCCCTGCCTACTCTTCAAGGAATCTACTACCTTAACCCCTCTCTGTCTTCACTCCAACTTCACTTCTCTGCTGCTCCTCAATACACCAAGCGTTTCCTTGTGATGGTGACTTTGACCTCACTGTTCCCTACACCTGGACATTCCTTGCCCAGATCTTTGCAGGACCAGATTCTCACCCTTCAGTTTTCTCCCAAAAGGTCACTTTCTGGAGAGGCTTTTACCGATTACTCCACATGAAGTCTCCCCTGTCCATCACTCCTATTTCATTCTGTTCCTAGCACTTACCGCGATCTGAAATTGTTTTGCATATATGTTTTCCTGTTTACATCCCCCTACACACACACACACACACACACACACACACACACACACCCCATGGGAGCAGAAACCACATCTGTGTGCGTCTCCAAGGGCTTATAGTGGATGAGGGATGCATCAGAAAGGAGCTCAATACAAGTTTGTTGAATGAATGGGCATGGGTTTCCTGCCTTCTGGGCTCTGGCTGCCTTACTCCACAGCTTTCTCCCTGTATCTCTTACCAGGTGAGTAAATGAGTGAAGGGTTAATTCTTTGGATGCTGCAAAAGTGTCTATACTTACTGGATCTGATTCTACCTAAGAGCCTGGGGAGACGCTAGGGAGATACCAGAGAGAAATGGGCTCAGTTCAGCACCCTGCCTGGCGCCCAGCAGGGCCTCTTGTGAATGAACAACAGGACTCCTTGGCTTTCTGGCACAAACATACAAATTGGTGTCCAGTCCATTGGTGCAGGAAGAAGGGGGTCTCTGGAGAGGGCCTGTAGCTTGCCTCCACCATCGGGGGCATATCTTTTTTTTTTTTTTTTTTTTGAGACAGAGTCTCGATCTGTCACCCAAGCTGGAGTGCAATGGTGAAATGGCGCGATCTCCGCTCACTGCAACCTCTGCCTCCCGGGTTCAATCTCCTGCCTCAGCCTCCCAAGTAGCTTGGATTACAGGTGTCTGCCACTATGCCTGGCTAATTTTTTGTATTTTTAGTAGAGACGGGGTTTCACCATGTTGGCCAAGCTGGTCTTGAACTCCTGACCTTGTGATTCGCCTGCCTCAGCCTCCCGAAGTGCTGGGATTACAGGTGTGAGCCACCACGCCCAGCCTGGGGCATATCATTATGGGAAAGAAAACATCATACATAAACAGGTCTGAAGTTGGGCGTGGTGGCTTACGCCTGTAATCCCAGCACTTCAGGAGGCTGAGGCAGGCAAATCACAAGGTCAGGAGTTCGAGACCAGCCTGGCCAACATGGTGAAACCCCATCTCTACTAAAAATACAAAAAATTAGCAGGGCCTAGTGGCGGGCGGCTGTAATCTCAGCTACTCGGGAGGCTGAGGCAGGAGAAGAGCTTGAACCTGGGATGCGGAGGTTGCAGTGAGCCGAGATCACTCCACTGCACTCCAGCCTGGGCAACAGAGCAAGACTCCATTTCAAAAAAATAAAAATTAAAAATTAAAAAAAGGTCTATGGGGAGGGTTCCTGGGCCTCTGTGTCTGAACCCTAAGCTAGGAACCCACAGCTCTCTGTGTCCTGAATTCTGGCAGAGGATGCCTGTGCCACCACCAGGAACCCCGGGGAGGCCTGGTTCAGATGCCAAAGGGCTGGATTTTCTTGGACCACCTAAACCCAGGAAGAAAAAGTAGAAGGTTGGATGAGCAGGTGGTCTCAGTCCCGTCATTTGGGAAGAAGCACGAATGTTGGGAGAATGGGTAGAAAAATGGCCTGATATCTCCCCAGGGCACAGAACTTCTTTACGATTTTTTTATTTTTATTTTTTTGATACAGAGTCTTGTTCTGCCACCCAGGCTGGACTGCAGTGCTGTGATCTCAGCTCACTGCAACTTCCGCCTCCCAGGTTCAAGCAATTCTCCTGCCTCAGCCTCCTGAGTAGCTGGGATTACAGGCATGCGCCACCACGCCCGGCTAATTTTCATGTTTTTTGTTTTTTGTTTTTAACTAGAGACAGGTTTTCATCATGTTGGCCAGGCTAGTCTGGAACTCCTGACCTCATGATCCACCTGCCTTCATCTCCCAAAGTGATGGGATTACAGGCCACTGCCATCCAGCCTTTCTTTACTGTTTTTAAAGTGCATTGATCAAATTCACCATTTCATCTAAGCCTCGCTGCCACCCATGAGGATGTGAGGCAAGGAGAACTGGGGGCCCCATTTCAGATGAGACTGAGGCCCAGAGAAGGAAGGGATTACACAGAGTGAGTCAGCTGTGTGATCAAACCTTGACTGAGCACCTACTGTGTGGTCACCTTGCAGTGTTTACTGAAAATTGTATTTTAGCAGATCATAATCATTATAATCATGAAGGTGAGGAATATTCATCAAGGGGATACAAATTCTGTGATTACAGACCATTTGTTTCATCACCTAAAGCAACAACACATAGATAAGAGAGTGTCCTTGCTCTTAGGAAATGAACACTAAATTATTTAGAAGAGGCAGCTGGGCATGGGGGCTCATGCCTCTAATTCCAGAACTTTGAGAGGCCAAGGCAGGAGGACCCTTTGAGTTAAGTTCAAAAGCAGCCTGGGCAACAAAGTGTTGCCCATCTTTACTAAAGATCAAAAAAATTAGCCAGGCATGGTAGCCTGTGCCTGTAGTCCCAGCTACTCGGGAGACTAAGGTGGGAGGATCCCTTGGGCCTGGAAGATCAAGGCTACAAGTGAGCCATGATCCTGCCACTGCACTCCAGCCTGGGCAACAGAGCAAGGCCCTGTCTCGAAGAAAAACAAAAACAAAAAAGGCACAATGTCACCAACTGACCCTTAAATAATTCAGAAAAATAATATATATATGTATGGGTCAGGGAGATTGTTAAAGCAAAGAGGACAAAATATGAACCAAATAGAGAAAGTGGTTTAAAAGACATTCAGGGGTTCCTTGAACTAGTCTTACAGCTCTTCTATAAATTAGAGATTATATTAAATAAAAATTTATTCTTCAAAAAATTAAGGGTCAGGCACAGTGACTCCTGCCTGGAATCCTAGCACTTTGAGAGGCCAAGGTGGGAGTATCACTTGAGCCCGAAAGTTTGAGACCAGCCTGGACAACACAGTGTGACCCCATCTCTAAAATAAAATAACATTGTAAAGAAAAGCCACGTATACATATCTACATCCTAGACACTCTTACGCTAATAAATCAACACACTGATGGGCTGACACCCATGTTATAGTTAACTTACATTTCTGTTAAATTATACTATCACCTTTCAGTTCTTACAGCAGCTACAGGTTTTTAATAACAAATATAAAGTGCTTAGCACAGTGCCTGCTGCATAATAGACACTGTATGGTAGAAATTTTTGTGAGCATGCATTATTACCTCTTTATGCCACAATTTTTTCATCTTTATTTTTATTTTATTTTATTTTATTTATTTTTTTGAGAAGAAGTCTCACTCTGTTGCCCAGGCTGGAGTGCAGTGGCATGATCTTGGCTCACTGCAACCTCTGCCTCCCAGGTTCAAGCGATTCTTCCTCCTCAGCCTCCCACATAGCTAGAGTTACAGGCGCCAGCCACCACACCGGACTAATTTTCGTCTTTTTAGTGGAGACGGGGTTTCACCATGTTGGCCAGGCTGGTCTCGAACTCCTGACCCTAAATGATCCTCCCGCCTCAGACTACCTCTGCACATCTTTAAATGGAGATAATTTTACCTACTTCCTAGGATTGTCCTGAGAATTATGAGTTAATACATGTAAGGCATTTTGAAGAGTGCCTACCACATGGGAAATACCATTAAAATGCTTGTTAAATAATATATATATAATAATAATAATTTTTTTTTTTTTGAGATGGAGTTTTGCTCTTGTTGCCCAGGCTGGAGTGCAATGGTGCAATCTCAGCTCGCTGCAACCTCCACCTCCCGGGTTCAAGCGATTCTCCTGCCTCAGCCTCTTGAGCAGCTGGGATTACCGGCATGCACCACCATGACTGGCTAATTTTACATTATTATTATTATTTTTTTTAGTAGAGGCGGGATTTCTCCATGTTGGCCAGGCTAGTCTCAGACTCCCGATTTCAGGTGATCTGCCCGCTTCGGCCTCCCAAAGTGTTAGGATTATAAGCGTGGGCCACCGCACCCGGCCTATATTATTATTATTAATGAGTATATGCTGCACTGCTTTCCTGGCTGCCTCAGCTCTTGGCAGGTGCAGGGATAAATGTTCTCCTTCCATCCTCAGTGTCTGCCAAATAGTCCTGTCTGTCCCTTGGTCTCCCAGCCTCTCAGGCAAGCCCAGTCCACCTCTAGTGTCTAGTATCTACTGCCCCTCCTTACGGTCAAGGAAAATGAGGTTCAGAAAAGTGAAGTGGTTTGCCTGAGGGCTACAGCTGGCAGAGCTGGGACTGGATCCTCCACTCAACCCCCATCTCCCTGTGACCCCCACTCTGTGTGTGCTATGCTAAGGAGTTCGAGCCTCAAGCATCTCCCTTGTCTAATTGGAATAATAATAATAATAATAGCCATGTCTACTTCCCAGAATGACTGTGGGGATTCGCACAGCCCATGTATGTGAAAGAACCCCATTGTAAGGTATTCAGTCCTAATGGTAGTGCCATTAGAGGCCACGTTCATTTGCAAAGTGGGTTCCTCACCTTTCATTTTCAACAGGAACAGCCAGACTCCTTTTCTCCTTTTTTTAAACCCCAAAATGGGTCATTGAAATATTTTCCTTAAATGTACCTGGCTAGGCAAGTACACAGAGCCTGGCCAGGTCATATTCATTATTTATTAGTAGTATTATTATTGAGACAGTGTTGCTCTGTCACCCAGGCTGGCCTGCAGTGGCGCAATCTCAGCTCACTGCAACTCCGCCTCCCAGGTTCAAGCGATTCTCCTGCCTCAGCCTCCCAAGTAACTAGGACTACAGGCACCTGCCACCATTCCCGGCTAATTTTTGTATTTTTCAGTAGAGATGAGATTTCCCCATGCTGGCCCCGGCTGGATCCACACGCCTTGGCCTCCCAAAGCGCTGGGATTAGAGGCGTGAGTCACCGCACCCAGCCATTCATTAGTTATTATTAAATAAGCAATTTTATAATAGCTACTGAGAGCCTACCATGTGCTCAGGCACTTGAGCTAAACATTTTATGTGTATTACACTTTGACTCTCACAGCACCCTTATGAAGTAAGAAGGAGTCTAATCTCCATTTCACACACGGGAAAAACAAGGCCCAAAGGGGATTGGGATGGAGGGAGGTCATCCATCTCTCTCTATCCCCTGCAGAACCAGCACGGAATTTCCTTCCCTGTTTCTGTCATTGGTGGAGGAGGGGTGTGCATATTTCTTTAATTTTTTTTGAGACGGAGTTACACTTTTGTTGCCCAGACTGGAGTGCAATGGCATGATCTCAGCTCACCTCAACCTCCACCTCCCAGGTTCAAGTGATTCTCCTGCCTCAGTCTCCCAAGTAGCTGGGATTACAGGCATGCGCCACCAAGCCTGGCTAATTTTGAATTTTTAGCAGAGACAGCATTTCTCTATGTTGGTCTGGCTGGTCTCAAACTCCCGACCTCAGGTGATCCACCCGCCTTGGCCTCCCAGAGTGTTGGGATTATAGGCATGAGCCACTGCGCCCGGCCAGGGTGTGCACATTTATTGAATTATTGAATTCACTGAGCTCTGTGCCAGGCACTGTGGTAAGGAATAAAGCTGAGAAGAAAAACACAAAGTCCTTTTCCTGCCCTCCCAGAGCTTACAACTGAGTAGGGGAAACAGACATTCATTAAATTTATCTCACAAATAGTTGTAAGATTACAGTTGTACTTTTTTTTCTGAGACAGAGTCTCATTCTGTCCCCTAGGCTGGAGTGCAGTGACTTGGTCTTGGCTCTCCGTAACCTCTGCCTCCCGGGTTCAAGTGATTCTCCTGCCTCAGCCTCCCGAGTAGCTGGGATTGCAGACATGTCACCACTCCTGGCTAATTTTCTATTTTTAGTAGAAATGGGGTTTCTCCACGTTGATCAGGCTGGGCCAAACTCCTGACCTTGTGATCCTCCCGCCTCGGCCTCCCAAAGTGCTGGGATTACAGGCGTGAGCCACCACGCCCGGCCTACAATGGTATTAAATGCTATGATGGAACAGGGTATTATAAAATGAAAATTAATTAGGTCATGGGGCCTGAGAAAACTGCTAAAGAAGTAAGTCATGTTTTGAGAGGCTGGGGTGGCAGATCACTTGAGGTCAGGAGTTCAAGACAAGCCTAGCCAACATGGTGAAACCCTGTCTCTACAAAAATACAAAAATTAGCTGGGCATAACAGTGGGCGCCTGTAATCCTAGTTACTTGGGAGGCTGAAGTGGGAGAATTGCTTGAACTTGGGAAGCAGAGGTTGCAGTGAACCAAGATTGTGCCACTGCACTCCAGCCTGGGCGACAGCAAAATGCCATCTCAAAAAAAAAAAAAAAAAATTAGCAGGATGTGGTGGCACGCTCCTGTAATCCCAGCTACTTGGGAGGCTGAGGCAGGAGAATCACTTGAACCTGGGAGGCAGAGTTTGCAGTGAGCCGAGATCCTGCCACTGCACTCCAGCCTGGGTAACAGAGTGAGACAGTCTCAAAAAAAAAAAAGAAAGAAAAGAAAAAGAAAAGAAGTAATGCTCATGCAGAGATATGACGGGATGCAGTGGTTAAGTAAGCAGCAGGCTAAGGGGTGAGGGAAACGTGTTCTGGGATTTGGGAACAGCACTTGCTCTGGTCCTGAGGCACAAGGAGCATGGCTTGGACAAGGAACGGAGGAGAGGCCCATGTGACTAGAGCACACAGCTGGAGAGGAAGGCAGACTCTGGTGAAGAAGACAGGAATCAGAGCATCCACACCTTCAGCAATTGGAGCCTTTGCAGGGTTTTCAGTGACATGATTAGGTCAGAGTAAAATGATCAGGTCAGAGCCACCATGCCTGGCACAGTGGTAGTTAATAGAAGACTAGATGCCAGGCATGGTGCCTCCGGCCTGTAATCTTAGAACTCTGGGAAGCCGAGCGGGAATATAATTTGAGCCCAGGAGTTCAAGAACAGCCTGAGCAACATAGTGAGACCTCATCAGAAAAAAAAAAAAAAAAGAAGAAGAAGAAGAGGAAAACAGGAAATCCCTCCTTCATTCTGCAACAGTCTCTATGTCTATGGATACTGTTTTATCCCCGTTTCTCCAGACAAGACATCAAATGAATGAATGCTTGTTAGTTATCATAGTAATAGCTATTATTATTGGATGCCGCACAGTGGCCCTCGTGAGAAGAGGATTCACTGCAAATCAAAGTCTGTGATTTGTCTTTGTGGCTTTTGATGTGGGGTCCAGAACTGAATCCACTGATTTCTTTTTCCATCCTGGCCCTTGAAAGAGATGCCATGCCTCACTCTGTTGAACATCACCTGTTTTTGCCCCTTCGAGAATACCCCATAGCCTACTCCAAATTTGATGTTGTTCATGAAATGAAGTAACATTGACTTTATTTTGTTGTTGTTGTATTTTATTTATTTATTTATTTATTTTTGTTTTTTGTTTTTTGTTTTTTTTTTTTTTTTTTTTGAGACGAAGTCTCACTGTATAGCCTAGGCTGGAGTGCAGTGGCGCGATCTCGGCTCACTGCAACCTCCACCTCCTGGATTCAAGCGATTCTCCTGCCTCAGCCTCCTGAGTAGCTGGGATTACAGGCGCCCACCACCACACCTCGCTAATTTTTGTATTTTTAGTAGAGACGGGGTTTTACCATGTTGACCAGGCTGGTCTTGAACTCCTGACCTCAGGTGATCTGCCTGCCTCAGCCTCCCAAAGTGCTGGGAATATAGGCATGAGCCACCGCGCTTGGTCACATTGACTTTAATTCATTCACACTTTGAGCTTCCTGAGAGCAGGGACCACATCTACCCCCACATTAGGTAATAAGTAAATGTTTCCCTGAAACTCTGACTCATCATTATCTCACCCCTCACCCTCAGACAAAACAGCAAGTTTTCCTGGACCTGGGTTCCTTTATTTTTGGAAGCTCAGGCTTGACTTATGAGGAGGATAAGATGGTTAAGGGGAAAAGATCAGCGGCCTAGGTTCTGTTCTCATTCTCCTATTAACCTGCTGTGTGACCTCAGCTAGGTGTCTTCCCTTCTCTGGGCATCTGCTTCATTCACTGTCAAATGGGGCAGATAGTATAGCATGGAATGAAGCCCAAAACCTTAGTGTCATTCTTGACTCATCTCTCTGCTTCCTGGATTCTACTTCCTGGATTTGCTCTGGGTCCAGACTCAGCCTGCTCTATCGTTTTGAGATAAACATAGAGGGGATGGGTTCTTCTTGTCCAAACCTGTTCTTATCTCCTCTGGTCAGGGCCCTCAGCCTCCAAGCTTCACGAAGTCCATATACACAGCATGCTGATAACCCTGGCTGCAGGCCAGGAAATGATTACTGAGTTATGCTGACCTGCAGAGTAGAGGGAGAAGGTAGGGGTGACATGCCCAAGACCCCAGGGCTTCCCCCTCTATCGCTCCTTTCCTAAGGCGGGACAGAGGCTAACTACTCAGTCGGCTTACCTTCCCTCCACCAGACGGGTTTATCTGCATTACACCTGTTGACAGCCCCCTACTCTCCTTCCTAGCATTTTTCTCCTTTGCAATGTCTTTCAGTGACTCTTCATATAAGGTAAGCCTCCCTCATTAGATTCTGAGCAACATAAATGCAGACCAGTCATCTATCTTATTCACTGCTGTGTCCCTGACACCAAACACAGGGCCTGGCACATAGTAGATGCTCAAAAAATACCTACTACTGGAATGAAAGAAGAGACTCTTTCATCTTTCAGTTGATGAAAATAGTCCAGAAAAGAAAGTTCTAGAGGTCATTCCCCCAAGATTACACCCCAGATTGTGTTCACAGCACCCAGCAGTGATATGCATTGCTGGCCTAAAGCAGGGCAGGCCAGGCATTCACTTTATAATGGTTCTGCAGAGAAAAACAAAGCGGGACAATAGAGATCCAGGCCTCATTTTCTCAGGCAAAGTGATTCCTACCATGAATTTGAAATGAGGGGTGAGATTCCCAAAAGGTAGAGACATTATCACCCACACCCTCAAAGTAGGAACTGCCAAAGAGCTCTTTAAAAAGCAAATTTCTAGAGGGGCAGCTTAAATGTCCATTGGAGCTTAGGCCAGAGGGTCTTAAAAAGGCTTAAACTCTACCCCAGAAATCCTGCCATTGGAAGGAAGATGTTTGAACTGGTAAACAAGTTCATCACCATGTCCTAGATAGAAATTGGAGAACTGTAACTGTCCTGTAAGTCCAACAAGATAAATTGATCTACATTAATTTACCTGTGTAAAGATGAAAAACTAGAAGTGAAATTAACTCATCTCCCTCTGGTTTCCAGCGTGCTCAGAGCCAATTTAGAAATTAATCAGTAATCTCTACATTACCACATGCGTTGGCTCATTTTTTTCCCTGAACCATTTTATCCACTTTTACCTTGAGTACTTTGAACATGTATTTAAGAACAAAGACATTTTCTCATAACCAAATTACATTTATCAAGTTCAGGAAACTGAACATTGATACAATATTATTATCTAATCTACAGTGGGTGTTCAGACTTCAATTGTCACAATAATGTATTTTTTTTTAACTGTGGCTTTAATAAAATTTACCATTTTAACTATTTCTTCTTATTTCTTTGAGGACAAGGTCTCACTATGTTGCCCAGGCCTAGAACTCCTAGACTGGAGGGATCCTCCTGCTTCAGCCTATCAGATAGCTGGGACTGCAGGCAAGAGCCACCATGCCTACCTCCCATCTTAACTATTTCTAAGTGCAGAGTTCAGTAGTGTTAAGTAGGTTTATTTTGTGCCAATGATGTCTTTTGTAGCAATTGTTTACCTCCATCCAGAATTACACATTGCATTGTTATCTTGTCTTTTTTAGTTTATTTTAATCTAGGGCAATTCTCCAACCTTCCTTTGTCAATGACTTTCATGACATGGATGTCAAGAGTCTAGGTCAACTGTATTTTTACATTTTTGTTATGTGTTTTTTTTTTTTGTTGTTTGTTTTTTTTTTGAGACGTAATTTCACTCTTGTTGCCCAGGCTGGAGTGCAATGGCGTGATCTCAGCTCACTGCCACCTCTGCCTCCCGGGTTCAAGAGATTCTCCTTCCTTAGCCTCCCGAGTAGGTGGGATTACAGGTGCCCGCCACCACGACAGGATAATGTTTGTACTTTTAGTACAGATGGGGTTTCACTGTGTTGGCCAGGCTGGTCTTTAACTCCTGACCTCAGAAGATCTGCCAACCTCAGCCTCCCAAAGTGCTGAGATTACAGGTGTGTACCACTGTGCCCGGTCCAATTTTTCTCTCTCTTTTTTTTTTAACCTCAAAATGTTCCTAGTATTTTCTTCTAGTTTTCGGTAGAAAGAGGATCTAGAGCTTGTCCCTTCTGTTAAAATGTCCTTGGGCAACATGGGCGATCCTTGCTGCCATGGAAATGTTCTGCATCTTGACTGTATCAATGACAATATCCTGGTGATGACACTGTGGGATCTGTGCATCGAGGGAAACCGGGTAAAGGCTACAAGGAATGTCTCTGTATTATTTCTTAAAACTGTATGTGAATCTACGATTATCTCAAAATTAAAAGTTTAATTTAAAAAAAATGCCCTTTGGCATTTCAGAGTGCGAAGGGTTAGACCTTCCTCCTAGGGAAAACCTGGCCCCTTGGTGAAACTCCCAGCAGGAATCCTCCCCACCTGAGAAACTACTTCTTAATGAACTTCTTTCACTTGCAGGGGCGGGGGAGGGGAAAGGGAGTGAGGACTTCGTCGCCCTCCACAGGGACATTTTAAAGTGAATGAAGGGAGCAGGGTCCCTCATTAAGGCTGAAATGGGGGCAGGTGGTTCTCTAGAAGAGAGGCCTAGGCTCCGGCCTGCATTTCCTGCTACAAAGTTATCGCATTAAAGGTAATCACTGCTCCTTCCTTCCTCTAAGAGTGGATTGTGAAGGAGAACATTGGAAAGACTTTTTTATCTATTGCCTTTGTTAGTTACAAAGTTCTTAATCAGAAAGAAAAGTCAGAAAAATCTAAATAGGCAACCACAAGAATTAGTTATGGGCATTTTATTCTTGCTCTGTAGAATATTATGCAGCATTTTTGGGTGATGTTTAGGTAGCATTTTATCATTGAAGGCAAAAATGAGATTTGAGATCTGGAGGCTACTTTTAGAGGACTTGGATGTCTCCTCCTTGGGATGTAGGGGATATGGGTTGGAAGGTGGGCAGGGCCCGGACCCGGAGCCTCATCAGGGAACTTCACCAGGTGCCTGTTCAGGCAGAAATGCTAATTTCTGGGTGTTTTCAGAGAGATGGTTCACGGTTAATGGTTTTGTTTCTGCTTACCTTGAAAAGTCATCTGTCCTTGTTATATTAAAAAAATATTGATACATAATATTTGTACATAGTTATGGGGTACATGGGATATTTTGTTACTTTCATAGAATGTGTAATAATCAAGTCAGGAAATTTAGGGTATCCATCAGCTGAAGTATTTATCATTTCTTCTCTTCCTCTTTTTTTTTTTTTTTTACTGAGACGGAGTCTCACTCTGTCACCCAGGCTGGAGTGCAGTGGCCCAATCTCAGCTCACAGGAACCCCTGCCTCCTGGGTTCAAGCAATTCTCCTGCCTCAGCCTCCTGAGTAGCTAGGATTACAGGTGCCCGCCAGCACGCCTGGCTAATTTTTGTATTTTTAGTAAAGACGGTTTTTCACCATGTTGACCAGGCTGGTCTTGAACTCCTGACCTCAGGTGGCCTCCCAAAGTGCTGGGATTACAGGCATGAGCACCGCACCCGGCCTTTTTTTTTTTTTTCTTGAGATGAAGTCTTGCTCTGTCACCCAGGCTGGAGTGCAATGGCACGATCTTGGCTCACTGTAACACCCTTCTCCTGGGTTCAAGCTATTCTCCTGCCTCAATCTCCTGAGTAGCTGGGATTACAGGCGCCTGCCACCATGCCCGGTTTATTTTTGTATTTTTAGTTGAGATGGGGTTTCACCATTTTGGCCAGGCTGGTCTCGAACTCCTGACCTCAGGTGATCCACTCGCCTAGGCCTCCCAAAGTTCTAGGATTACAGGTGTGAGCCACCGCCCCTGGCCCTTGTTCATTCTCTCTCTCTCTCTTTTTTTTTTTTTTTTTTTTGAGATGGAGTTTTGCTCATGTTGCCCAGGCTGGAGTGCAATGGCGCGATCTCGGATCACCGTAACCTCTGCCTCCCAGGTTCAAGCAACTCTCCTGCCTCAGTCTCCCGAGTAACTGGGATTACAGGCATGCACCACCAGGCCTGGCTAATTTTTTGTATTTTTAGTGTAGACAGTGTTTTTCCGTATAGGTCAGGCTGGTCTGGAACTTCTGACCTCAGATGATCTGCCCGCCTTGGCCTCCCGAAGTGCTGGGATTATAGGCGTGAGCCACCATGTCCGGCCTATTCATTCTTTATAACTACTTTTTGTGGTATCCGTTAGACCTCCTCACCTCCACTCCATCCCCATGATATTTAGAGCCCAGAAAGACTGAACATAGTATCCCTTGCCTTCCTAGAAATTTTTCCTAAAGAAATAATCAGATATGGAAAAGGATTGTGTACAGGAATGTTTACTGTCATATTCTTTTTATAAGATTGAAAACTTGAAATATTAATAACACCAAGCAGTTATTGAGCTCTTACCATGGTCCAGTTGCTGTGCTAAATGCTTTCTAAGCATTGTCTTGTTTCACCTTTTCGAGAAGGTTATGTTATCATCTCCATATTATAAATAAAAAAAGAAATAGAAGCACTGAAAGGTTAGTCATTTGCCTAAGACAAAATAATTAGTAAGTGGAGGAGACAGATGTGTAAACGACAGCAATAACACATTGTGGTAAACATTAAAATAGAAATAATGGTTCATTCCTGGGTTTCAGCACACACAAAAAAGAAAAAATAATATAAGCGACAATCAGTAGACAATGCAAAGTACTATTATCATTATACACAGTGTGTATTCAAGTGCTTAAAATAAAGCACTGCACAAAGTGAGCACTTAAAATGGTTGTTATTATTTGCACCTCAAACTTTTTTTTTTTCCCAGATGGAGTCTCCCTCTGTTGCCCAGGCTGGAGTGCAGTGGCGCGATCTCAGTTCACTGCAAGCTCTGCCTCCCGGGTTCAGGCCATTCTCCTGCCTCAGCCCTCCTGATTAGCTGGGACTACAGGGGCCTGTCACCACGCCTGGCTAATTTTTTGTATTTTTTTTTTTATTACAGAGGGGGTTTCACCGTGTTAACCAGGATGGTCTCAATCTCCTGACCTCGTGATCCGCCCACCTCGACCTCCCAATGTGCTGCGATTACAGGTGTGAGCCACAGTGCCCAGCCTATTTGCACTTCAAACTTTAATGCGCCCACATACAACTTGGGAATCTTGTTAAAATTCAGATTCTGAATCAGCAGGTCTAGTAGACCTGAGATTCGGTATTTATTTAATTTAATTTAATTTATTTATTTATTTTGAGACAAAGCCTCACTCTCACCCAGGCTTGTGTGCACTGGAGTGATCTCAGTTCACTGCAACCTCTGCCTCCCAAGTTCAAGCGATTCTCCTGCCTTAGCCTCCGGAATAGCTGGCATTACAGGCATGTACCACTGCCGGGCTAATTTTTTCATTTTTAATAGAGACAGGATTTCTCCATGTTGGCCAGGTTGGTCTTGAACTCCTGACCTCAGGTGATCTGCCTGCCTTAGCCTCCCAAAGTGCTGGAATGAGATTCAGGATTTCTTTTTTCTTTTCTTTCTGTCTTTCTTTCTTTTTTTTTTTTTTTTTTTTTCCGAGATATAGTCTCACTCTGTCACCAGGCTGGAGTGCAGTGGCCTGATCTTGGCTCACTGCAACTTCCCCCTCCCAGGTTCAAGCTATTCTCCTACCTCAGCCTCCCTAGTAGCTGGGACTATAGGCGCCGGCTACCACGCCCAGCTAATTTTTTGTATTTTTAGTAGAGATGGGGTTTCACCACATTGGCCAGGTCTCAATCTCTTGACCTCATGATCTGCCAGCCTCAAGCCTCCCAAAGTGCTGGGATTACAGGTGAGAGCCACCGCACCCAGCCCGAGTTTCAGCATTTCTAACAAGCTTCCAGGTAAAGTCTGCACTGCTGGTCCAAGGACCACACGTGGAGTATAAAGGATTATTAAATAACTTGGTGAAACGGGAGAGTCCTATGTATGTAAAATGAAAACAAATCACACGCCAGGCGTGGTGGCTCACGCCTGTAATCCCAGCACTTTGGGAGGCCGAGGTGGGCAGATCATGAGGTCAGGAGATCGAGACCATCCTGGCTAACATGGTGAAACCCATCTCTACTAAAAATACAAAAAATTAGCCGGGCGTAGCGGCAGGCGCCTGTAGTCCCAGCTACTCGGGAGGCTGAGGCAGGAGAATGGCGTGAACTGAGGAGGCGGAGCTTGCAGTGAGCTGAGATCGCGCCACTGCAGTCCAGCCTGGGCGACTGAGCGAGACTCCATCTCGGAAAAAAAAGAGTCTTACTCTGTTGCTCAGGCTGGAGTGCAGTGGTGCAATTTTGGCTCACTGCAATCTCTGCCTACTGGGTTCAATAGATTTTCCTGCCTCAGCCTCCAGAGTAGCTGGGATTACAGGCATGTACCACCATGCCTGGCTAATTTTTGTATTTTCAGTAGAACCAGGGTTTCACTATGTTGGCCAGGCTGGTCTTGAACTCCTGACCTCAGGTGATCCACCCACCTCAGCCTCCCAAAGTGCTAGGATTACAGGCGTGAGCCACTGCACCCAGCCCAGATCTTCTTTTTTAACAAGGTTAAAAATGTTTAAAAATAAAAATTCCGGGCCGGGTGCAGTGGTTCACGCCTGTAACGCCAGCACTCTGGGAGGCTGACACAGGTGGATCACTTGAGGTCAGGAGTTTGAGACCAGCCTGGCCAATGTGGCGAAAACCCATCTTTAGTAAAAAGACAAAAGTTGGGCCGGGTGCAGTGGCTCACGCCTGTAATCCTAGCACTTTGGGAGGCTGAGGCGGGCAGATTAGCTGAGGTGGGGAGTTCGAGACCAGCCTGACCAATATGGAGAAACCCCGTCTCTACTAAAAATACAAAATTAGCTGGGCGTAGTGGCGCATGCCTATAACCCCAGCTACTTGGGAGGCTGAGGCAGGAGAATCACTTGAACCCGGGAGGCGGAGGTTGCAGTGAGCCGAGATCATGCCATTGCACTCCAGCCTGGGCAAAAAGAATGAAACTCCGTCTCAAAAAAAAAAAAAAAAAAAAAAGACAAAAGTTAGCTGGGGGTGGTGGTAGCCACCTGTATTCCCAGCTATTTGGGAGACTGAGGCAGGAGAATCACTAAAACCAGGGAAGCAGAAGTTGCAGTGAGCTGAGATTGTGCCACTGCACTCCAGCCTGGGTGATAGAGCCAGAATCTATCTTAAAAAAAAAAAAAAATTCTTGCACAGTGAGTAGGGCCTCTGAGTTCACTCCCTGTCTGTTTGTAACCCAAAGGTTTATTCTCTTCCAGGTACTCCAAACTCTGGCTGTGTCCTGTACACATTCTTAAAGCTCCTTCTACTTTTTGGCATCCCTTAATGCTTTCACACACATGGGCGTCTGCCTCCCTGGGTCAATTCTGACTGCTCAGAGGTCAGGCACTGCATCTGGTTCATCTGGTTGTGTCACTGTGGGATCCCAACCGCCTGTCATGTCATGGTATCTGCCTCACAGCTGACTTTTTTTTTGCGGGGGTCGGGGAGCCGGGCGCGGGGAAGATGTGGTCTTGCTCTGTCGCCCAGGCTGGAGTCCAGTGGCACCATCTGGGCTCACTGCAGCCTCAACCTCAAGATCTCAAGTGATTCTCTTGCCTCAGCCTCCAAATAGCTGTGACCACAGGCACGTGCCACTCAATATTTGTTGAATGATATAATGAAGGGGATGGGCTTGGCCTTTGGGTAGAACACATTTTGTTTATACTTTTACAGAAGGGATTTTCAGGAAAGGGTAGAGGAGAGGAGGAGGGCTGGTGAGGAAGGCTAGCCAAACCTCCCACATTTCCCTGCTCCAGGTTTCTCGCATTACCTCCTTACCCTCAAGGCTGGACTTACCTGCTAGGTGAAGCCCGTAGGCTTGGCGTTCAGTTCCTAGATTCTGGGTAGCATGTCTCTATTTTCTCATGTTTCCAATGGGGATCAGGCTAATATTCACCTGGGAACTGTGAGGAGCCCCTGGGAAGAGAGGGCAAGGGGGTTAAAGTGTTTGAGAGGCTGCAGTGATGATCACGGTCTCAATAACCTCCCCTCACCCACCTGACCACCACCCTCCTTGCCCTGCACAGTCAAAGCCCTCACACTATTTTGAGTAAACTTTGGTGAGTCAGTTTTTTCCACTTCACAGGGTCTCAAAGTGTGGTCCCTGGGTGCTTGTTGGAAGTGCAAATTCTCAGGCTCCACCCTGGCCTTTCGAATCAGATCCTCTGGGGGCGGGGCCCGGCAATACCAGGTGATGCTGGGGGTGATGCTGATGCCCATCCAAGGTTGAGACCTACTGCTCTACTCTGATGTCAGCTCTCCGAGGGACACCATGGCCTGCTTTGTTCCCTTCCCTGTCCCCAGTGTCTGGCATCGTGTAGGCTGTCATAAATATCTGTGGAGTGCATAATAACAGTGATGATGATAATAGCAGCTGGTCATTGAAGACCTCTTGTGTGCCGGTCTCTGCGTTAAACATTTCTGGAGGCTTAACTCATTTAAGGAGCTACTCCAGCCATCATTTTCACAGATGGTGAAACTGAGGTCCAGAGAGGCCAAGCGCCGTACCCAAAGGTCACTCAGCGGGAGAGCTGGCAGGAAACCTCGCGTCTGCCCGCGTCGCCCCCGCCCTTCCCCAGAGCCCGGCGGCCGCGTGTGTCCGCGGCCCTGCGAGGACGCCCGGGCTCCGGACTTCCCAGGGCGGCCGGGGGAGGAGCGCGCGGCGGCGGCCGTGGCGAAAGTGCGGTTGTGGATGCGCCGAGAGGCCGGCAGCGGCGGCGGCGGAGGAGGAAGCTGAGCAGGGCGGCGGCGGCGGAACCTGCCGGACTGGGGCGCGCGCCATGGGTCGCCTGCACTGCACTGAGGACCCAGTGCCCGAGGCCGTGGGCGGCGACATGCAGCAGCTGAACCAGTTGGGCGCGCAGGTGGGCTCAGCGGCCGGGCGTGGGGCGCGCGGCCCAGGTGATTCCGGGAGCGGGGCCTGGGGGCAGGGGAAGTTCGGGGGTGCGCCGGAGTTGGGAGAGACTAGACACAGCGGCGTCTGGTGGGCGTTTGGGTTGTGTGAGGTGGGTTCCAGGCGAGGCTAAGGGGAGCTGGGGTCTGAGGAGAGTGTGGGGAGCCGAGGGATCTCCGGAGGCTTAAGGCCCAGCGGAGGGTTCCGAAAGGCCTTGTGGGGTCTCAGATCTGGGACTACGGGACTTCTGCGGGGTCCTGGGGCCGAGGAGAGCTTTTGGGGTCCTAGAAGAGGGACGGAGGAAAGTCTAGATGAGGCTGAAGGAGTTTGGGGAACTGAAGAAACAGACTAAGGGCGTGAGGAGTAGTTTTGGGGAGCAGTGGGGTGCAAAGGGAGATAGATGTTTGGCAGGGAGTCCAAGGAAGCCTAGGGAGAGTGGGAGCGCCCGAGAATCCGAGGGGGCCCGGGGAAGCTCGGCCTGGGCTGCCGTCTTACTTCTCAGTGTGACATGAGTGTCAGTAATAGCCAGGCCCCATTGGGGCTCTGTGGGCCTGAGGAGCTGGGGCTGGGGCAAAGCTGATGGCACCTTAACCACCCAGTTAAGGAGAGTCCCTGGGATTCACATGGAAAGAAACCCTATACACTGTGTACATCCTTGATAGTAGGGGAGCTAGCAAAGCCCTTTTCTCCCCATTCAGGCTGCAGGTCCCAACCAAGGCAGCCTCGGACGTCCTGCTTCTGTGCTGGTTGGGATGCCCTTTCATACCACCAAGGCTGCTGAAATAAATAGGTGAAAATGACACTTCTCACCCCCATTGGGAAGATACATCTATTTCCCCACTAGGTTGTCACTTCCCACGAGGTAGGGCCCCTCTCTTTCATCTCCATACCCCCCACAACTTCCCACACAGTCGTGCTGTTTGCGAGATAAAAACCAAATTTACAACTTATAATGACAGGAAGGTTCTAAGCTTGAGCTATGCAATAGAAAAAAATTGCAAGCCACATTTCTAACTTTGCATTTTGTAGTAGCCACATTTAAAAATTAAATAGAAATGGAAATTAATTTTTGTTTGTTTGTTTGAGACAGAGTCTCATTCTGTTGCCCAGGCTGGAGGGCAGTGGCACGATCTCGACTCACTGCAACCTCTGCCTCCCAGGTTCAACAGTTACCTCTCTCAGCCTCCGGAGTAACTGGGACTACAGACACGCGCCACCACGCCCGGCTAATTTTTGTATTTTTAGTAGAGATGGGGTTTCACCATGTTGACCAGGCTGGTCTTGAACACCTGACCTCAGGTGATCTGCCTACCTCAGCCTCCCAGAGTGTTGGGATTACAGGCGTGAGCTACCATGCCGGGCCCTGATTTCATCCTGTGCAAGCATCCTAGAGTTTATTTACACAAACATACTACACACTAGGATATATGATATAGCCCAGTGCTCCTAGGCTACAAACCTATATAGCATGTAACTGCGAGCCGAGATTGCACCACTGCATTCCAGTCTGGGCAATGGAGCAAGACTCACTCTCAAAAAAAAAAAAACTTTCTAGTTGGGTGTAGTGGCGAGCTACCACAGTAGTCCCAACTACTTGGGAAGCTGAGACAGGAGGATTACTTGAGCCTAGGATTTCAAGGCTGTAGTACACGATGATTCCACCTGTGACTAGCCCTTGCATTCCAGCCTGGGCACCATAGTGAGACCCCATTTCTAAAAAATTTTTTTTTCTTTTTTTGATAAGTTTACTTTAGCTTACTGTCACTTTTTTTTTGTTTTTTTGTTTTTGTGTTTTTGTTTTTTTGTAGACGGAGTCTTCCTCTGTCACCCAGGCTGGAGTGCAGTGGCATGATCTTGGCTCACTGCAACCTTCACCTCCCGGGTGACTCAGACTCCCAAGTAGCTGGTACTAGAGGTGTGCACCACCTTGCCTGGCTAATTTTTGTAGTTTTAGTAGAGACAGGGTTTCACCACGTTGGCCAGGCTGGTCACAAACTCCTGACCTCAAGTGATCTGCCTGCCTCAACCTCCCAAAGTGCTGGGATTACAGGCGTGAGCCACTGCAACTGGCCAACTGTAACTTTTTTTTTTTTTTTTTTTTTTTTTTTTGAGACGGAGTCTTGCTCTGTCACCCAGGCTGGAGTGCAGTGGCGCAATCTCTGCTCACTGCAAGCTCTGCTTCCTGGGTTCACGCCATTCTCCTGCCTCAGCCTCCCGAGTAGCTGGGACTACAGGTGCCCGCCACCAGGACCAGATAATTTTTTGTATTTTTAGTAGAGACAGAGTTTCACTGTGTTAGCCAGGATGGTCTCAATCTCCTGACCTCGAGATCCACGCGCCTCGACCTCCCAAAGTGCTGGGATTACAGGCATGAGCTACCGTACCTGGCCCCAACTGTAACTTTTTACTTCATGAACAATTACTTTTTTTTTTTTGAGGTAGGGTCTTGCTCTGTCACCCATGCTCACTGCAGCCTCGACCTCCTGGGCTCAAACAGTCTTCCTACCTCAGCCTCCCAAATAGCTGGGACTATAGGTGCATGCCACTGCACCTGGCTAATTTTTGTATTTTTTGTACAGACAGAGTTTGCCATGTTGCCCAGGCTGGTTTTGTTAAACTTTTTGAAACTTTTGTAGTAACATGTAGCTTTTTTTTTTTTTTTTTTTTTTTTTTTTGAGGGTTTCACCATGTTGGTCAGGCCGGTCTTGAACTCCTAACCTTGAATGATCCACCAGCCTTGGCCCCCCAAAGTGCTAGGATTACAGGAGTGAGTCACAGGGCTTGGCCTGAAAAAAATTTTTTTTTTTTTTTTTGAGACAGAGTCTCGCTCTGTCACCCAGGCTGTAGTGCAGTGGCTGGATCTCAGCTCACTGCAACCTCCGCCTCCTGGGTTCATGCCATTCTCCTGGCTCAGCCTCCCGAGTAGCTGGGACTACAGGCGCCTGCCACCTCGCCTGGCTAGTTTTTTGTATTTTTTAGTAGAGATGGGGTTTCACCGTATTAGTCAGGATGGTCTCGATCTCCTGACCTCGTGATCCACCTGTCTCGGCCTCCCAAAGTGCTGGGATTACAGGCTTGAGCCACCGTGCCTGGCCTTAATACATAGCTTAAAACACAAACATGGCCGGACGCAGATTGCTGTGACAATCA
The DNA here is from genome assembly GCF_047675955.1 of Chlorocebus sabaeus. NCBI lineage: Eukaryota > Metazoa > Chordata > Mammalia > Primates > Cercopithecidae > Chlorocebus > Chlorocebus sabaeus. Next base: position 38,768,445 of record NC_132905.1, on the reverse strand, counting down.
CTAGGTAACAGGGATCTTTCAGCTCCATTATAATGTTATGAGACCATCATGTTATATGTGGTTCATCGTTGATCAAAATGCCATGCTTTAATCCACAATATCAAAATATTTTTCAATATCTAACCCGTATACAAATATCGTGACATATTTTACTTTTTGGTATGAAGTTTTCTAAATCTGGTGTTTTACACTTACAGCACACCTTAAAGTAGATTAGCCCTTTTCTTTTTAAAGACAGTCTCGCTTTGTCACCCAGCCTAGAGTGCAGGAGTGTGATCTCGGCTCACTGAAACCTCTGCCTACGGGGTTCAAGTGATTGTCATGCCTCAGCCACTCAAGGAGCTGAGATTACAGGCGTGCACCACCATGCCCGGCTAATTTTTTTGTTGTATTTTTAGTAGAGATGGCGTTTCACCATGTTGGTCAGCCTAGTCTTGAACTTCTGACCTCAAGTGATCCACCCGCCTTGGCCCCCCAAAGTACTGGGATTACAGGAGTGAGCCACCACCCCTGGCCAGATTAGCCCTTTTTAAATGCTTATGTGGCAAGTGGCCACTGGACAATAGGGATCTAAGTGCTTTTATGTATGTTAACTCATTGAGTCCTTGCAATCACTCTTATAGGTAGTTGCTATTATTATTATTTTAAATTGAGATAAGGTCTCCCTATGTTGTCTAGGCTTGTCTTGAACTCATGGTCTCTGGTGATCCATCTTGGCCTCCCAAAGTGATGGGATTACAGGCATGAGCCACGGCACCCAGCCACTTATTATTATTCACATTTTACAGATGAAGAAACTGAATCACAGAGCAGTTACATGAACATAGCTATTACATGATATTAATATATTGAGCATGCATCATGTGTCCAGGCACCATTTTAAATGTTTTATACATAACAACAAAAAGGAAGGCACTGTTATTATTCCCATTTTACAGTTAAGAAAGATGGTTCAGAGAAATAAATTGATCTGTTTAAAGTCATGTAGACAGGAGTTCAAGACCAGCCTAGGCAACATAGCAAGACTCCATCTCTACAATAAGATAAAAAATTAGCCAGGCATGGTGGCACACACCTGTAGTCCCAGCTACTCCAGAGGCATAGGTGGGAGGATCACTTGAGTCAGAAATTGGAGGCTGCAGTTAGCTATGATTATGCCAGTGCACTCCAGCCCAGAGAACAGACCAGACCATGTCTCAAATAAATAAATAAATAAAATCATGCAGAAAGCCAGGCAAGATGGCCCATGCCTGTAATCTCAGCATTTTGGGAGGCAGAGGTGGGGTGATCACTTGAGGCCAGGAGTTCAAGACTAGCCTGGGCAACATAACAAGACCCTATTTCTACAAAAACATTTTTCTTTCTTTGAGACAACGTCTCACTGTTGCCCAGGCTGGAGTGCAGTGGTGCAATCTCGGTTCACTGCAACCTCTGCCTCCCAGGTTCAAGTGATTCTCCTGCCTCAGCCTCCCAAGTAGCTGGGACTACAGGCATGCACCACCATGCCCAGCTCATTTTTCTATTTTTAGTAGAGATGGGGTTTCACCATGTTGCCTAGGCTGGTCTCGAACTCCTGACCTCGTAACCCGCCCACCTTGGCCTCCCAAAGTGCTGGGATTACAGGCGTGAGCCACTGTGCCTGGCCAGCGGTTTTGAAAATTAGCTGAGTGGTGGTGTGTGCCTGTAGTTCTAGCTACTTAAGTGGTTGAGGCAGGAGAATCCCTTAAGCCCGGAAGTTTGAGGCTGCAGTGAGCTATGACCATGGCATTGCACTCCAGCCTGGGTGAGAAAATGAGACCCTGTCTCAAGAAAATAAATAAATACTGTCAGGCAGCCAGGAAGTGATGGAGCCAGGAATTTAGGATCACGTGTTTGGCTTCAAAGCCTATGGAGGTAGCTTAGCTTTTCCTTATTAATATATCAGTATTCTCTGGAAGATATCCATTTGGAGAATAAAAAAAGATTCTGCTACTAACAAAGTTTTTTGTTTTTTTTTTAAGATACTGGATTGTATGATCTGTAAAATTACCTCCAGCTTGGTATTCGTAGAAAATACAACCACTTCCTTTGAGATCAGCACTTGACTCATTTTCTTTTTCTTTTTCTTTTTTTTTTAAGACAGGCTCTCACTCTGTCGCAAGGCTGGAGAGCAGTGGCACAATAATGGCTCACTGCAGTCTTGAACTCCTGAGCTCAAGCAGTCCTCCTGCCTCAGCCTGTTGAGTAGCTGGAACCACAGGCATGTGCCACCACACCAGGCTGATTTTTTATTTTTTTAATTTTTTATAGCAACGGGGTCACTGTATGTTGCCTAGGTTGATCTGGGCCTCCTGGCCTTAAGGGATCCTCCCACCTCATCCTCCCAAAGTGCTGGGGTTATAGGTGTGAGCTACTACACCCAGAGTTGACTTCTTTTCTTTTCTTTCTTTCTTTTTTTAAAATTTGAGACAGGGTCTCATTCTGTCACCCAGGCTGGAGTGCAGCCTCGACCTCCCAGGCTCAAGTGATCCTCCTACCTTGGCCTTTCTACTAGCTGGGACTATAGGCATGTGCCACCATGTCTGGCTAATTTTCTTTTTTTTTTTGAGACGGAATCTTGCTCTGTTGCCCAGGCTAGAGTGCAATGGCACGATCTTGGCTCACTGCAACCTCTTTCTCCCAGGTTCAAGCAGTTCTCCTGCCTCAGCCTCCTGAGTAGGAGATTACAGGTGCCTGCCCCCATGCCTGGCTAAATTTTTTTGTATTTTTAGTAGAGACAGGGTTTCACCGTGTTGGTCAGGCTGGTCTCAAACTCCTGACCTTAGGTAATCCACCTGTCTCAGCCTCCCAAAGTGCTGGGATTACAGGCATGAGCCATGGCGCCCAGCTCTGGCTAATTTTTGTATTTTTTGAAGAAATGGGATTTTGCCATGTTGCCCAGACTGGTCTAGAACTTCCAGGCTCAAGTGATATACCCACTTTGGCTTCCCAAAGTGCTGGGATTACAGGTGTGAGTCATCATCCCCAGGAATTGACTCATTTTCTAACCTTGAAACATACTCTAAACCTTTACCTTTACTGTTTTTGTTTTTGTTTTTGTTTTTGAGTCAGAGTCTCTCTCTGTTGCCCACGCTGGAGTGTAGTGGCGCAACCTCAGCTCACTGCAACCTCCACCTCCCGGGTTCAAGCAATTCTCCTGCCTCAGCCTCCCGAGTAGCTGGAATTACAGGCATGTGCCACTATGCCTGGCTGATTTTTTTGTATTTTTAGTAGAGACAGAGTTTCACCATGTTAGCCAGGATGGTCTCCATCTCCTGACCTCATGATCTGCCCGCCTCAGCCTCCCAAAGTGGCTGGGATTACAGGCGTGAGCCACTGCACCCTGCTACCTTTATTGTTAGTACAGAAACCTTTCTCCTGATAAGCTATTTACTTGAGTCATTTGGGCCATTTCTCTGTCTTTTGTTGGATAATCGGACTTCTCCAAGTACCCACTCTATTAGCTGAATTTGTTTTGAATTCTGAAGTGTAGGCCTCAAGGAGTAAAGGAATCGTTGTGTGAACCTCCTTATTACCATTTATTGCTCATTAAGTGGGTGTTTACCTGAATGCCTGCCATAAACCAAATAGCCACTAAACCTGGTGGGACTTAGGAATATTTGATGGTCAAGGCCTTTTGTCCTGGGGAAGTTGTGATCTTCTACAACAGGTCATAAAATGAAGAAGCAGATAGTACCAAAATGCACATGATAGATGTGCCCTCTGATGCCCGTGGCCAGTCCTAGGTAATGTGGAGTCTGATAATAGGCAGGATTTTAAGTTAATCATTTTAGAATGAGAGTAAACTCAGAAAAGTATAAAAGAAAAGACAAGCAAGTGGCCCACAATCCTCTCACCAAGCTGGAAATGAAAGTAATAGACAGGAAATTCAAACAGTATACAAAGATATCAAAGTGAAATAAGCTGGATGTGGTGCAGCATGTCTGTAATCCCAGAGCAACCCAGGAGGCTGAGGCAGGAGCCTAGGCGTTGGAACCTGCAGTGAGCTATGATGATCACCCCACTGTACTCCAGCCTGAGTGAAAGAGTGAGACCCCCATCTCTTAAAAATCAAATGTTTATTTTTCTTATCTCTAGAAATCATTTTAATAGTTTCTTACCGCCGGGTGCGGTGGCTCACGCCTGTAATCCAACCACTTTGGAAAGCCGAGGCAGGTGGGTCACTTGAGGCCAGGAGTCTAAGACCAGCCTGGCCAAATGGTGAAACCCTGTCTCCACTAAAAATACAAAAATTAGCTGGGCATTGTGGTGCATGCTTATAATCCCAGCTACTCAGGAGGCTGAGGCAGGATAATCACTTGTACTCAGGAGGTAGAGGTTCCAGTGAGCCATGATCGCACCACTGCACTCCAGCCTAGGTGACACAGAGAGACTGTGTCTCAAGAAACAAACAAAAAATAGTTTCTTACTTATTTTTATAGAAAAAAGTCTTAATTTGCCAGCATATTTATGGGTATCCTTTAAATTTTTTTCTTTTTTTTTTTTTTTTTTTGAGATAGCGTCTTGCTCCGTTGCCCAGGCTAGAGTACAATGGCGCAGTCTTGGCTCACTGTAACCTCCACCTCCCGGGTTCTCGCCATTCTCCTGCCTCAGCCTCCTGAGTAGCTGGGACTACAGGCGCCTGCCACCTCTCCCGGCTAGTTTTTTATATTTTTTAGTGGAGACAAGGTTTCACCATGTTAGCCAAGATGGTCTCAATCTCCTGACCTCGTGATCCGCCCGTCTCGGCCTCCCAAAGTGCTGGGATTACAGGCTTGAGCCACTGCGCCCGGCCTTCTTTGTTTTGTTTTATTTTATTTATTTATTTTTTTTTTTTTGAGAAGGAGTTTAACTCATCACCCAGGCTGGAGTGCAATGGTGCGATCTCGGGTCACTGCAACCCCTGCCTCCCAGGTTCAAGCAATTCTCCTGCCTCAGCCTCCCGAGTAGGTGGGATTACAAACACACAGCACCACGCCCGGCTATTTTTTTTTTTTTTTTTTTTTTTTTGAGATGGAGTCTTGCCCTGTCGCCCAGGCTGGAGTGCAATGGTGCAATCTCGACTCAATTCAACCTCCACCTCCCAGGTTCAAGCAATTCTCCTGCCTCAGCCTCCCAAGTAGGTGGGATTACAAACACACAGCACCACGCCCGGCTATTTTTTTTTTTTTTTTTTTTTTTTGAGATGGAGTCTTGCCCTGTCGCCCAGGGCTGGAGTGCAATGGTTCAATCTCGACTCAATTCAACCTCCACCTCCCAGGTTCAAGCAATTCTCCTGCCTCAGCCTCCCAAGTGGCTGGGAGTGTAGGCGCGTGCCACCACACTTGGCTAATTTTTTGTATCTTTAGTCAAGACGGGGTTTCACCATGTTAGTCAGGCTGGTCTCAAACTCCTGACCTCAGGTGATCTGCCTGCCTCGGCCTCCCAAAGTGCTGGGATTACAGGTGTGAGCCACCAGGCCAGGCCAATTTTTTTTTTTTTTTTTTTTTTTTGAGATGGAGTCTCGTTCTGTGGCCCAGGCTGGAGTGCAGTGGCACAATCTCGGCTAACTGCACAGGCATCCGCCATTACGCCCGGCTAATATTTTGTATTTTTTAGTAGAGACGGGGTTTCACTGTGTTAGCCAGGAGGGTCTCGATCTCCTGACCTCGTGATGCACCCACCTTGGCCTCCCAGAGTGCTGGGATTACAGGCGTGAGCCACCACGCCCAGTCTATTTTTGAGTTTTTACTAGAGATAGGGTTTTGCCAAGTTTTCCAGGCTGTTCTCAAACTCATGACCTTGGGTAATCCCCCCCTCCCCTCGACTTCCCAAAGTACTGGGATTACAGGCGTGAGCCACATTGCCTGGCCTGTTTTGTTGTTGTTGTTGTTGTTTTTTTTAAACTGAACAATGTATCTTATTTTCCCCCTTGAATACAAACAGGTCTGCATTCTTTTTTTTTTTTTTTTTTTTTTTTTTTGAGATGAAGTCTCACTCTCTTGCCCAGGCTGAAGTGCAGTGGTGCAGTCTCAGCTCACTGCAGCCTCCACCTCCCAGGTTCAAGTAATTCTGCTGGGACTATAGGCGCCTGCCCCCATGCCCAGCTAATTTTTGTATTTTTAGTAGAGACGGGGTTTCACTGTGTTGGCCAGGCTGGTCTCAAACTCCTGACCTCAGGTGACCCGCCCGCCTCGGCCTCACAGAGTGCTGGGATTACAGGCGTGAGCCACTGCGTCTGGCCTTCTTTTTTCTTTTTTAATTCAAATGCATTATGAGGCCGGGCGCGGTGGCTCAAGCCTGTAATCCCAGCACTTTGGGAGGCCGAAACGGGCGGATCACGAGGTCAGGAGATCGAGACCATCCTGGCTAACACGGTGAAACCCCGTCTCTACTAAAAAATACAAAAAAACTAGCCGGGCGAGGTGGCGGGCGCCTGTAGTCCCAGCTACTCGGGAGGCTGAGGCAGGAGAATGGTGTAAACCCGGGAGGCGGAGCTTGCAGTGAGCTGAGATCCGGCCACTGCACTCCAGCCTGGGTGACAGAGCGAGACTCCGTCTCAAAAAAAAAAATAAAAATAAAAAATAAATAAATAAATGCATTATGATTTGTAGAGATGGGCTCTCACTATGTTGCCTGAACATAATGCTTGTCTCCTGCGCTCAAGCGATCCTCCTGCCTCAGCCTCCCAAAGTGTTGGCATTACAGGCATGAGCCACTGTGACTTGCCAAAACAGTTACGTTTTGGAACATACCTGAAGGATATACTTTATGGAATGGAATTACTAGGTCCAGGGGTATAATCATTTAAAAATTAGATGCCGGTTGGGTGTGGTCGGTCATACCTATAATCCCAGTTCTTAGGGAGGGTGAGGCAGGAGGACTGCTTGAGTTCAGGAGCTCCCGATGAGCTGGGACAACATTGTGAGACCCTGTCTCTACAAAATATAAAAAAGTTAGCCCCGTGTGGATGTGGTGGCATGTGCCTGTAATCTCAGCTACTCAGGAGACTGAGGTGGGAGGATTGCTTTCAGCCCAAGAGGTTGGAGGCTCCAGTGAGCCATGATTGCGCCACTGTACTCCAGTCTGGGTGACAGAGCCACACTCTGCTTCAACAAAATACAACTTAGATGCACATTGCGAAATTGCCCTCTAGAAAGGTCACCCCAGTGTATCCTTTCATCAGTCATGCAGGAGCCTATCTGCTTTCTTGTACTTTCACCAGCAGTGGTGTCCTAGTCAAACTTTTGGGTTTGTAGATCTGATAAGTGAAAAATAGCATCTTCTGGTTTTACTGATTTGCATTTCTCTAATCTGGAATGACCTTGTGCATCTCTTCCTAAGTTTACTGGGGAGAATCCTTAAGATTTTGAGACGCATGCATAGATAGTCATGGGTGGGTGAGCATTCCAGAGGGAGGCACCTATACAATTGCAAAGGCAAAGCATGGGGGGAGTGTTTAGGAAAGATTTATTCAGCAAATACTTACTGTGCAGTTACAATATTTAAGTTGCTGTGAAGCTGCAATGCCGTATAAGGAACCTTCTCTTCTAAGACATGTTTGTGTTCCTTATCAGGGTTGAAAATTCTAGGTGGCCCCAGGTGAGTTTTTAGAGAGCAGCCTCAGAAGTTGAGAATCTGGGTAGCTCCCTTTCTTGTTGGGAGTGTCATGGTTTCTTGGCAGGGCTTTAGAGGATAAGGAGGGTTTGGGAAGGGAGAGATAGGGATGAGGGATCAATAACACATTCTTGCACTGTTGCTCAGGCTGGATTGCAGTGGTGCAATCATAGTTCGCTGCAGCCTCAAGCTCCTGGGCTCAAGCAATCCTTCCACCTTAGCCTCCAGAGTAGCTAGAACTGCAGGTGCTTACCACCACACCTGGCTACTATATTTTTTATTTTTATTTTTTGAACTAGGATCTTGTTCTGTCACCCAGGCTGGAGTTCAGTGGTATGATCATAACTCACTGCAGCTTGGAACTCCCGGGCTTGAGCAATCTTCCTGCCTCAGCCTCCTGAGTAGCTAGGACTACAGGAGCATGCCACCTTGTCTGGCTAATTTGTAAATTTTTTTGTGCAGACAGGTTCTCGCTATATTGCCAAGCTGGTCTCAAACTCCTGGCCTCAAGTGATCCTCTCACCTTGGCCTCCCAGAGTGCTGGGATTGTAGGCATGAGCCACCACACTCAGTTTCATTTTCTTTTAAAATAGAATACATTTTCAAATAAAATAATGCAGAGCCCTGACAGATGTGTAGAGTTTAATGTGTCACAGCAGAAGGGATAGGTGCATTTAACATACTATACATACAACTTTGGGGGTTTTAAGCTGAAGTATCTGCCTGTAATCTTTTTCTTTTTTTATATATTGCTTCTAGAAGGTGGATCAAATGGTATAGTGACTCTAATTATGGCTCTAATTGTAGCTATCATTTGTTTAGCTTCCAGCCTGGCTCTGTGCTAGAGGCTCTGCATGTGTCACTGTTAGTATTGGAAGCTGTATATTACTACCTTTGTTTTCCTCATGAGGACTGGGACACAGAGGCTAAATGACTTGACCAAATTCACAAGAGTGGTCAATGGAGAACACTGATTCAACTGGGTCTTTTAAACCCTGGCATCCAGGTTTTCCCCACTATGCCATACACACTGGGTTTGCTGTTGTTGTTGTTTGAAACGGAGTCTCGCTCTGTCACCCAGGCTGGAGTGCAATGGCACGATCTCAGCTCACTGCAGCCTATGCCTCCCAGGTTCAAGCAATTCTTCTGCCTCAGCCTCTCGAGTAGCTGGGATTACAGGCGCGCACTACCATGACTAGCTAATTTTTGTATTCTTAATAGAGACGGAGTTTTACATTTTGGCCAGGCTGGTCTTGAACTCCCGACCTCAAATGATCCACCCACCTCGGCCTCTCAAAGTGCTGGGATTACATGCGTGAGCCACCACGCCCGGCCCATACACACTGTTCACAGGGAGGGACATGAGAAAGTAATGATCTGTGTCTCAGTCAGCTCAGGCTGCCATAACAAAATACCTGGGCAGCTGGTATGTTTTTAAGGCAAAATACCATAGACTGGTTGGCTCCAACAACAGACTTTCTTTCGTTTTCTTTTCTTTCTTTTTTTTTTTTTTTTGAGACGGAGTCTCGATCTGTCATCCAGGCTGGAGTGTAGTGGCATGATCATGGCTCACTGCAACCTCTGCCTCCTGGGTTCAAGTGATTTTCCTGCTGCAGCCTCCCGAGTAGCTGGGATTACAGGTACACACCACCACACCCAGCTAATTTTTTTTGTTTGTTTTGGTTTTTCTTAGTAGAGATGGGGCTTCACCATGCTGGCCAGGCTGGTCTCAAACTCCTGACCTTGTGATCTGCTTGCTTCAGCCTCCCAAAGTGCTAGGATTACAGGCATGAGCCACTATACCCAGCCCAGACATTTATTTCTAACAGTTTTGCTTGCGCGGAAGTACAAGATCAAGTGCCAGCCAGTGTGATTCCTGGCTTGTAGACAGCTGTCTCCTTCCTTTTTTTTTTTTTTTTAAGAGATGGGGTCTTTGGGCGGGCGTAGTGGCTCATGCCTGTAATCCCAGCACTTTGGAAGGCCGAGGCGGGCGGATCAGGAGGTCAGGAGATCGAGACCATCCTGCCTAACATTGTGAAACCCCGTCTCTACTAAAAATACGAAAAATTAGCCGGGCGTGGTGGCGGGTACCTGTAGTCCCAGCTACTTGGGAGGCTGAGGCAGGAGAATGGTGTGAACCCGGGAGGTGGAGCTTGCAGTGAGCCAAGATTGTGCCACTGCACTCCAGCATGGGCGACAGAGCAAGACTCTGTCTCAAAAAAAAAAAAGAAAAGAGATGGGGTCTTGCTATGTTGCCCAGGCAGATCTCAAACTCACAGCCTCAAGCAATCCTCCCATCTTGGCCTCCCAAAATTCTGGGATTACAGGCATGAGCCACTGCACCTGGCCTCTTCCTCTTGTAAGGCCCCAGCCCTAGGCTGGGCACGGTGGGTCATGCCTATAATCCCAGCACTTTGCGGGGATGAGGCAGGTGGATCACTTGAGGTGAGGAGTTCAAGACCAGCCTGGCCAATATGGTGAAACCCGTCTCTACTAAAAGTACAAAAATTATCTAGGTGTGGTGGCAGGCACCTGTAGTCCCAGCTGCTCGGGAGGCTGAGGCAGGAGAATTGCTTGAACTCGGGAGGTGGAGGTTGCAGTAAGCCAACATTACACCACTGCACTCCAGCCTGGGCAACAGAGTGAGACTCTATCTAAAAAATAAAATAAAATCAAAATAAGGGCCCCCAGCCCTATGGGGTGAGGGTCTCTATGACCTCATTTAACCGTTATCATCTAAAAGGCCCTGTCTTCAAATATTGTCACAACAGAAGTTAGGGCTTCAATATATGAATTTGGGGAAGACACAAACATTCAGTTCCTAACAGCACAGTACCAGTAAAGAGAAAAGATTAAGACACACAAAACTGTAAGAGTCTGTTCTAGGTGCATAATAAAGTGTTACAATTTATTGTTGTCTTACACAAGTAATGAGATGTTTATGGGTGGGGGGAACCCAAGAAAATATGAGGCCAGGTGCATGGCTTATGCCTGTAATTCCAGCACTTTGGGAGGCTCAGGTGGGTAGATTGCTTGAGCCCAGGAGTTGGAGACAATCCTGGGCAACGAAGTGAGATCCTGTCTTTACGTTAAAAAAAGTAATTAGCCAGGTGTGGTAGCATATGCTTGTAGTCCCAGCTACTCTGGAGGCTGAGGTGGGAGGATCGCTTGAGCCCAGGAGGCAGAGGTTGCAGTGAGCCGAGATTGCATCACTGCATTCCAACCTGGGCAACAGAGAGAGCCTATCTCAGGGAAAGAAAAAGAAAAGAAAAGAAAATATGGATAGGTAAAACAGAAGAAAACAAAAATCATCCAAAGTGGTAACTGCTTTTAATTTTCTGGTGATTTTCCCTTTGTGCATGCGTGTGTGTGTCTGTGTCCTAGAGATATATGTGTGCTTCTGAGTGCGTATGCTCACAGTCTCTCAGTACATGTTTCCCAAGTATCCCAATAAACGTGTTTTTCAGATGACGTAGTGACACATGTATATTGACACGGTGGTGGGATTGTGAACATTTGTAACTAGGATGATCAGAACAGGCATAACACCTGGCTGTTACTGTTCTTCCCTCTCAAGCCTCTGCAGTTGCCTGGGGTGGGGCATGCCGACCCAGCAGTAGAAATTGTACTGATGTTCTGTGTTGTTTCCTTCACAGCAGTTCTCAGCCCTGACAGAGGTGCTTTTCCACTTCCTAACTGAGCCAAAAGAGGTAAATAAAACATTCCATGTTAGGAAGAGTGGGTCCGTGGTCCCTGAGATGCTTAGAAAGTGAAGGCCCAGGTTTTCACTGTTCCCTCACTGCAGGTGGAAAGGTTTCTGGCTCAGCTCTCTGAATTTGCCACCACCAATCGTATCAGTCTCGGCTCCCTCAGAAGCATTGTGAAAAGCCTCCTCCTGGTTCCAAATGGTGAGTAACCTCTCTTAGCAGCTGTGGCCAGAGACATTAACTTGAACATTCCTTTAGTCCATGGAGTCACTGAAGCATGCTCTGTGGACTGAGCCAGAGTGTTCGGTAATGAGCCAGATGTGTGTGGGACTCAGTCTCTCGAGGGAGCCCCTGTAACAGGTGAACATAGTATAGTGGAATAGCAGTGCCCTATGGTGCAGCGCAACTCAAAAGTTCAGTCTGTATCCTGGGTTCCGTTCCGAGAATGACCTCTTGTCCTGTCTCTAATAAGGACAGAAATTGAGAATAAGCATTTGGAAACTTTTATAGCAGCTCGACAATGTCCCTTGAATCTAGTATTTTTTTTTTTTTTTGATATGGAGTCTCTCTCTGTCACCAGGCTGTAGTGCAGTGGTGCAATCTTGGCTCACTGCAACCTCTGCCATCCAGATTCAAGTGATTCTTCTACCTCAGCCTCCCAAGTAGCTGGGATTACAGGCACACGCCACCACGCCCAGCTAATTTTTGTATTTTTAGTAGAGACCGTGTTGGCCAGGATGGTCGTGATCTCTTGACCTTGTGATCTGCTCGCCTCAGCCTCCCAAAGTGCTGGGATTACAGGCATGAACCACTGCGCCCAGCCTGAATCTAATAATTTTTTTAAATGGAGCATTTTTTCTGTTTTTGATAGGGTCTTGCTCTGTTGCCCAAGCTGGAATACAGTGGTGCAGTCATAGCTCACTTCAGCCTCAAACTCCTAGGTTCAAGTGATCCTCCTGCCTCAACCCCCCAAGTAGCTGGGATCACAGGTGTACACCACCCTTCCTGGCTAATGATTTTTGTGTATAGAGTTAGAGTCTCTCTATGTTACTCAGGCTAGTCTCAAACTCCTAGGTCAAGTTGTCCTCCTGCCTTATGGATTCCCAAAGTGCTGGGATTACAGGTATAAGCCACCATGCCCAGCTTCAGTTCAAGTGTATTAGAAGTTGGGGGTTTAATTTGTTTGCTTCTGTTTGGCACCTTCCTATGTCTTAGTGAAGTTTCTTCCTTTTGCCCTGTATTGTGCTCCTGAGGTTTGGGGGGCTTGAACCAGAACATTCTAGAGATTTTCAACTGTGAAATTTTCTGAGCCTCGTTTTTATGTGATTCTTGCCTTTTTTTTTTTTTTTTTTGAGATGGAGTTTCAATCTTGTTGCCCAGGCTGGAGTGCAATGGCACGGTCTTGGCTCACCGCAACCTCCCCTTCCTGGGTTCAAGTGGTTCTCCTGCCTCAGCCTCCCAAGTAGCTGGGATTACAGGTACCCACCACCACACCCAGCTAATTTTTTGTATTTTTAGTAGAGACGGGGTTTCACCATGTTGGACAGGCTGGTCTCAAACTCCTGACCTTAGGTGATCCACCCACCTCGGCCTCCCAAAGTGGTAGGATTACAGGAGTGAGTCACTGCACCTGGCCATTAGGTCTTTTTTTTGTTTGTTTTTTTGAGATGGAGTCTTGCTCTGTCGCCTAGGCTGGAGTGCAATGGCGGAATCTTTACTCACTGCAACCTCCGCCTCCCGGGTTCAAGTGCTTTTCAACTGCCTGAGCCTCCCGAGTAGCTGGGATTTACAGGTACAGGCAACTGCCACCAAGCCTGGCTAATTTTTGTATTTTTAGTAGAGATGGGGTTTCACTATGTTGGCCAGGCTGGTCTTGAACTCCTGACCTCGTGATCTGCCCGCCTTGGCTTCCCAAAGTGCTGGGATTATAAACATGAGCCATTGCACTCAGCCAAAGTATTTTTATATAGGAATACTTTTTTTTTTTTTTTGAGACAGGCTTTTGCTCTGTTGCCCACGCTGGAATGCAGTGGCATGATCTCAGCTTACTGCAACCTGCGAACCCCAGGCTTAAGTGATCCTCCCATGTCAGCCTCCAGAGTAGCTGGGACTAGAGGCGTGCACCACCACACCTGGTTATTTTTGGTGTTATTATTATTATTATTTGTAGAGATGGGGTTTTGCCATGCTGGCCAGGCTGGTTTCAAATTCCTGAGCTCAAGTGATCTGCCCGCCTCAGTCTCCCAAAGTGTTAGAATTACAGGTGTGAGCCATTGCGCCAGGAAGAATAAATTTTCATTTTAAACTTTCAAAAACAGTACAGAGCTATAGAGAGTCAAAAGTAAAAATCCCCTTTTACTCTCTTCCTACTCTCGTCCCTAGAGATAATCACAATATAATTTTGGACTATAGCCTTTTATATTTTTATGTACACTAATGAACATATACATTTATGTAGCTTTGTTTTCATAAACGGTAGCAAACCATAAAACGTGTCCTGGAACTCACATTTTTTTCATCATACCTGGTGACATCACCTTCATTCTTTAGGTGGCTGTAATATCCCATAGACTGAATATATCTCCTTTTAATCTATTTCCTGTTGTTGGATATTTCCGTTGTTCTCACATCTCACCCTTACAAACAACGCCACAGTGAACATCATTACAACCTCTTCTTACTCACAAATGTGAGTATTTCGAGACCAGCCTGACCAACATGGTACCTAAAGTGCAGAACCACAAGCCTTTTTTTTTTTTTTTTTTTTTTTCCTGAGACAGTCTCATTCTGTCACCCAGGCTGGAATGCAGTGGTGCGATCTCGGCTCACTGCAACCTCCACCTCCCGGATTCAAGTGATTCTTCTACCTCAGCCTTCTGAGTAGCTGGGATTACAGTTGCCTACCACCATGCCTGGCTAATTTTTGTAGTTTACTAGTAGAGACCAAGTTTCACCATGTTGGCCAGGTTGGTCTTGAACTCCTGACCTCAGGTGATCTGCCGGCCACGCCTTCCAAAGCGCTGGGATTACAGGCATGAGCCACCATGCCCATCCAGAACCATAAGTCATTATTCTCATTCTCTAGCCTTCATCTTTGGAAATGGGTTTATCTGAGGGCTAAGACCTGTCTACCAAACACCTGCTATGGGCACTAATTTTTCGGGAGACCTCTGTCTAGTGTCCCTGTCCCCAGTCTTTCCTGTCTTCCTCATCTATGCTCCCTACCACACTGTACACTGTATCCTTTTTTTTGTTGTTTGTTTTTTGGAGACAGAGTTTTGCTCTTGTCACTCAGACTGGAGTACAGTGGCAAGATCTCGAATCTTGGCTCACTGCAACCTCCATCTCCCAGGTTCAAACAATTCTTCTGCCTCAGTCTCCTGAGTAACTGGAACTACAGGCATGCACCACCACGCCTGGCTAATTTTTCGTATTTGTATTTGTATTATTTATTATTTATTTTCTTTTTTTTGAGATGGATTCTCACTCTGTCACCCAGGCTGGAGTGCAGTAGTGTGATCTTGGCTCACTGCAACCTCCACCTCCTGGGTTCAAGCGATTTTCCTGCCTCAGCCTCCCAAATAGCTGGGAGTACAGATGCGCGCCACCACACTCAGCTAAATTTTTTTTTTTTTTTTTTTTTTTTTTTTGAGACAAAGTCTTGCTCTGTCGCCCAGGCTGGAGTGCAGTGGCATGATTTCAGCTCACTGCAAACCTCCGTTTCCTGGGTTCAAGCAATTCTCTTGCCTCAGCCTCCTGAGTAGCTAGCATTACAGGCACCCACCAACAGGCCTGGCTTTTTTTTTTTTTATTTTTTTGTATTTTTAGTAGAGATGACGTTTCTCCATGTTGGCCAGGCTGGTCTGGAACTCCTGACCTCAGGTGATCTGCCCGCCTTGGCCTCCCAAAGTGCTGGGATTACAGGTGTGAGCCATCCTGTCCAGCAATTTTTTGTACTTTTAGTAGAGTTGGGTTTTCACCATGTTGGCCTGGCTGGTCTCGAACTCCTGACCTAAGGTGATCCGCCTGCCTTGGCCTCCCAAAGTCCTGAGATTATAGGTGTGAGCCACTGTGCCCTGCCTATTAAAAATAAATAGAGTCAGGGTCTTCCTGTGTTGCCCAGTCTGATCTCCATCTATCCTAGGCTCAAGCAATCCGCCTATTAAAAATAGAGTCAGGGTCTTCCTGTGTTGCCCAGTCTGATCTTCATCTATCCTAGGCTCAAGCAATCCTCCTGCCTTGGATTCTAAAAGTGCTGGGATTACAGGCATGAGCCACCACACCTGGCCCCCCACTGGATCCTGTTAGATTGCCTTCAGCTGTTCCCAGTCCTTGAGCTCCACCCCTGTGCTGTCTCAGAAAGCCTTTCCAGATCGCTTGAATTCACAGTGACCTCCCCTTCCAGCATCTGAGATATGCTTTTTATCTGTAGCTATCATTTTGGTCAGTACTCATTTATAGGTTTCTGTTGTTCCTGCTGTTTTGTTTGTATCTGATATATCTGTCTCATGGCTCTAATAGATAGTTCCTCAAAGTCAGGGGCTAGTCTTGTTCTTTCCTAAGCCATGGTTAGAAGCAAGGTAATGGCATAAAGCAGGTGCTCAGTACATGCAGAGCGAATTGAATATGATTTAGGAGATGCTGTGACCCTCACAGGGGACGTTGAGTCTATATTTTCCTTCTTTTTTTGCAAGGGGACAAGGTCTCACGCAGACTGATCAGCATAACTCACTGCAACCTCCACCTCCAGGGCTTAAGTGATTCTTCTGCTTCAGCCTCCTGAGTAGCTGGGACTACAGATGCCCCAAGACACCTGGCTAATTTTTGTATTTTTTGTAGAGACGAGGTTTTACCATGTTGCCCTGGCTGGTCTTGATTCTTGGGCTCAAGCAGTCTGCCTGCTTTGGCCTCCCAAAATGCTAGTATTACAGGCATGAACCACCATGCCTGGCCTAGTTTATATTTTTCTCTTTTTCTGAGATGGAGTTTCGCTCTTGTCTCCCAGGCTGGAGTGCAATGGCTCGGTCTCGGCTCACTGCAACCTCTGCCTCTCAAGTTCAAGCGATTTTCCTGCCTCAGCCTCCTGAGTAGCTGGGATTACAGGCATGTGCCACAATGCCCGGCTAATTTTTGTATTTTTAGTACAGACAGGGTTTCACCATGTTGGCCAGGCTGGTCTCAAACTCCTGATCTCAGGTGATCTGCCCACCTCAGCCTCCCAAAGTGCTGGGATTGCAGGTGTGAGCCACTGTGCCTGGCCTATAGTAGGTCATTTTCTATAGATATAGAGGAAATTGAGGAACTCAGCATACCAATGAAGAGATGGGCTTTTCAGGCTCCCTCTGATTTGAGTTTTGGTCCCATCACTGAATGTAGCCTTTTGGTCCTGGACAATTCAGCCTTGTAGAACCTCAGTTTCTTATCTGAAAAGTAGAATAATAATAGCAGCTTATTGTGGTGTTAGGAATGAATGGACGAATGCCTGTAAAGTACTTAACACAGTGTTTGCTCAACTGTAACCTTTGTTTTGTTGGGACTTTTGTTGAGCCAGGTTCTTGCTCTGTTGCCCAGGCTGGTCTTGAAGTCCTTGGCTGAAATGATTCTCCTGTCTTAACCTCCCAAGTAGCTGGGATTATAGGCGTGTTACTGTGCCCAGCTGTTATGGCCTTTATTTATTGATAGAGCAGCTAGTGATCAGTCCTATTCCTTTATGTTAAATTATGGGATAAAACTTTTACCTAATAATGAGGATGTGAATGTATGTCTGGGCTAGTTAATGTCCCAAAGCCTTCTAAGTTTTATTTTATTTTATTTTATTTTTTTGAGATGGGGTTTTGCTCTTGTTGCCCAGGCTGGAGTGCAGTGGCACCATCTTGGCTCACTACAACCTCCGCCTCACAGGTTCAAGCGATTCTCCTGTCTCAGCCTCCTGAGTAGCTGGGATTACAGACACTCACCACCATGCCTGGCTAATTTTTTATATTTTTATTAGAGATGGGGTTTCACCTTGTTGACCAAGCTTGTCTCGAACTCCTGACCTCAGGTGATCCACCCCGCCTTGTCCTCCCAAAGTGCTGGGATTACAGGTGTAAGCCACTGCCCCCGGCCTTCCTGGCCCTTCTTATCGTTTGTCCTTGTGCATTCCTTCTTTCTAGTCCCAAAGGCTGCCATCCCAGAACAGTTTCTTAGCCCTTCATGTCTAGTTGTGGCAGTTACATCTCCACCTCCATTCTCCCATCCAGACTCCAGTTTGCCCTGGAGCACACTTACTACAGCACAGCTTGGATCATGCTGCTCCTCTCAACTGTTTACCTTGCGTAATGAAGTCTGTAGGCCTCAGTTTGGTATTCAAGGCCTTTCCTAATCTAATCTGCAATGTAAGAGCCTCCAGGCCCTCATCACTGTCCTTTCCCTTTAGCCTGGTCCTGCCTGTGCAACAAGCTCTTATTGTAGAAGTACAGTTTGTTAGAGCTGAAGTGGCCCCAAGAAACCACCAGATCAGTCTTCCTCAAATTGGTGTGTCCAGAGTCCGAAATACTCTCCCCCCAACCCCAGCCTTGGAACCCTGGAGATTCAAGCACACATTGACACATCTCAGGTTCTGAAAAGTCTTGCAGTAAAGAAACCTGCTTAACCAGTATCTGTGAAGCATAGTTAATGATGGAACTTTTTGGTTTCTTTTTTTCTTTTTGGCAGGTGGAGAGTCAAGTAAAAACTTTGTAAAGTAGTGATCTTTTTTTGGCATTTTGTTTTATTTTATTTTATTTGTTTATTTGAGACAGAGTCTCGCTTGTTGCCCAGGCTGGAATGCAGTGGCACAGTCTCTGCTCACTGCAACCTCTGCCTCCTGAGTTTGAGTTTAAGCGATTCTCCTGTCTCAGCCTCCCAAGTAGCTGGGATCACAAGCCCATGCCGTCACGCCCAGCTAATTTTTTGTATTTTAGTAGAGACGGAGTTTCACTGTGTTGCCCAGGCTGGTCCCGAAATCCTGAGCTCAGGCAGTCCATCCACCTTGGCTTCTCAAAGTGCTGTGATTACAGGCGTGAGCCACCGCGTCTGGCCCCTTTTTATTTTATTGATTTATTTTTTTGAGACAGTCTTGCTCTGTCGCCGAGGCTCGAGTGCAGTGGTACAATCTTGGCTCGCTGCAACCTCCACCTCCTGGGTTCAAGCGATTCTCCTGCCACAGCCTCCTGAGTAGCTGGGATTACAAGCACACACCACTACACCAGGCTAATTTTTTTTTTTTTTTGGTAGAGAGGAAGTTTTACTATATCGGCCGGGGTGGTCTCAAATTCCTGACCTCAGGTGATCCACTTACCTCAGCCTCCCAAGGTGCTGAGGTTACAAGCATGAGTTACTGCACCTGGCCTTTTTTGCCTTTTTTAAGAAATGTTTTTCTTGTACTATTTAGTATATAATTCTTTAAAACACCTGACTTCAGCCAGGCACAATGACTTATGCCTGTAATACCAGCACTTTGGGTAGTCAAAGGGGGAGAATCTCTTGAGGCCAGGAGTTGGAGAACAGCCTGGGCAACATAATGAGACCCTACCTCTACAAAAAATGGAAAAACAATGGCCAGGTATGGTGACTCATGCCTGTAATCCCAGCACTTTGGGAGGCTGAGGCAGGCGGATCACTTGAGGTCAGAAGTTTGAGACCAGCCTGGCCAACATGGCAAAACCCTGTCTCTACTAAAAATACAAAAATGAGCCGGGCGTGGTGGCACATGCCTGTAACCCCAGCTACTTGGGAGGATGAGGCATGAAAATTGCTTGAACCTGGGAGGCAGAGGTTGCAGTGAGGCAAGATTATACCTTGCACTCCTGCCTGGGTGACAGTGAGACTCTGTCTGATAAAAAAAAAAATTAACTGGGCATGGTGGTGCGCACCTGCAGTCCCAATTACTTGCCTGTAGTCTCAGCTACTTCAGACGCTGAGACAGGAAGATCCCTTGAGCCCAGGAGTCCAGGCTGCAGTGAGCCATGATTGCACCACTGCCCTCCAGTTTGCACAACAGAGGAAGACTCTGTCTCTAAAAAACAAACCAAAGAAAACCCTTCAAAAGTGACTAACCCATGGCCAGATTGATTCATGTGGACCCCACCCATGGCTTCTCACTGCTCTCTGAACTGGATTACTTTAGTTTAGTTTAGTTTAGTTTTAGAGATGTGGGGGTCTTGCTTTGTTGGTTGGGCTGGTCTCAACTCCTGGCCTCAAGCAATCCTCCCACCTCAGCCTGCTGAGTAGCTGGGATTACAGGTGTGCCCAGTGCAAACTGGATTATGTTAAAGGCAGTATCAGACATATCATTTTATTCCTGAATACTTAGTTATCTATCTCTAAAAAAAAAGGAATTTCCCCCTTATCAAACTACAATGCCATTATCATATCTAAAAGGAAAATACAAGGTCAGTATTAATTTCCCCATTGTCTCCTGTATTTTGTTTGTTTGGAGTGAGTTCCCATCAGGATCTCGATAGGATTCCAGTCCAGCACGTGGCTGCTGGGTGGCCCTCCTGTGCTTGCTTACTCACCAAGGATTTAACAGCTCGGAGACCTAACGGTACCTGAGAACTAATAGTAGACTTATACTTTTATTATAAGGATAAAGATAATAAATGTAACAAGGTGCTCACTTCTCTAAGTGGTAGCACACTGCTGCTAATGTTATGATTGTCATTTTTATTAGGTGTTATCTCCTAGCTGAGATTACAGATAACTTGGCAGTAGGGTCACTATTTAAGCCTGTTTTTAATTAATTAATTTATTTATTTTTGATTAATTTTTTTTGAGACAGAGTCTCGCTCTGTCACCCAGGTTGGAGTACAGTGGCGTGATCACAGCTCACTGCAGCCTTGACTCCCTAAGCTCCATCGAGCCTCCAACCTAAGCCTCCCGAGTAGCTGGGACCACAGGTGCGTGCCACCACTCCTGGCTGATTTTTGTATTTTTGGTAGAGACAGGGTTTTGCCATGTTTCCTAGGCTGGTCTTGAACTCCTGAGTTCAAGCAGTCACCTGCCTCAGCCTCCCAAAGTGCTGGGATATAGGTATGAGCCACCACGCCTGGCCGCCTGTTTTTTTATTTTATTTTATTCTTTTTGTTTGTTTGTTTTTTTGAGACTGGGTCTGGCTGTGTTGCCCAGGTTGGAGTGCAGTGGCACAGTCTCTGCTAACTGTAGCCTTGACTTCCTGAGTTTCAGTGAGCCTCCCACCTCAGCCTCCCACGCAGCTGGGACCACAAGCGCATGCCACCGCTCCCAGCTAATTTTTGTATTTTTGATAGGGTTTTGCCGTGTTTCCTAGGCTGGTCTTGAACTCCTGAGTTCAAGCAAGTCCACCTGCCTCAGCCTCCCAAAGTGCTGGGATATAGGCATGAGCCACCATGCCTGGCTGCCTGTTTTTTTATTATTTATGGTTTTTTTTTGTTTTTTTTTGAGACTGGGTCTGACTGTGTTGCCCAGGCTGGAGTGCAGTGGCACAATCTCTGCTTACTGCAGCCTCGACCTCCCCACCCTGCTTGGCTGCCTATTTTTATTTCATTTATTTATTTATTTATTTATTTATTTATTTATTTATTTATTTTGAGACGGAGTCTTGCTCTGTCGCCCAGGCTGGAGTGCAGTGGCCGGATCTCAGCTCACTGCAAGCTCCGCCTCCCGGGTTCATGCCATTCTCCTGCCTCAGCCTCCCGAGTAGCTGGAACTACAGGTGCCCGTCACCTCGCCCGGCTAGTTTTTTGTGTTTTTTAGTAGAGATGGGGTTTCACCGTGTTAGCCAGGATGGTCTCGATCTCCTGACCTCGTGATCCGCCCATCTCGGCCCCCCAAAGTGCTGGGATTACAGGCTTGAGCCACCGCGCCCGGCCCACTTTCATTTATTTATTTATTTTTATTTACTTATTTTTTTGAGATAGAGTCCCACTCTGTTGCAACAGAGTCCCACTCTGTTGTAGTGCAGTGGCGTGATCTCGGCTCACTGCAACCTCTGCCTCTTGGATTCAAGAGATTCTGTTGCCTCAGCCTCCTGAGTAGCTGAGATTACAGGCATGCGCCACCACACCTGGCTAATCCTTTTTGTTGTTGTTTTGGTTTTTTTTGAGATGGAATCTCGCTCTATTGCCTAGGCTGGAGTACAGTGGTGCGATCTCGGCTCACTGCAACCTCCACCTGCCGGGTTCAAGCGATTATTCTACTTCAGCCGCCTGAGTAGCTGGGACTACAGCCATGCACCACCATGCCTGGCTAATTTTTGTATTTTTAGTAGAGACGAGGTTTCACCATATTGGCCAGGCTGGCCTCAAACTCCTGACCTCGTGATCACCCACCTTAGCCTCCCAAAGTGCTGGGACTACGTGAGCCACCGTGCCTGGCCTTAATTTTTTGTATTATTAGCAGAGACTGAGTTTCACCATATTGGCCAGGCTGGTCTCGAACTCCTCACCTCAGGTGATCCGCTTGCCTTGGCCTCCCAAAGTACTGAGATTACAACCACCGTGCCTAGCCCTATTTTTATTTTGATACTTAGCAAGATATCTGGCCCCTATGGGTGATCCATAACTGATTTTTATTTTATTTTATTTTATTTTATTTTATTTTATTTTATTTTTATAAAAAGGAGGTAACTCCCCTTCCCCACTCCCCAGTGAGTTCTTTGTAGCCACACACACACAAAAGAATAATCAGCAATGAAGTGTAGTCATAAGTGGTATTTAATCAAACGTTGAACTAAATTCCTCAGGACTGCCAGCCCCATGCGCCACCCTACTATTTTTCTCCCTGACACTTTCCCCCTTCTTTCTTTTTTTGTTTTGGCGGGAGGGCAGTTTTATTATTATTTCTTTTTTGAGACAGAGTCATACTGTATTGCCCAGGCTAGAGTGCAATGGCATGATCTCGGCGCACTGCAACCTCTGCCTCCTGGGTTCAAGCAATTCCCCTGCCTCAGCCTCCCGAGTAGCTGGGATTACAGGTGCTCACTACCATGCTAGGCTAATTTTTGTATTTTAGTAGAAATGGGGTTTCACCATGTTGGCCAGGCTGGTCTTGAACTCCTGACCTTGAGATCTACCTGCCTTGGCCTCCAAAAGTGCTGGGATTACAGGCGTGAGCCACTGTGCCTAGCCTCCCCCTTCTCATATCCTGTGTGGCTTATGTGTTACGTTATTGCTGTGGTCTTTCTCCTGCCAGTAGAATGGAAGCCTCATAAGGGCAGAGATTGTTGTCTGTTCAGTTCGTTGATGTTTCCCAGCATCTCTGTGAGCCTTACAGGGTGGCTTCAGCTGGTCAGCCTTCGGGGTCAGTAATGACTGGATGAAAGCAGCTCTCCCTCCTCTCCCATCTGCTTCCTTCTCCGGGAGTTTTCACCAAGCCTGTGTCCATTTCTTGGGCTCCCATTTGTACACTGAATAAGAACAATGTTTGCTGTTTTTCCACCTGTCTTGGCAAAGCTGAAATCCTCGCCCTCACTTCCGTTTGCTTTGTCTTTCATATTGTTTGACAGCTTTGAGGGTTTAGCTAAGGCAACAGTTCTGGTGAAAATTGGTGCCTGTTGCTGGGTGCATTGGCGCACGCCTGTAGTCCCAGCACTTTAGGAGGCCGAGGTGGGTGGATCACCTGAGATCAGGAGTTCACAAAGAGGCCGGGCACGGTGGCTCACACCTTAATCCTAGCACTTTGGGAGGCTGAGGTGGGCGGATCGTGAGGTTAGGAGATCAAGACCATCCTAGTCTCTACGAAAAATACAAAAAATTAGCTGGGCGTGGTGGCATGCACCTATAGTCCCAACTACTTGGGAGGGTGAGGCAGGAGAATCACTTGAATCTGGGAGGCATAGGTTGCAGTGAGCCAAGATCGTGCCACTGCACTCTGGTCTGGGGGACAGTAAGACTCAGTCTCCAAAAAAAAAAAAAAAAAGGACCATCTCAAAGTTATCTGTGTTTGAAGAAGAATTTTTTTTTTTTTTTTTTTTTTGAGACAGAGTCTTGCTCTGCCGCCCAGGCTGGAGTGCAGCAGTGGCACAATCTTGGCTCACTGCAAGCTCCGCCTCCCGGGTTCACGCCATTCTCCTGCCTCAGCCTCCCGAGTAGCTGGGACGACAGGTGCCCACCACCTCACCCGGCTAATTTTTTGTGTTTTCAGTAGAGTTGGGGTTTCACCATGCTAGCCAGGATGGTCTCGATCTCCTGACCTCGTGATCCACTTGCCTCGGCCTCCCAAAGTGCTGGGATTATAGGTGTGACCCACTGTGCCCGGCCCAGAAGGATGTTCTTAAATTTCCCCATGTATCATGTTCTGCTGACTGCAGTGTTGGAGTTTACACAATTTTCTTTCTTTTTTTTTTTTTTAAGCTCTGGGGTACACATGCAGGGTGTGCAGGTTTGTTACATAGTATGCCATGGTGGTTTGCTGCACCCGTCAACCCATCACCTAGGGTTTCTTTTTTGTTTGTTTGTTTGTTTGTTTGTTTGTTTTGTTTTTGAGACTGAGTCTCACTCTGTCACCCAGGCTGGAGTGCAGTGGCCGGATCTCAGCTCACTGCAAGCTCCGCCTCCCAGGTTCACGCCATTCTCCTGCCTCAGCCTCCCGAGTAGCTGGGACTACAGGCGCCCGCCACCTCGCCCAGCTAGTTTTTTTAAAAAAATATTTTTTAGTAGAGACGGGGTTTCACCGGGTTAGCCAGGATGGTCTCGATCTCCTGACCTCGTGATCTGCCCATCTCGGCCTCCCAAAGTGCTGGGATTACAGGCTTGAGCCACCGCGCCCGGGCTTTTTTTTTTTTTTTTTTTTTTTTTTTTGAGACGGAGTCTTGCTCTGTCGCCCGGGCTGGAGTGCAGTGACCGGATCTCGGCTTACTGCAAGCTCCGCCTCCCGGGTTCACGCCATTCTCCTGCCTCAGCCTCCCGATTAGCTGGGACTACAGGCGCCCGCCACCTCGCCCGGCTAGTTTTTTGTATTTTTTTAGTAGAGACGGGGTTTCACCATGTTAGCCAGGATGGTCTCGATCTCCTGACCTCGTGATCCACCCGTCTCGGCCTCCCAAAGTGCTGGGATTACAGGCTTGAGCCACCGCGCCCGGCCTTGAGCCACCGCGCCCAGCCTTTTTTTTTTTTTTTTGAGACGGAATCTCGCTCTGTCACCAGGCTGGAGTGCAGTGGCGAGATCTCGGCTCACTTCAACCTCTGCCTTCTGGGTTCAAGTGATTCTCCTACCTCAGCCTCGCTAGTAGCTGGGACTACAGACACATGCCACCATGCCCAGCTAATTTTTATACTTTTTAGTAGATATGGAGTTTCACCACGTTGTCCAGGATGGTCTCGATCTCTTGACCTCGTGATCCACCTGTCTCGGCCTCCCAAAGTGCTGGGATTACAGGCGTGAGCCACCTTGCCCGGCCCATCACCTAGGTATTAAGCCCATCATGGATTAACTACTTTTCCTAATCCTATCCCTACCCCTACCCCATCCTCCAAGAGGCCCCAACACAGTTTTCATTCTGTCTGACATAGGGTCAAAGGTTGAAGGTCTGTCTTGTGGCTGGTATTTGCTTAGGACAAAGGAATCACCAAAGGAAAAAGCTGAAAAAGAGGTTAAGCACTTGAGACCTAGCATGATGCCAATCCATGTTTCAGGTCTGGCCTCTACCCTCCCGACGTAACTTCAGGATGAAGAGCTTGCTCTTTGGTCCCTGCAGCTTTGTTGCCTTCATTGTCAACAACTGTCAAGGCATTGCCTGGTACCACAGCACCAAGATAGCTTCTGAGAATGACCTGGTGTTAGAAAGAACTTGGTGTGGGGACCCTCTGGCCTATAAGCCACTTGGCTTTGTTTCCTTTTTTTTTTTTAGACAGAGTCTCACTCTGTCGCCCAGGCTGGAGTGCAGTGGTGTGATCTCGGCCCACCGTAACCTCTGCCTCCCGGGTTCAAGTGATTCTCCTGCCTCAGCCTCCCAAGTAGCTGGGACTACAGGTGTGTGCCAACATGCCCAGCTAATTTTTGTATTTTTAGTGGAGACGGGGTTTCACCATGTTGACGAGGCTGGTCTTAAACTCCTGCCCTCATGTGATCCACCTGCCTCAGCCTCCCAAAGTGCTGGGATTACAGGTGTGAGCCACCGCGCCCGGCCAAAGTAACACTTATTTTTATTTATTTATTTTTAGAGATAGAGGCTTGCTGTGTCACCCAGGCTGGAGTGCAGTGGTGCCATCATGGCTCACTGTAGCCTCAAACTCCTGGGCTCAAGCGATCATCCTGTCTTAGCCTCCTGAGCAGCTGGATTACAGGTGTGCACCACCACACCCAAGTAATTTTTTATTATTTTTTTGTGGAGGCAGGGTTTTGCTATGATGCCCAGGCTAGTCTCAAATTCCTAGCCTCAAGCAGTCCTCCCACCTCAGCTTCCCAAAGTGCTGGGATTATAGGTGCCTTTCCTTTTTTTCTTGACATTATATTATACACATTGGTCCATCAAAAGCTACTGAGCTACCTCTTTTTTTTTTTTTTTTTTTTTTTTTTTTTTTTTTAAATGAGGTCTCACCCTGTTGCATAGGCTGGAGTGCAGTGATGCATTTATGGTTTACTATAGCCTCAACCTCCTGGGCTCAAGCCATCCTTCCACCTCAGCCTCCTGAGTAGCTGGGACTACAGGTCTGTGCCACTATACCTTGCTAATTTTTTTTATTTTGTAGAATAGGGTCTTCCTGTGTTGCCCAGACTGGTCTTGAACCCCTGGGCTCAAGTATCCTCCCACCTCAGCCTCCCAAAGTGCTGGAATGACAGCACTTGGCCTTACATAATTTTTTAAAAGCCTGGATAGCATTCCATTGTAAGGATTCTTGCATTCAACATGTTTTTATTGAGTGCCAACCAATAAACTTTGCCAGGCGTTTCTCTCGGAGCTTGGGACACAGCAGTAGGCAAAATGAGCCTAGTCTTTGTTCTTATCAAGCTGATGTTCTAGTGGAAAACTTGATAATAAATATATAACATAAAGTTGGGTAGTTATAAATGCAATGCAGAATATTCCACAGCATTATAGGAGTATGAGTAAAGGGCAGTGCTGTTTAAAATAGAATGAAGCTGGGCTTGGCAGCTCATGCCCATAATCCCAGCATTTAGAGAGGCCGAGGTAGGAGTATTGCTTCAGTGCAGGAGTTCGAGGCTGGCAAGATAGTGAGACTCTATCTCTAGAAAAAATATTAAAAATTAGGCAAGCATGGTGGGGCGTGCCTCTAGTCCCAGCTACTTAGGAGCCTGAGGTGGGAGGATCCATTAAGCCCAGGAGGTCAAGGCTGTAGTGAGCTGTAATTACACCACTGCAGTCCAGCCTGGGTAAAATCTTATTTTATTTTATTTATTTATTTATTTTTTTTGAGACGGAGTCTTGCTCTGTAGCCCGGGCTGGAGTGCAGTGGCCGGATCTCAGCTCACTGCAAGCTCCGCCTCCTGGGTTCACGCCATTCTCCTGCCTCAGCCTCCGGAGTAGCTGGGACTACAGGCGCCCGCCACCTTGCCCGGCTAGTTTTTTGTATTTTTAGTAGAGACGGGGTTTCACCGTGTTAGCCAGGATGGTCTCGATCTCCTGACCTCGTGATCCGCCCGTCTCGGCCTCCCTAAGTGCTGGGATTACAGGCTTGGGCCACCGCGCCCGGCCAAAATCTTATTTTAAATAAGATTTTTAGAAAATAATAAGAAAAAATGTAAAATAGAATGGTCAGGGATCCTTTCTGAGGAGGTAAGAGTCAGGCACAACCCTGAATGAAGCGAAGGGGTGAGCTGTGTGCAGAGAATGGCAAGGGCAAATGGCGGGGGGTAGAAAGCTGCCTGGCATATTCTAAAAATAGCTGAGTAAGCAAGGGAGAGAGCCTAGGGGTTCTAAGAGGAGGCCAGAGCATGCAGGGTATTGTACAACCTTTGGATTTTACTGTGAGTGAAATAGGAGATAGTAGAGGGCTTTGAGCAGAAAAAAAGACATGGTCTGACCTGAGTTTTTGTTTGTTGTTTTTGTTGTTTATTTGTTTGTTTTTGAGATGGAGTCTCGCTCTGTTGCCCAGGCTTGAGTGCAGTGGCAAGATCTTGGCTCACGGCAACCTCTACCTCCCCGGCTTAGATGATTCTCCTGCCTCAGCCTCCCGGCTAATTGTGTAACAGGTACCCAGCCTGTTTTTGTTTTTTTTTTTTTTTTCTGTTTTTTTTTTTTTGGGACAGAGTCTCGCTCTGTCGCCAGGCTGTGATGCAGTGGCGCCATCTCGGCTCACTGCAACCTCTACCTCCTGGGTTCAAGCGATTCTCCTGCCTCAGCCTCCCAAGTAGCTGGGAATACAGGCGTGTGCCACCATGCCTGGCTAATTTTTCTATTTTTAGTAGAGATGGGGTTTTGCCATGTTGGCCAGGCTAGTGTCAAACTACTGACCTCAAGTGATCCACCTACCTCGGCCTCCCAAAGTGCTGGGATTACAGGCGTGAGCCACTGTGCCTGGTCTCTCCATGACCTTTCGTCCCTACTATCCACATTGCTAAAGAGCTTCCCTTGTATATCTCAGTGTGCTTTTGGGTGCAGCTTGGTTGGGTGAATTCTTGGCAGTACAATTCTTGACTATCTGGATTTGACAAATTTTCTCCCAAAAATGCTTAATCTTTCCTGGTAAATAAAGTTAAAATAATAGCTGAGCATGGTGGCTCCTGTCTGTAATCCCAGCACTTTGGGAGGCCAAGGTGGGTGGATTGCTTGAGTTCAGGAGTTTGAGACCAGTTTCGGCAACTTGGCAAGACCCTGTCCCTACAAAAATTAAAAAAATTAGCTGGGCGTCGTAATCCCAGCTGTGTGGGAGGCTGAGGTGGGAGGATTGCTTGAGCACCCCGCCGGGCGGGGGGAGGTGAGCTGAGATTGCCCGGCTGCACTTCAGCCTGGGCGATAGAGTGAAACCCCATCTCACTGTCTCAAAAAAAAAAAAAAATTTACGATAATAAAGCCCAGTGTTTTGGGATTGTCAAATAAAGTATTGGATTGAATTCAGTATAAACCAAGAAGCTATATTCATGGTAGTTATGAGTTAATTGGATTGGCTGGGAAGTAGCCACCTTCTCAGAGGGCCTTTATGGCTAAGGTTTCCTGGGGTCTTGCCTTTTTTATTCTGTGTGGCTTCCTTGCTCACTCTGATTTTGGAGATAAAAGATTTCCTCCCTTTGTTTATATGGTTGATTTTACCGGTACAACAGCCTTTAGGATTGTTTTTCTGGAGTGAGGTGGGGGTGGGGACTTGGGTTTAGGGTATAGGTTCAGGGCCTTCCCTTGATGGTGGTGGGCATCTTCCTATTCTTTAATTAGTCATTTTCTGGTGAACTAAAAAGTGGAAAATTTGAGAGTGGTTGCCAAATTCTGACTGGAGATGTAGCCTGCAGGTTAAACATTGAGAAGCCCAGATTGCTGGCTTTGTTTTCAGGAATTGGAGCCTAGCAAAACAAGGTGGCCACCACAGGGGAGTGTTCCTAGGGCTTCTGAGAAGTTTTGACATCCCCTCTGGAAGTGACTTGTGAATTGTAGAGGTTAGTCTGTTTGGTCCATCTTGGTGTACTGCGTGAAAGCTAATTTCCTAGGATAACGCCATCCAATAGAACTTTCTCTGCACATGTAAATGGTCTGTAATCTTCAGTGTTCAATACAATGGTCCCTGGCCTTGTGTGATCGTTTGACACAGGAAATAGCTAGTGAGACTGAGGAATGGAATTTTAAATTTTATTTAATTAAAATTTGCGGCCGGGCGCGGTGGCTCAAGCCTGTAATCCCAGCACTTTGGGAGGCTGAGACGGGCGGATCACGAGGTCAGGAGATCGAGACCATCCTGGCTAACACGGTGAAACCCCGTCTCTACTAAAAAATACAAAAAACTAGCCGGGCAAGGTGGCCGGCGCCTGTAGTCCCAGCTACTCGGGAGGCTGAGGCAGGAGAATGGCATAAACCCGGGAGGCGGAGCTTGCAGTGAGCTGAGATCTGGCCACTGCACCCCAGCCTGGGCGACAGAGCGAGACTCTGTCTCAAAAAAAAAAAAATTTGCATAACCACATGCAATAGTGGCTACATAATGCATTGTGGGGCTCTAGGTGGTTGCCCCCTGTGCCCAACCTGACATTACGCTCCCCTGCCTTTTGCTCCAGGAATTCATAGCCTTACTCATTGTTCAGACCAGTTGCTCCAACCCCAAGACCGTGAAGTCTTTTCTCTTGTCTCTGACTACTCTCACACTTGCTGGAGGGATAAATAATTGTGTTGTACAATTAAAAAAAAAAAAAAATGCGCCGGGCATGGTGGCTCTCACCCGTTTAATCCTAGCATTTTGGGAGGCCGAGGTGGGCAGATCACTTGAGGTTAGTAGTTCGAAACCAGCCTGGTCAACATGGTAAAACCCAGTCTCTACTAAAAATACAAAAATTGGTTGGGTGTGGTGGTGCACGCCTGTAGTCCCAGCTGTTCAGGAGGCTGAGGCATGAAAATCACTTGAACCCAGGAGGTACAGGTTGCAGTGAGCCAAGATTGCACCACTGCTCTCCAGCCTGGGCGACAGAGCGAGACTTCATTTCAAAAAAATAAATATATTTTTAAAATAAAATAAATAAATTTAAAAATGTACTGTCTTTCTTGTTTTCTGGTCATTTCGGATGCTCTTTCCCCGTGGCTGGATTGAGATCTTCTTGGAGCTGGCCAGTCTTTGAGTGTTCCTTTTGTCCTTTAGGTCACATACGTTGTGCCCATTAAATACTTGTTGCTGACTAATTCACTGGTCTGCCTTTCTAACTGATTTCTCCCCTGCCTCCCAGGTGCTTTGAAGAAGAGCCTCACAGCCAAGCAGGTCCAGGCGGATTTTATAACTCTGGGTAGGTCATTGGCCAGGGTTGCTCAGGGTGACTGGCTTCTGAGGCTTTTTATTATGTTAATATCTCCTTCTGTTCTCTTGTAGGTCTTAGTGAGGAGAAAGCCACTTACTTTTCTGAAAAGGTATAATTCCTCTTAATCAAGGTTAATTAAGATCCCTTGCTTTTTTTTTTTTTTTTTTTTTTTAAAAAAAGTAGTCGCTTTCTGTCCAGGCTGGAGTGCAGTGGCGTGATCTCAGCTCACCACAACCTCTGCCTCTCGAGTTCAAGTGATTCTCCTGCCTCAGCCTCCTGAGTAGCTGGGACTACAGGCACATGCCACCACGCCCGGCTAATTTTTTGTATTTTTAGTAGAGATGAGGTTTCACTGTGTTAGTCAGGATGGTCTCGGACTCTTCACCTCGTGATCCACTCACCTCTGCCTCCCAAAGTGCTGGGATTACAGGCATGAGCCACCGTGCTCGGCCTCTTTTCTTTTCTTTTCTTTTCTTTTTTCTTTTCTTCTTTTCGAGACAGAGTTTCGCTCTTGTTGTCCAGGCTGGAGTGCAATGGCACAATCTCGGCTCACTGCAACCTCCACCTCCTGGGTTCAAGCAGTTCTCCTGCCCCAGCCTCCCAAGTAGCTGGGATTATAGGCATGTGCCACCATACCTGGCTAATTTTGTATTTTATTTTATTTTTTTTTAGAGACAGAGTCTCACTCTGTCGCCCAGGCTGGAGTACAGTGGCGCGATCTGGGCTCACTGCAAGCTCCGCCTCCGGGTTCACACCATTCTCCTGCCTCAGCCTCCCAAGTAGCTGGGACTACAGGCGCCTGCCACCACACCCGGCTAATTTTTTGTATTTTCAGTGGAGATAGGGTTTCACCGTGTTAGCCAGAATGGTCTCTATCTCCTGACATTGTGATCCACCCGCCTCAGCCTCCCAAAGTGCTGGGATTATAGGCATGAGCCACCGCACCCGGCCAAATTGTGTATTTTTAGTAGAGACGGGGTTTCACCATGTTGGCCAGGCTGGCCTTGAACTTCCAACCTCAGGTGATCCACCCTCCTCGGCCTCCCAAAGTGCTGGGATTACAGGCGTGAACCACCACGCCCAGCCCCTTGCTTTTATATCACGAAGAGAGAAAACAACGGAAAATGCCAAGTAAGCCGAAACCATCCATCAGTATTATCATTTCCCCAGCCTAAGGTTTTCATTTGGCTTCAAGCGAGTGTCATACGCACAGTGTTAACCAGCGCTATTCAGTGCATCTCTAATCATTTTTCCTGATTTGACCTAGTCAAAAATCTGCCCATTTTCACGGATCAGGAGAAGACTTACTTGTAAAAATATACCTCCTACTTTCTCTAGTTTACTGCTCTCAGATGTCACTGTGACAAAAAGAAAAATAACAAGTGACTGAGAACTTACCCTGAAGACCCCAATTTTGCAATTGTCTAGTAGAAGCCATGTGGGGGCCAGTATGATGGCAGCACAGTTTTTATTCCAAGATGGATTAAATCTTGGAATGAAAAATACAACATTAATGTTGTGGTCTGCCACTCTGTACCCTCCTCCATCCCTAGGTATGTGCATATACGTTGAGCCCTTGGTTCTGCACCCTCCCCACTATCTGTGTCAATGCTAAATATTGCAGTGTTTGGGGCAGGATGGAGAGGGGGAGATTTTTCCTATTGTAATTGACTTTGGCTTTTGCTTTTGTTCCAGTGGAAGCAGAATGCTCCCACCCTTGCTCAGTGGGCCATTGGTCAGACTCTGATGATTAACCAGCTCATAGATATGGAGTGGAAATTTGGAGGTAACTAGTTACAACCAGTCCTGGGTTATTTGGGTGGTACAGGGTCGGGGTGCAGAGGCTGTGACACAGCCACTGTGGGGAAGGCACTGTTGAGGCAGCACCTGCTGTTTTGTATTCTGCCCACATTCAGTAGCTGTTTCCATTCATGGCTCTGGATAAGTTGACTTTCCAGAAGCACACCTTGCTGCCCTCATACTTGCCCCCACATGGCTTCTGCTGGACAACTGCAAAACTGGGGTCTTCAGGGTCAGTCCTCGATCAGTCACTTGTTGTTTTTCTCTCTCTCTCTCTCTCTTTTTTTTTTTTTTTGGTCACAGTGACATCTGGGAGCAGTGAATTGGAGAAAGTGGGAAGTATATTTTTACAAGTAAGTCTTCTCCTGATCCTTGAAAATGGGTAGATTTTTGACTTGGTTAAAAATTATCAAATCTACATTGGATTAAATATCCACCATTTAAATATCCATTTAAATGGATGTTTTACTGAAGTACCTTATATATCTATCTCAGAGCAGTGTGGCCAGCTACAGATGTGGTCACTAACATGCCTACTTTCAGATGAATAGATCCTAGTATGATTCATTGACATGTGATTGTTCCTGTAATCATGGGAATTGTTAGAATTTTCAGTGGTGGATGATCCATACTGCTCCTGTAGGACTCTCAGGTTGGAAGCTTAATTAAGTCAAAGGGTTTTAATTTATTTGCCCAGTTGTCATTTTAATTTAAATTATTTCTTTTTCTTTCATCAGCTAAAGTTGGTGGTTAAGAAAGGAAATCAAACCGAAAATGTGTATATAGGTGAGTCTGAATTCCCTCTTGAACCTCTTCACCTTTTCCATGTTCTCTGCAGTCAGGGGCTGGTGACACTCACCACAAATCATGTCTTCTATAAAACAGTCATTGCCAGCTGTGGAGTAGCTGTTCCACTGCCTTTCCTCTCCTGAAAGATGGCACAAGGAGTGTTAGAAAGCCATTGGCAGGTTGGAGCCCCCACAGTTGAAGAGCTGTTTTTAAAAAGGGAAAGGGAGGGAACAGAATGTCTGGGATTGAAGAAGAAGGTTGACGAGCAAGAAGCTCTTGCCGTAGAAGTCCCATTGAACATCCCGAATGATACCCTTTCATCTCTTTGTGCTGTGGAGCTGTGCCATTTGAACACTCACTCCCTTTTTTTTTCCTATGGAGCAGAGAACCTTCTGCATTCAAGTCTCTCAGTTCTTTATTATGATCAATTACCCATCAAGAACTGCTTAGATGTACTAAGCCAAAAAAGAAAAAAAAAATCCTCTGCGTGGAAATTAATTTTCTTGGATGATTCTGTGGAGTTGGAAACATTTATCTGAAGCTGAATTTTCTCTCCCCAGAATTAACCTTGCCTCAGTTCTACAGCTTCCTGCACGAGATGGAGCGAGTCAGAACCAGCATGGAGTGTTTCTGCTGATTTCTGTCCCTGCATCTCCCCTGGCCCCGTTCCCTGCCCTCCTCCCTTCCCTGGGTGACTGCTCTGAGAGGCACTTCACTCACAGGCCTGTGGGATGCTCCATGGGGCCCTGCTGGCTTCTCGGGAGCCCAGGTGCAAAGGGTTTCTGAAAAACAACAGGATTAAGTACTTAAAGAGCCCGACACAATTACCCCGTAAACTCTGTGTTAGGGCAACCACCACCACCTATCTGTCTTCCAGGACACATTTTAGATACTGTGACAGGCAGGCCACTGCATCTCAGATTCAGGGGAGAAAATAAATTGTCACCTCCCCTTCAAAGTTCCAGAGTAAACAAATGGTGCCATCATTCAAGATAACATGGTAATCACCCTCCTCCCAAAAAGCAAGAGCTTGTTTATGGCTGAGGAATCGGCGGATTGTCTGAATGACACGTGTACAGAGCCCCCACGGATTTCTGCACACTCTGGGTCTGTGCTGGTGGAACATTGCCAGTCAGTTTTTAATGAGGCACCTGTGTATAAATACATGCTTGGTCTTCTCTGCAGAGAACTGAGGCTAAACTCTGTCCCCACTTCTGGTTTTGCCCTGTCATGTTGTAACGAGGTGGGCCTTTTGAGGCCATTTTAGCTTGAGCTCAAGCCAAACACCTCTGTTGGTTAGATGAAGAATAAAAAGGTTCTGAAGCAAAGGTCTGGATCCAGTTGTCTTTCTGCTGCATGGATTAAAGAGTGGTGTGCCTTGCAGAGAGCTAGTGCTTGCTCTTGTCTTTAAAAATTATCTTCCTGATTTTGTGAAGATCCTGGGTCTCCAGTGAAATTGGGTCTGTTCCAGCGCTGGAATTCGTAACAGCAATTCTGGGGAAAACTCAGGTTAAAAGCCCCAGGAAAAAGCATAACATGTGAAATTGAAATGCTTTGTGTACAGATGGCTTTAGCCCCCACCCTAGCATGTGACTTTTCCTGCTCCTCCTCCTCCAATACGTCTCCTTCTCAGAAATTTTTTGTTTGTTTGAGACAGGCTCACCCTGTCGCCCAGGCTGGAGTGCAGTTGTGTGATCTCTGCTCACTGCAAGCT
The DNA here is from genome assembly GCF_047675955.1 of Chlorocebus sabaeus. Taxonomy (NCBI): domain Eukaryota; kingdom Metazoa; phylum Chordata; class Mammalia; order Primates; family Cercopithecidae; genus Chlorocebus; species Chlorocebus sabaeus. The sequence continues at coordinate 38,733,936 of NC_132905.1, read as the reverse complement.
CCGCCTCCCAGGTCCACACCATTCTCCTACCTCAGCCTCCCGAGTAGCTGGGACTACAGGCGCCCACCACCACACCTAGTTAATTTTTTGTATTTTTAGTAGAGAGAGGGTTTCACCATGTTAGCCAGGATGATCTCGATCTCCTGACCTCGTGGTCGGCCAACCTCAGCCTCCCAAAGTGCTGGGATTACAGGCATGAGCCACCGCACCCGGCAAACACCTCCTCAGAAATTTTATAAAGTTTTGAATAGATAAAACATGCCCATGATTCAAAAGGTATAGTGTAAGGTAATAACCCGTCCCCACCACTGTTTCCCAGTTACCCAGTTCTCCTCCCCAGAAGCAGCCACTGTTACTAGTTTATTCTGTGTTCTGGAGACATTAACTGCATTTGCAAACGTATATGCATATAGTTTTACTTTTCTTCCCACACAAATGGTAGCATTATGTACACACTGTCCTGCACCTTTCTTTTTTCCATTGAACTTGGAAATCATTCCATATCAGAACACAGAGAATTGTGTCATTCTTGGTAACAAATGTACCATTTTATTTCAAATGGATGATTTATTTAATCAGTTTCCTGCTGATGGGTGTCTAGGTTGTTTCCATTCTTTTTCTCTTACAAATAATGCCACAACAGAATATCCTTGTACATGTGTTGTTTTGCACATATGGAGGTGTATTTATAAGGTAATTACATGGGCATGGAACTGCTGGGTCATAGAATATGTACATTTATCAAAGAGTATAAAAAAAGAGTAAAACAAGCCAGGTGCGGTAGCTTACACCTGTAATCCCAGCACTTTGGGAGGCCAAGGTGGGTGGATCACCTGAAGTCGGCAGTTCGAGACCAGCCTGACCAACATGGAGAAACCCTGTCTCTACTAAAAATACAAAACTAGCCGGGTAAGGTGGTGTATTCCTGTAATCCCAGCTACTCGGGAGGCTGAGGCAGGGAATCACTTGAACTTGGAACGCAGAGGTTGCAGTGAGCCTGGATCACGCCACTGTACTCCAGCCTGGACAACAAGAGCGAAACTCCATTGCAAGAAAAAAAAAAAAGTCTAAAACAAAAGGTCTCTTCTCTCTTGTCTCCCATTTACTTAATTCCCCCACTAGTCTATTCCAATAGGTAACCTCTGTTGTTAGTTTCTTAGGTACCCTTCCAGAGGTTCCCCCACAACCACCACACAGAAAGAATAGGGCCAGTTGCGGTGGCTCACACCTGTAATCCCAGCATTTGTGGAGGCCGAGGCAGGAGGATTGCTTGAGGCCAGGAGTTTGAAACCAGCCTGGGCAACATGGGGAGACCCTGTCTCTACAAAAAATTTAAAAGTTTGCTGAATGTGGCCAGGCACGGTGGATCACGAGGTCAGGAGTTCAAGACCAGCCTGGCCAACATGGTGAAACTGCATCTCTACTAAAAATACAAAAATTAGCCAGTCGTGGTGGCAGGCGCCTGTAATCCCACCTACTCGGGAGTCTGAGGCAGGAGAATTGCTTGAATCCGGGAGGCAGAAGTTGCAGTGAGCCGAGATAGTACCACTGCACTCCAGCCTGGGCAACAGAGCAAAACTCTGTATTGGGGAAAAAAAAAAAAATTGCTGAACTTGGTGGCATATGTCTGCTGTCCCAGCCACTTGAGAGGCTGGGGCAGGAGGATTAGTTGGACCTAGGAGTTAGAGGCTGCAGTGAGCTGTGATCAGTCACACCACTGCACTCCAGCCTGGGTGACAGAATGAGACCCTGTGTCAAAAATTTAAAAATAAACAATGGGAGGCCGGGTGCAGTGGCTCACACCTGTAATCCCTCCACTTGGGTGGCGGAGGCGGGCGGATCACGAGGTCAGGAGATCGAGATCATCCTGGCTAGTACGGTGAAACCCAGTCTCTACTAAAATTACAAAAAATTAGCCAGGCGCGATGGCAGGCGCCTATAGTCCCAGCTACTCGGGAAGCTGAGGTAGGAGAATCGCTTGAACAGGGAGGCGGAAGTTGCAGTGAGCCGAGATCGCGCCACTGCACTCCAGCGTGGGTGACAGAGTGAGACTCCGTCTCAAAAAAATAAATAAATAAATAAATAAAATAATATAAATGGGGCCGGGCGTGGTGGCTCACGCCTGTAATCCCAGCACTTTGGGAGGCCAAGACAGGCGGATCACGAGGTCAGGAGATCAAGACCATCCTGGCTAACATGGTGAAACCCCGTCTCTACTAAAAATACAAAAAATTAGCCAGGTGCGGTGGTGGGCGCCCGTAGTCCCAGCTACTCAGGAGGCTGAGGCAGGAGAATGGCGTGAACCCAGGAGGCGGAGCTTGCAGTGAGCCGAGATCGGGCCACTGCACTCCAGCCTGGGCAACAGAGCGAGACTCCTTCTCAAAACATAAATAAATAAATAAAAAATAATAATATAAGCAATGGAAATTTTTATTTTTACACCTTTTTTTGTTTACACAGATAATTGCACACTCTACATACTTTTGTTAATACATCTTGGAGATCTTTCCATATCATTTCATAAAGAGTCTGCATCCTTCCCTGTGGGTGTAGCATATTCTGTTTTGTGGATGGATCATAACCAGCATGAGCAGTTTTTTGTTGTTGTTGTTTTGTTTTGTTTTGTTTTGTTTTTGAGATGGAGTCTCACTCTGTCACCCAGGCTGGAGTGAAGTGGCACAACCTTGGCTCACTGCAGCCTCTGCCTCTTGGGTTCAGGCGATTCTTCTGCTTCAGCCTTTGGAGTAACTGGGATTACAGGCACATGCCATGACACCCGGCTAATTCTTTTGTATTATTAGTAGAGACGGGGTTTCACAGTGTTGGCCAGGTTGGTCTCGAACTCCTGATCTCAGGTGATCCACCTGCCTCAGCCTCCCAAAGTGCTGGGATTACAGGCGTGAGCCACTGCGCCTGGTCCAGTATAAGCAGTTTTGATAAATGGTGCCAGTGTTAATCACAGTTCTCAGAGAACAGAATCAACAGGATGTGTGTGCACATATCTAGATGTATATGTGTATGTATGTGGGAAGAGAGATTTTTATTTTAAAAGATTGGCTCACATGATTACAGTGACATGGTCAGTCTTCAGAGTAGACCAGCAGGCAAGAGATGCAGGAAGAGTTGCAGTTCAAAGGGTATCTGCTAGCCAGGCACTGTGGCACACACCTGTACTCCCAACTCCTTGGAAGGCCAAGGCCAGAGGATCACTTGAGCCCAGGAGTTCAAGACCAGCCTGAGCAATGGCGTGAGACCTTGTCTCTAAAAAAAAGATAGGAAAATAAAGACTGTCTGCTGTCAGAATTCCTCACTAGGGAGAAAGGGATAGGATGCCAGCCTTTTTTTCTTTTTTTTTTTTTAGGCTTTAACTGATTCGATGAGGCCCACCTAAACTACGGAGAGGAATTTGCAATACAATCGGTCCCCCTGTATCCATGTTTTCATTTTCCCTGGTTTCATTTACTCACAGTCTGAAAATATTAAGTGGAAAATTCCAGAAATAATTTATAAACTTTAAATTGCATACCATCCTGAGTAGCATGATGAAATCTCATGCTGGCCCACTCCATCCTGGACATGAATTCATGTTCTGGGATGAGAATCGATCGTTTCTCCAGGGTACCCATGCTATATACGCTGTTAATCACTTAGTAGCAGGCACTGTTGTCAGATCGAGAAAAACATATGTATAGGGCTCGGGACTATGTGGGTTTAGGAATCTACTAGGAGTCTTGGAACATATCCCACATGGATAAGGGGGGGCCGCTACTGCACTTAAAAGTCCACTGATTTAAATGTTAGTGTCGGCCGGGCACAGTGGCTCACATCTGTAATCCCAGTCCTTTGGGAAGCTGAGACAGGTAGATCACGAGGTCAAGAGTTCAAGACAAGCCTGGCCAAGATGGTGAAACCCTGTCTCTACTAAAAATACAAAAATTAGCCAAGCACAGTGGCAGGTGCCTATAATCCCAGCTACTTGGGAGGCTGAGGCAAGAGAATCTTAATTGTTTGAACCCAGGAGGCAGAGGTTGCAGTGAGCTTGAGATCATGCCACCGCCCTCCAGCCTGGGTGACAGAGTGAGACTCCATCTCAAAAAAAAAAAAAAGTTAGTGTCATCCATAAACACCTTAACAAAAACATCTAGAATAGTGTTTGACCAACTCTCTAAGCACTGTGGTCCAGCCAAGCTGACACAAAATTAATCCTCACAGTGCCAAATTGACCTCTACATTCTTTCAATTTATGCTTCCACCAGCAAGTTTACTGTCCAGAAGTTCCAAAAAAGAACAGATGAGTGCCTTTGAACAGTGTCCAGATGTGATCATGAATTTTCAGAGAGCCTCATGTGCTTGAGACCATGATAATCTAATGTATTAATAAAAAGAATTCACCAAAAAAGAAGTAAAAATAAAAAATCAGAAAAAAAAAGTTCACAGAAAGTCAGAACAGGAAGGTACCTAAAATACAATCTATTTATTTATTATTATTATTTTTTGAGATGGAGTCTTGCTCTGTCGCCCAGGCTGGAGTGCAGTGGCGTGATCTTGGCTCACTGCAACCTCTGCCTCCTGGGTTCAAGCAATTTTCCTTCCTCAGCCTCCTGAGTAGCTGGGACTACAGGCGCATGCCACCATGCCCGGCTAGATTTGTATTTTTAGTAGAGACAGGGTTTCTCTGTGTTGGCCAGGCTGGTCTTGAACTCCTGACCACAGGTGATCCGCCTGCCTCGGCCTCCCAAAGTGCTGGGATTACAGGTGTGAGCCACTATGCCCAGCCAATACAATCTATTTAAAACTCACTCATATTACAGATGGGGAAACTGAGGCCTGGAGACTGAAACTGTAATCACTGGCCAGGGGTCAGACAGTGCTGTCCTGTGATCCATGGGGTCCTACTTGATTCAGAAATGGGCTCCTGAGACTAGAAGGGCCTCCAGCACGCCAAGCCATCTGGTGCAGGTCCAAGTCTGGGTGCTGTGTAAGAGTTGCACCCAGCTGGCCACCGGACAGATTCTGACCAGGGAGCTCCTTGCCCCACCCAATTCAGCTGCTGCTGCCCCACCTGGATCACAATGTTGGCTTCCTGATGGCCCCACTGGAGTCTTCAGCCTCACAGCTTCCACAGTCCAGCCCATTTCCTGTGTGACTATTCTTATGCACAAGTCTCATGTCACCCAACAGATCCACTGCTCAGGGTTCTGCCAGGTGTCCAAAGCAAAGTCTGAACTCTAGAACACCCAGCCCTGACAGCCTGGCCCTGCCAACCTCCTCCAATGCGCCATCTCCACTGCCTGCTGGCAGGCATCCTACTGGAGCATCTATACCAGGCTGCTTACAGCCGCTGAGCCATGATGCCATCTGCCTCTTCTATCCTTGGGCTTACAGTGCTGCCCCACATTTCTAAAGGCCTCTCCCGATAGTTCTTGGCCATAATAAACACCCCTTGGGCCTTCATTCCTCTGCTTCAGGGGTTAGGAGTGCAAGCTCTGAAGTCAGACTGCCTGGGGTTTCTTTTTTTTTTCTTTGTAGAGAGTGGGGCACAGGGGATGTCTCACTGTATTGCCCAGGCTGGTCTTGAGCTCCGGGACTCAAGTGATTCTCCCGCCTTGGGCCTCTCAAAGCGTCAGGATTACAGGTGTGAGCCACTGCACCCAGCCCTGCTTGAGTTTCAATACTGGCCTTTCTGCTTATTAACTGTGTGACCTTGAGCAAACTCCTTAACATCTGAGAACCTTAGTTTCCCCGTTTGTAAAAGGGTTATAATTCTCACCTCACAAGGTTATTGGGGTAGATCACTTCACACAGAGCATGCTTAACTAACCAGTGAGCTACTTATTATCAAATCGTTGTAATTATTTGTTCCCAGGATTCTCTTTGCCACTAGCCCCTGAATTTCGTGTGTGTGTGTGTGTGTGTGTGTGTGTGTATGTATGTGTGCGCGCACGCATGTATGTTTTGTTTTGTTTTTGAGATAGAGTCTTGCTCTGTTGCCCAGGCTGGAGTCCAGTGGCGCCATCTTGGCTCACTGCAGCCCCCACCTCCAGGGTTCAAGTGATTCTTGTGCCTCAGCCACCTAAGTAGCTGAGATTACAGGCGCCTGCCACCACACCCAGCTAATTTTTGTATTTTTAGTAGACAAAGGTTTTGCCGTGTTGGCTAGGCTGTTCTCAAACTCCTGTGCTCAAGTGATCTGCCTTCCTCGGCCTCCCAAAATGCTAGAATTACAGGCATTAGCCACCATGCCCATCCCATGAGCTTCTTGATAGGAGACTTGCTTTTCAGTTGAATCACCCCTACATTCAGCATCATTCAGCCCCACTCCTCCTCCCCAAGCCAGCCTCATAACATTTCCCTTTGTTGAAATGAAATGAGGCTAAGTGTAGAGCCTCCATGGAAGCAATGTTAACAAACCTCCCTGGCTTTAGAAGAAGAAATCCAGGCCGGGTGTGGTGACTCACACCTGTAATCCCTGCACTTTGGGAGGCCGAGGCAGGTGGATCACCTGAGGCCAGGAGATCGAGACCAGCCTGGCCGACATGGTGAAACCCCATCTCTACTAAAAATACAAAAAAATTAGCCAGGTGTGGTGTCTCGTGCCTGTAGTCCCAGCTGCTCGGGAGGCTGAGACATGAGAATTGCTTGAATCTGGGAGGTGGAGGTTGCAGTGAATTGAGATCATGCCATTGCACTCCAGCCTGGGTGATAGAGTGAGGCTCTGTCTCAAAAAAAAAAAAAAAAGAAGTCCAGGGAAGTTGTTTTGGTTGTGGGTCAGTTTTAACATAGATCCATAGATCACAGATAGCTCCACAGTGTAAGGGGCCCTCTTCCCAGAGCAGTTGTCTGTCCCCCTGCTTGACTCCACCAACATTCTTGGAGCGCCTCCTATGGGCAAAGGCTTTGCTAGGCCCCGGGGGAGGGAGTGATAAGCCCTGAACACAGGTAACTGACAAGTTGTTTTTTCTTTTTTTTTCCTTTCTTTCTTTCTTTCTTTCTTTTTTTGAGACGGAGTCTTCTCTGTCACCAGGCTGGGATGCTGTGGCGCGATCTCGGCTCACTGCAACCTCCGACTCCCTGATTCAAGCAATTCTCCTGCCTTGGCCTCCCAAGTAGCTGGGACTACAGGCACGCGTCACCACACCCAGCTAATTTTTGTATTTTTAGTAGAGATGGGTTTCACCATGTTGGCCAGGATGGGCTCAATCTCCTGAGCTTGTGACCCACCTGCGTAGACCTCCCAAAATACTGGGATTACAGGCGTGAGCCACTGCACCTGGCCAAGTTGTTTTTTCTATGTAAGAGTAGATTATATCCTCACTCCCATTTACAATAGTTCAGAGCCCATTATGAACTCCAGAAGTACTCCAGTTCCTTTGTTGGATTGGAATTTTGTTACGAATATACTCTGTTGAATTAGGAGCATTGATCAGGCTCTGCAGACTGTCAAGGGGGATTTTGCTGCAATGCTGGGGGATTTGGGCAGGATTTTTTCTTACTGTTAGCGCTGCACCTTTGCATCGATTCACTCTTGTTCCAATTCTGTTTAGAAATCTGCTGTCTGGTAATCTCACTTTTGATTGCAGTTTATTTTGTTTGCTTTTGGAGTATAGTGTTCATTAGGATGGTAATGGTCTGGCCCAAGAGGAGATGAGCCAGAAATACCTGTATTCTTTCCCTGGAGGGAAGAGGACTGGCTTGGCTGGGATGGGAAGATCAAGTGGGGCAGGGGGTGTTGACTGTTCAGCTCCTTTTTTTTTTCCTTTCATTTTTCCATTTTTTGGCCTATCATGCTTGTTTCTGATCACTGTTCAGTTCTGACACTATTGTTTATTTTTATTATAGTGGCATTAAAAAAACAAGCTGGGCCTGGCACAGTGACTCACATCTGTAATCTCAGCCCTTTAGGAGGCCAAGGCAGGAGGATCATGTGAGGCCGGGAGTTCCAGACCAGCCTGGTCAACATAGCAAAACCCTGTCTCTACAAAAAACTTAAAAATTAGAGCTGGGTGTGGTGGCTCACGCCTGTAATCCCAGCACTTTGGGAGGCCGAGGCAGGCAGATCATGAGGTCAGGAGATCGAAACCATCCTGGCTAACACGGTGAAACCCCGTCTCTACTAAAAATACAGAAAATTAGCCTTGTGTGGTGGTGGGTGCCTGTAGTCCCAGCTACTCGGGAGGCTGAGGCAGGAGAATGGTGTGAACCCGGGAGGTGGAGCTTGCAGTGAGCTGAGATCCGGCCACTGCACTCCAGCCTGGGCGACAGAGTGAGACTCCGTCTCAAAAAAAAAAAAAAAAAAAGGCCAGGTGTGGTGGCATGTGACTGTAGTCCTAGCTGCTCTGGAGGCTGAGGTGGGAGGATTGCTTGAGCCTGGAGTTAGAGGCTGCAGTGAGCCGTGATCTGCGCCACTGCACTCCAGCCTGAGCAACTGAGCAAGACCATTTCTCACGAAATAAAAATAAAGAAGTTGATGATGTTGTGGAAAGTCCTCAAATAGCCCAAGTGGTCAACTGCTCCGTTGTGGGACCAGCAACCTCACACAGGAGCATTTGCCAGAGTGGAAACTGGCCTTTCTGAAAGACAGAACACTCAACAACAAATAGTTTTCTAAAGGATACTTGGTCTTTTCCAAGTTGCTTTATTTTTTTTTGAGACAGAGTTTCATTCTGTTGCCTGGGCTGGAGTGCAGTGGTGTGACCATGGCCCACCGCAGCCTTGACCTCCTGAGCTCAGCCTCCCAGGTAGCTGGGATTACAGGCATGAGCCACTATGCCCAGCTAATTGTTTTTTTTTTTTTTTTGTATTTTTTGTGGAGACAGGGTCTCACTCTGTTGCCGGGACTGGTCTCAAATTCCTGGGCTCAAGGGATCCTCCTGCCTTGGTCTCCCAAAATGTTGAGATTACAGGCATGAGCCACCAAATCTGGCGGGGTTTTTTTTTTTTTTTTTTTAAACATTTGTCACATTTCACAAAGGTATTTCAGAATCTCTGAGAAAAGTGCTATAGATAATGTCTAATGGTACTTTATATTTGGATAGCACTTTCGTTTGTTTTTTTGGCGGGGGTTGGGGGTGTCAAGTAACTTACATATAGTGAAATGTACCCTTCTTCAGTATGCAGTTCAGTGAGTTTTGATAAATGTATAATGGTAGTGTAATCACTACCACAGTCAAGACATGGACTATTTTCATTACCCCACGAAGTGCCCTCATGTGTGGTTAGAGTCAGCCCTCCCATCAGCACAGTCCTGGCAGCCACTGACCTGGTTTCTGTCTCTACGGTTTTGCCTTCTCCAGAATGTCATATAAGTGGCATCATTCATTATGGAGACTTTTTTTGTTTTTTGAGAGGGAGTCTCGCTCTTGTTGCCCAGGCTAGAGTGCAATGGTGTGATTTTGGCTCAATGCAACCTCCGTCTCCCGGGTTCAGGTGATTCTGCTGCCTCAGCCTCCTCAGTAGCTGGGACCACAGGTGTGCACCACCATGCCCATGCTCGGCTAATTTTTTTTTCTCTCTTTTTGAGACAGTGTCTCGCTCTGTTGCCCAGGCTAGAGTGCAGTGGTGTGATCTCGGCTCACTGCAAACTCCGCCTCCCAAGTTCACACCATTCTCCTGCCTCAGCCTCCCGAGTATGCCCAGCTAATTTTTGTGTTTTTAGTAGAGATGGGGTTTCCCCATGTTGACCAGGCTAGTCTCGAACTCCTGACCTCAAGTAATCCACTTGCCTCGGACTCCCAAAGTGCTGGGATTATAGGCGTGAGCCACTGTGCCCAGCCCATTATGTAGCCTTTTGTGTCCCACTTCTCCCACTTAGCATAATGTTTTTGAGATTCATCTATATTACTAGTGCATCTGTAGTTCTTTCCTTTATATGGCTGGATTGTTTTGTTTTTGTTTTTGTTTTGTTTTTGAGACAGGGTCTCACTCTGTCGCCTAGGCTGGAGTGCACTATCACAGCTCTCCGCAACCTTCACCTCCCGGGCTCAAGAGAGCCTCCCACCTCAGCGTCCTGAGTATCTGGGCATACAAGTGCACACCACCATGCCTGGCTAATTTTTCTCTCTGTGTCTTTTTTTTTTTTTTTAATTTTTGTTGGAAGCACCATGGAGCCGCCTGAGCCCGGCCGAACCTAAAAGTCCTGTGGCCCATGCCTGGCCAATTTTTGTATTTTCTAGTAGAGATGGGATTTTGCCATGTCTCCTAGGCTGGTCTGGAACTCCCGGTCTCAGGTGATTCTCCTGCTTCGGCCTCCCAAGTAGCTGTGGTTACAGGCACGTGCCACCATGCTCAGCCCTCCCGTCAGCACAGTCCTGGCAGCCACTGGCCTGGTTTCTGTCCCTACTTTTTGCCTTTTACTGGTCTCCATGCTCACCTAAACTTTTTTGTATTTTTTGTAGAGACAGGTTCTCACTATGTTGCTCAGGCTGGTCTTGAACTCCCAGGTTCAAGCAGTCCTCCCACCTCAGTCCCCCAAAGTTCTGGAATTACAGGCATGAATCACTGTGCCAGCATTGCATTTCAAAGCGTGAATACATCCCAGTTTTTAAAATGTTTACCATTGTAAATGACCCCTGTTTTAATATGAAAATAATTAATATTGAAGAGAGTATTATGAAGAGGATCATGGTTATGATGTGTAGACACAAATTATGAAGAGGATCATGGTTATGATGTGTAGACACAAAAATCAGGTTGTAAGACAGTAAGGTGAGGGCCAGGCGCAGTGACTCACGCTTGTAATCCTAGCACTTTGGGAGGCCCAGGTGGGAGGATTGCTTGAGCCCAGGAGCTGAAGACAAGCCCAGGCAACACAGTGAGACTCTGCCTTTATAAAAAATTAAAAATTAAAAAAGGCTGGGCACCGTGGCTCACACCTGTGATTCTAGCACTTTGGGAGGCCGAGGCAGGTGGATCACGAAGTCAGGAGTTAAAGACCAACCTGGCCAAGATGGTGAAACCCTGTCTCTACTAAAAATACAAAAAAAAATTAGCTGGTCGTGGTGGTGGGCACCTGTAATCCCAGCTACTCAGGAGGCTGAGGCAGGAGAATCACTTGAACCCGGGAGGCGGAGGTTGCAGTGAGCCGAGATCATGCCACTGCACTCCAGCCTGGACGACAGAGTAAGACTCTGTCTCAAAAACAAAACAAACAAACAAAAAAAACAGGCCAGGTTCGGTGGCTCACGCCTATAATCCAAGCACTTTGGGAGGCCAAGGCGGGTGGATCACAAAGTCAGGAGTTCGAGACCAGCCTGGCTGATATGGTGAAACCCTGTTTCTGCTAAAAATAGAAAAAATAGCCGATGTGGTGGCAAGCGCCTATAGTCCCAGCTACTCAGGAGGCTGAGGCAGGAGAATCGCTTGAAGCAGAAGGCAGAAGTTGCAGTGAGGTGAGATCACGCCACTGCACTAAAAAAAAGCCAAAAAATAATAAGGTGAGGGTGAAACTTCTCTTTTAAAAAAAAGTTTACATAGAAACAAACTAAGTGGATAAAATGGATATAAACAAAAATGTTATCAGTGGTTATTTTTGGGCAGTGGAATTATAGGTTTTAAAATGTTTTGCTTATTTATAGTTTTCAAAATTTTCAATTTAAATATAAATTAGTGTGCTCTATTTATAGAGACAATACATGAAATATACATAATAAAAATTCAAATGTTATAGAACTGAAAAAGATGAAAAGTAAAAACAACCTCTTCCCCAGAGGTAGCCACTGTCCATAGTTTCTATTTTAGATTCTTACCTTTATACAAGATCATTATAGCTTCTATTTTTTGGTGTATGAACTGTAGTCCTAGAGGATTTTATTAGTTGTGAGTTCTATAACTAAGATCCATCATCTTAGTTGCTAAGAACATAGATACTGAGAACATCATTTAAAGAAAACATTTTTTTCAAGCAGGGAGTGGTGGCTCACCCCTGTAATCCCAGCACTTTGGGAGGCCAAGGCAGGCAGATTGCTTCAGCTCAGGAGTTCAGGACCAGCCTGGGAAACATGGTGAAACCCCATCTCTACTAAAAATAAAAAATTAGCCAGGCATAGTGGCGTGTGCCTGCACTCCCAGCTATTTGGGAGGCTGAGGTAGGAGAATTGCTTGAACCCAGGAGGTAGAGGTTGCAGTGAGCTGAGATCAGGCCACTGCACACCAACCTAGGTGACAGAGAGAGCCTCCATCTCAAAAAAAAAAAAAAAATTCCAGCCAAAACAACTGAAATTCCTCCCCGCTGACCACCTCAATTATTTCTAGATGCCTTGTCGCTGTCCAGACTGTGGTGATTCCCTGGGCTGATCTGAACCCGTGGCCTGAGTCATCTGCAGTTCCTCTAGCAGGTGGTCCCCCATGTCACGGCCCCTGTGGAACCAGTTCCTTACCGTCTCTGTTCATCACTGCTTCCTAAGTCAGGCCCTGCGTGTCTTGACAGTACGTTAGATTCAGAAAAGCTTTGATTGCATCACTGCTTTCATGAACTCAAATGAGAGGAAGGGAGGGAAGGCAGGAAGAAGGGAGGGGGTCCTTTCTCTCCCACAGTGTGCGTTACCTCATTTAACACTTCCTGCTAATGTGGTAGAATGTGTTTAACTTTGAATGAGACTTGGATTTATTTTTATTTATTTATTTATTTTGAGATGGAGTTTCACTCTTGTTGCCCAGGCTGGAGTGCAGTGGCGCCATCTCTGCTCACTGCACCCTCCACCTCCCAGGTTCAAACGATTCTCCTGCCTCAGTCTCCCAAGTAGCTGGGATTACAGGCACATGCCACCATGCCCAGCTAATTTTTGTAGTTTTAGTAGGGATGGGGCTTCACCATGTTGACCAGGCTGGTCTGGAACTCCTGATCTCAGGTGATCCGCCTGCCTCGGCCTCCCAGTGTGTTGAGATTACAGGTGTGAGCCACCGTGCCTGGCCTGAGACTTAAATCCACCTCTTTCTTCTTCTTCTTCTTCTTCTTCTTTTTTTTTTTTTTTTTGAGACAGAGTCTTGGTCTGTCACCCAGGCTGGAGTGCAGTGGCCGGATCTCAGCTCACTGCAAGCTCCACCTCCCAGGTTTATGCCATTCTCCTGCCTCAGCCTCCCGAGTAGCTGGGACTACAGGCGCCCGCCATGTCGCCCGGCTAGTTTTTTGTATTTTTTAGTAGAGACGGGGTTTCACCGTGTTAGCCAGGATGGTCTCGATCTCCTGACCTCGTGATCCACCCGTCTCGGCCTCCCAAAGTGCTGGGATTACAGGCTTGAGCCACCGCGCCTGGCCTCTTCTTCTTCTTTTTAAGACAGAGCCTCGTTCTGTTACCCACACTGGAGTTCAGTGGCATGGTTTTGGCTCATTGCAACCTTGGCCGCCTGGGTTCAAGCAATTCTCGTGCCTCAGCCTCCCGAGTGGCTGGGACTATAGGCACATACCACCACGCCCACCTAATTTTTTTGTAGTTTTAGTAGAGATGGGGTTTCACCATGTTGGCCAGGCTGGTCTCGAATTCCTGACCTCAGGTGATCTGCCCGCCTTGGCCTCCCAAAGTGCTGGGATTACAGGCATGAGCCACTGCGCCCAGCCCACCTCCTTTTTTAAAAAATTAATTAATTTATTTTCTAAAGATAGGGTCTCACTCTGTCACTGAGTCTGGAGTGCAATGGCACAATCATAGCTCACTGCAGCCTCAAACTCCTGGGCTCAAGAGCTCCTCCGCCTCAGCCACCAGAGTAGCCAGGACTCCAGGTGCACACCACCATGACTGGCTAATTTTTAAATTTTTTGCAAAGATGAAGTCTCACTCTGTCGCCCAGGCTGGTCTCAAACTCTTGGGCTCAAGTGATCCTCCCGCCTCAGCCTCCCAAAGTGTTGGGATGACCGGCGTGAGCTGCCGTGCTCGACCTAAATCCACCTCTTATTGTTTATATTCATGGATGCAGCAGTTCAGTGAGAATATGTCAGCCGCTCACTGTGCACCAGCCCCTGTGCTAAGCAGTGCGTAACCTGGAGCCTTGTGTCACCTCTCCATACCTTTGAGGTTCATCTGTAAAATGGAGATAGTGTCTCCTCCGAAGGTGATTCTGAGGATTGAATGCAGTGCCTGCTTCAGAGTTGTACATCAACTCTATCACTCGTCTTTGGGTGCTTAGTACTAAGCCATAGTACTGAGTACTTTTGGAGAAAATGATAAACCAAGCAAATGTATTGGTGGTAGGTAGCTACCGGATCCCCCTGCAAGTTCCACCCAAGGACTAAATGAATGGCTAGACCAATGGTTCTCTTTAAAAAAAATTTTTTATTGGCTGGGCATGGTGGCTCATGCCTGTAACCCCCGCACTTTGGGAGGCCGAGGCAGGTAGATCACCTGAGGTCAGGAGTTCGAGACCAGCCTGGCCAACACAGTGAAACCCTGTCTCTACTAATAATACAAAAATTAGCTGGGCATGGTGGCAGGCAGCTGTACTCCTAGCTATTTGGGAGGCTGTGGCAGGAGGATCGCTTGAACCCCATCTCAAAAAAAAAAAAAAAACAACACTTGGGGCTGGGCACGGTGGCTCACGCCTGTAGCACCAGTACTTTGGGAGACTGAGGTGGGTGGATCACTTGAGCCCAGGAGTTCAAGACCAGTCTGGGGAACATAGCGAGACCCTGTCTCTACAAAAAATACAAAAATTAGCCAGGTGTGGCGGCACACACCTGTGGTCCCAGCTATGTGGGAGGCTGAAGGGAGAATTGCTTGAGCCCGGGAGGTCAAGGCTGCAGTGAGTCATGATCACACCACTGTACTCCAACCTGGCCTGGGCGACAGAACAAGACCCTGTCTCAAAAAAAAAAAAAAAAAAAGAACTCTTGGGCAACATACAGGAAATTGTAAATCTATGTAGCAAGGCTGTGAGTTATGGAGGACACTGGGTTACAGTGCCTGGGGAGGAGAGTTAGTGAGTCGCCAGAGGAGGTCCCTCTGCATGGCTGAGCCCCACAGGGCTGGATCAGGGCTAGGGAGTGGTCTGCTTTGCCCTGGTAGGCCCAAAGACGGGGAGTCTCAGTATCTCCAGACAGGCGTTTGGGCCACACTTTTCCTTCACATGGCCTTTGTGTAGCAGGATATCAATATGCTGCCTCTGGCCTCTTTGGAGAGACCCGTTTACCTACTGTTGACTAAATAAAGGCTTAGAGAGGCTTATGGAATAAGGCGGCTTTCACATCAAAGGGCTCTTACAAAACAGCCTGGTGATGAGTTAAGTACAAATGAATCAGAAACAGATGGACTCAATTTCCTAGAAAATACCCCTGGGCTTCAACAAGAAGAGGGAAAGTGCCCAGCCAAAGGCATTGTGGGTTTTTGCTGATCCTAAAATGTGCTCGACGATTTTCTCTGAAATGAGCTGAGATGTTGGGAATATGTCGGCTCCAAGTCATGAGAAACTCTGGGCTGGAGCTCCGCCAGCACATCAGCTGATTTCCAGCAGCTCTCCAGCTCACCTTGGGGGGCCTGAAGGAGACCCCCACTGACTTGGGGCTACTCTGGGTTTGCAAGGCCTGGACCGAAGGTGCTGGCAAGACCTTTCTTCTTCCTGCATCAGTTTCCTGATGATAAAATGCAGGAATCGTTTTTCTTTGTTTTCTTTTTTGAGACAGAGTCTCATTCTCTTGCCCAGGCTGGAGTGCAGTGGTAAGATCTTGGCTCATTGCAACCTCCACTTCCTGGGTTCAAGCGATCCTCCTGCCTCAGCCTCCCGAGTAGCTGGGACTATAGGCACTTGCCACCACGTCCAGCTAATTTTTGTATTTTTAGTAGAGACAGGGTTTCACCATGTTGACCAGGCTGGTCTTGAACTCCCGACCTCAAGTGATCCACCCCCTCCCCAGCCTCGGTCTCCCAAAGTGCTAGGATTAGAGGTTTGAGCCACCGTGCCCGGGCAAAATGCAGGAATTGATTTAGATAATCTCTAAAGGCCTTTTCAGAACTGGTGTTCCATGAGTAATAATAAAAGTAATAATTGCCAACATTTATGGAGTGATTCCTTGGGTTAGGCACTGCATTAAATGCTTTATGTACATTAGCTTATTTTTACTGCTTTTAGCAACCCCGAGTTAGAACTATAATTATCTTCATTGTACAGATGAGGAAACTGAGGCTCAGAAAGGTTAGTGTGCCCAAAGGTCCACAGCTGGTCCATGGTAGAGTCTGAATTTTAACCAAGTGGTAAAGATCTTCTCATGATTTCTAGCTCATCAGCTCTTACATTTCCACTCCTTCTAGTGTCTAGGTTGGTATTAAATAGTCTCCTCTCAGCCCTGCCTGATCCACTACAAAATCTTTCTAACCCAAAGTAATCTGGAATTGCTTGAATTCGGGGGGCAGAGGCTGCAGTGAGCAGAGATTGCACCACTACGCTCCTGCCTAGGCAGCAGAGTGAGGCTCCGTCTCAAAAAAAAAACAAAAACAAACAAACAAAACCACAAAGTAATATTCTGGAAACACAGCTTGGCCTTGCTTGCCCCCTGCTCCCCAGCCTGCATGCCAGGCTCTGTGTTAGATGCTGGGTGTGCAGAGCCTGCTCTCAGGGAGGTGGACAGTAACTCCAGCGCTGTGTACAGATGCCCACTCCCTCTGACCTAGAGCAGAGTGAGGCATAAGTGGATCATGAGGCACCTGCAGGGGTGAGGCAAGCCGGCATGGTGGGGGACAGCACATGGCACTGCTGAGTGGGATGCCTTCACCTCTGCAGGGAGTGAGAAGGAGGATGGCCCAGAGGCTGGGGGTGAGTGCTGGGTAAGAGGTGAGGAGGCCAGGGGAGATAGTCAGGGGCCAGAGCCTACCAGACGATCCTGAGGCCATGGTTCTAAAGGGAGTCATGGCAGGCTGTGCAGCAGGGTAGTAGCAGAAGCATCCATCCCCTGCCTTCTGGTTCTACCCTCCTGCTCCCAGGTTGTGGGGAGTGAAGGACTGAAGGGCAGAGCAGGAAGTGTAAGTGCTTGTTGAGGGTTCACTGGTGACATGGTTGGGTGGTCTTGACCCTAAACATCCGCCTGCCATAAGATGACCCAGATCGGTCAGGTGTGGTGGCTCACACCTGTAATCCCAGCACTTTGGGAGGCCAAGGCAGGCAGATCACGAGGTCAGATCGAGACCATCCTGACCAACATGGTGAAACCTCATCTCTACTAAAATATAAAAAATTAGCCGGGCATGGTGGCGCATGCCTGTAGTACCAGCTACTCGGGAGGCTGAAGCAGGGGAATTGCTTGAACCCAGGAGGCGGAGGTTGCAGTGAGCTGAGATCGTGCCACTGCACTCCAGCCTGGGTGACAGAGCGAGACTCCGTCTCACAAAAAAAAAAAAAAAAAAAAAAAAGACCCATCTTCTGATTGGGTCAGCTGGAATAGTCTAGAAAGCAAGCATCTGGGCCAGTGCCCTGGCCCATCACCCTGGCTGCACAATAGCATTTGGGGAATGCTTGAAAAATTTCACTGTTAGGTCTCTAGCCCAGGCTCTTTAAGATGAAGATCTCTGATAGCAGAGAGGCCTGGCATCCTTGTTTGCAGAAGCTCCTCAGGGAGTTCCCCTGCATGGCCAGGGTCTGGAATCACTGACCTAGGCCAAGGGTTCTCAGTGTTTGGTGCACAACACAATCCCCTGGGAGCTCTCCTTGCCCCAACCTGGACCTGTGAAATCAAAATAGGATGGAATGGGTAGTGATTAGGGCATCTGTGCTTTCTTTCTTTTAGATGGAGCCTTGCTCTGTGCCCAGGCTGGAGTGCAGTGGTGCAATCTCGGCTCATTGCAACCTCTGCCTCCCGGGTTCAAGTGATTCTCCTGCCTTAGTTGCCTGAGTAGCTGGGACTATAGGCACATGCCACCATGCCCGGCTAGTAGAGACGGGGTTTCACCCTGTTAGCCAGAATGATCTCGATCTCCTGACCTCGTGATCTGCCTGCCTCGGCCTCCTAAAGTGCTGGGATTACAGGCGTGAGCCACCGCACCCAGCCCATCTGTGCTTTTAACAGGCTCCTCGGGTGACTGATGTGCGTGTATGTGTTGAGAACCCTAGATCATATACTTTGGTAATATTTGCCTGGGCTTCTAATGGAGGTCTAGGACCTGGTGGGTGCTTGGTAAATGCTGATTAGAGATTGGTAAGAAGGGTGAGACCCTCCTTATGAAGCAGCAAGTGTTTGAGGACCTCTGACACTCTTGGTTCTCCTCTTCGCAGAGGAGAATAGAAATGATGGCAAGGCCGGGGGCGGTGGCTCACGCCTGTAATCCCAGCACTTTGGGAGGCCGAGGGGGCAGATCCCTTGAGGTCAGGAATTTGAGACCAGCCTGGCCAACTTGGCAAAACCCCATCTCTACTAAAAATACAAAAGTTAGCCAGGCCTGGTGGTGTGCACCTGTAATCCCAGCTACTTGGGAGCTTGGGAGGCTGAGGCAGGAGAATCACTGGAACCTGGGAAGCAGAGGCTATAGTGGGCTGAGATCGCGCCACTGCACTCCAGCTTGGGCAACAGAGCAAGACTCTTGTCTCAAAAAAAAAAAAAAAAAAAAAAGGTGGCAGTTTATGGAATGTTTTACTGAATGTTCCCATCCACCATCAACAGGCCCCTGTCCTCAGGGAGTTTACCTGTGTGGTGGGGTAGAACAGCCCTTCACCTGTACTCCAAACTCCTAGCTCCACCCTCACCCTGCAGTGCTCTTCTGAGCCTCTCTACTGAGCATCATAAGAAGGAACAAGTGAAGAAGAGGTGTTCTGATCGTGTAACTGGTTAACTTTGTGGTACGGTCAGAAGATAGAGTACTTGAGTGCCAGCCTAAGTGGTGCCGATTGCTTACAGTGAGAAGTCATTTCATTTTTCATTTAACCAATATTTTCTGAGGATCTACTTTGTACCAGGCCTTGGGAACACCGGGGTCAGCAAAATCAACCTGTGGGTTGACTCTTTCTGAGGAGACAGACAGTAGCTGGGTAAAGAAGTCCATAATGAACTTGTTCTGTGAGTTAGGATGGGAACTGCCTTCATGCAGGGATAGGGAATAATGTGTGTGTGTGTTGGGGGAGGCAGATTCTGAAAGTGGTCAGGGAAGGTCTCTGAGGAGCTGACAGGTGACCTAGTCCTGCCTGATGCAGAGCAGCCTGACATGTAATGATGGAAGACAGAAGGGAAGGCATGTGCAAAGGCCCTGAGGTGACAGCATGTCTTGTGAGTTTGAGAAACAAGAAGGCCAGAGTGGCTGGTGAAGGAGATCATGGGGGAGCAATATGAGGGCCGAGGTCACAGGCCCGGACATGCAGGGCTGTGATTAGGATGTAACGTCTTCAGTAGGAGAGCAGCCTGCATTTTATCTCCCAGATAAGAGAGTGCATCAGAGTTTGAATGAAGGGAAGTAAGAACGACAGTATGGGCCAGGTGTGGTGGCTCATTCCTGTAACCCCAGCTACTAGGGAGGCTGAAGCAGGAGGATCACTTAAGCCCAGGAGGTTGAGGCTGCAGTGAGCTGTGATGGCGCCACTGCACTCCAGCCTGGGTGACAGAGCAAGACCCTGTCTCTGAAAAAAAAGAACAAGATAGAAAGTCGTCTACGTTTTAGGGACATGGAAAAGTTTGACCTCATGTGTGACCTGTGTAAGTCACCACAACTCTATGGACCCCCCTTGTGGGAGGACTGGCCCAGTTATCTGTGTCTAACTGTGTCTAAGGAGCCTCTGGCCATCCACACATAAACTGAATGTAAAGAGAGTCCATCACGCATGTGGCTGGGGCAGTGAGAACCTCTGGAAGCTGTGTCGCAGATGTTTGTTCATCATCGAGTGAAGTGGTTGCTCTTCTTGACTGTGCTATTGTCCCCAGGGCTGGCGTCCAGCAAATACTAATTGATGGAGGCCAAGTTGGCCTTATTTCACATCAGTCTCTTTCTTCCCAGGAGAAAGAGAACAAGGTCTGCCCTGTACAGTGGCTGGGAGGAGGTGGGAGGGAGGCGGCAGGAGGCAGTGTGGCTATGTGGCTGAAGACTCTGGCTGGTGAGGCCGGGCGCTGGGCTCTGGGCAGGTGTCATTTTTATGAATGATTTCCTGCCAGGTAGAGGAGCTGACTCAGCCGGTGGCCTCCCATGGGCTGGTGCGGGCCTGCTTTTCCGGAGCCCAATGCTAATCTGCCTGGGGCAGCTGGCTCCGGGGAAGGAAGGGCCTCCCGAAGAGGGGAGGGCAACTGTGCATCTTGGCAGCTTTTCTCCCCTTATAGCTTTTCTTAGCTCGTCGAGGTGGGCCGTGGGGGAGGGAGTAAGACCCACCCCGTCTCCCCTCCCCCTTCTCCCTCCCTTTCCCTTTCTCCATCCCCCTCTCAGGCCTGCTGTCAGCCAGTTTCAGCTCCACTGCCCGCCTCATGCCTGCCTGCACTGCCTTCAGCAGATGTGTCTGTGGGAGGGGGTGAAGGCTCCCTGAGAAAACCCCTCCATCCGGCGGGTCTCTGCAGCCAGCCTGGAAGTCAGGAGGCTCCTGAGGTGGGCAGTGTTGGGGGTGGCAGCAGTGGGGAGGAATTCCACCTTTCCACCCATGAACCAGCTCCTGGAGAGCTCTCCCCAGAAATTCCTAGTACTGGCTCTGTCATCTCCTTCAGGTCAGAGCAGTCATTCCAGAGAGAGGCTCTTCTGTGCTTGTGGTCAGTGTGGGAGAGTTTTCAGGCCTGTCTCAAAGCCCAGGCAGCAGATGTGTCTCTGAGCTTGGGTGTATTTGGCATCAAACAGTGAAAGAGGGAGGAGGATTTGTGGAATGTCCGACCACCTTTTAGGCTTCAGGAATGCCTGTCTTCAGTCCCTTGCCTGCCCAGGGCGTTTGCAGAGCTCTCTATCTTGTGGACACCTTAGTTCATTGAATTCTTACATTAAGAAGCAGTTACTATTTTCCCCATTTTACAGATTAGGAAACAGACCCAGAGAGGGAAATTCATTTGCCCAAAGTCACACAGCAACCAAGTAGGGGGATGTTGCTCTAAACCAAGTCTGCCCAGCCCCAAAGCCATTCTGTATACTTCCCTGGCTCCTGGAGGCAAAGCCCATGAAGAAGGTGAATGTGTAGGAAGCTACTCTCTTGTTAGGCACCAGAAGAGAAGTGGGGGATGGGGAGTGAGGTGTTTGGGTCTAACCTGCTAACAATCTTGTGCAGATTTTGTTCATCCTTTGTTCCTCTATGACCCCATCTATAACACGAAAGGCTTACATTGGGTGCTTTTTTTGGTTTGTTTTTGAGACAGAGTCTCACTCTGTCACCCAGGCTGGAGTGCAGTGGCGCCATCTTGACTCACGGCAACCTCTGCCTCCCGGGTTCAAGCAGTTCTCCTGCCTCAGCCTCTGGAGTAGCTGGGATTGCAGGCGTGTGCCACCATGCCTGGCTAAAGCTGATTTTTCTGTTTTTAGTAGAGACAGGGTTTTACCATGTTGGCCAGGCTGGTCTTGAACTCCTGACCTCAGTCTCCCAAAGTGCTGACATTACAGGCATGAGCCAATGCACCTGGCCTACACCAGGTACTTTTGAGATCCCTGTTAGTGCCAATGTTCTTTCCTTCTGAAATGACCTCACCAAGGCCCAGAGTTCTGCAGGGGGCTGGACACTGACATGCGTGGGCAATCTGACCTGCCAGAGCACCTTCCGGTGGCTCCTCTTTCACTCGCCCTCTGAGGCTTGCTCAGCTCGGAAAAGGAAAAGCGCTGCTGGTTATCGGTGGGTGCTGAGCTGAGCAGGAAAAGCTGAGCCCTAATCCCAGTATTCCCTGGAAGGGTCTGCATGTCCTTGGGCAAGTCACCAGCCTGCTCAGAGAACAGGGACCATGTCCTACGTCCTGCCTCCATCCTAGGGGATCAGGGGAGACAATGGATGTTAGTGGGCTCTGGGATAAGCTTATGGAAGGAGGACCCTCCAGTTCCCTCTCTCTCAGGTGTTGATGAGATTTGGCCTGCTGTAATTACCAACACTTTGAAGCAATTTGCAGGTGGCTGCAGGCAGTGGGAGCTGAGGGGAGGAGGCAGCCTCTGGAGAGCCTAGAAAATCTTTTTGCTAGATTTAGAGCAACTGGATCCAGGTCTCCTCCTCCTACCAGTCTTATCTACAGGCCAAGCATGCCTGCTCCTGCATCCTGGTCTTTGTCTCTGAGAAGAGCTCTCACCCTACTAGCCCAGAGGGGTAAGGAGCAGCAAGGTGGCTGGCGATGCTGAAAATAAGGTTGAACGTCCTTATATGACAGCAGTTTGAACAGATCAGCAAGTTCAACCACACAGAGGTGCCTGGAAGCCCCTCTCAGTGATACCTAAGAGGTAGGTCTCTGGAACCGGCCTGCCAGGTTCCTTCCTCCAGCCCTACTCTTATTGTCTGGGGGCCCACGGGCAAGTTGCTGCCTCCCTGCCATGGTTTCCCCATGTCTGAAATGGGAGCAGTGGCAACTCTGGGGCTAGAGGAGTAAATGCAGCAAAGTGTGTGTGTTTGGCACCCATAGTGAGCCACAGTCTACAACAGCCAGCACCACTCGGGGTGGTTGCTGTCATCGCTGGCATTATGCCTCACCCAGCCCATTTCTTGCACTATGTTGGACACTGTCCCAGGATGGAGGCAACCATCTCTGTCCCCGACACAGTGCCCTGACAGGCCTACCTATCTGAGCACCGATGCCTGCACTGCACTTCTCTCTCTCTCTCTTTTTTTTTTTTTTTTTGTACACAGAGTCTTGCTCTATCCCCCAGGCTGTAGTGCAGTGCTGCGATCTTGGCTCACTGCAACCTCCGCCTCCCGGGTTCAAGTGATTCTCCTGCCTCAGCCTCCTGAGTAGCTGGGATTTCAGGCGCCCACCACCATGCCTGGCTAATTTTTGTATTTTTAGTAGAGACAATGTTTCACCATGTTGGCCAGGCTGGTCTCGAACCCCTGACCTCAGGTGATCTGCCCACTTTCGCCTCCAAAAATGCTGGGATGATAAGCGTGAGCCACCGCGCCCGGCCACTTCTATTTATTATTATTATTATTATTATTATTATTTTTTTTTTTTGAGGCGGAGTCTCGCTCTGTCGCCCAGGCTGGAGTGCAGTGGCCGGATCTCAGCTCACTACAAGCTCCGCCTCCTGGGTTCACGCCATTCTCCTGTCTCAGCCTCCCGAGTAGCTGGGACTACAGACGCTCGCCACCGCGCCCGGCTAGTTTTTTTTTTGTATTTTTTAGTAGAGACGGGGTTTCACCGGGTTAGCCAGGATGGTCTCGATCTCCTGACCTTGTGATCCACCCGTCTCGGCCTCCCAAAGTGCTGGGATTACAGGCTTGAGCCACCGCGCCCGGCCTATTATTATTTTTTTGAAACTGAGTTTTGCTCGTGTTGCCCAGGGTGGAGTACAATGGCGCCAACTCGGCTTACTGCAACCTCTGCCTCCCAGGTTCAAGCAATTCGCATGCCTCAGCCTCCCGTGTAGCTGGGATTATAGGCATGTGCCGCCACACCCTGCTAATTTTTGTATTTTTAGCAGAGATGGGGTTTCACCATGTTGGCCAGGTTGGTCTTGAACTCCTGACCTCAGGTGATCTGCCCGCCTTGGCCTCCGAAAGTGCTGGGATTACAGGCGGGAGCCACCGTGCCCAGCCACTTCTTTCTCTCTTTCTCTCTTTCTCTCTTTCTCTCTCTCTCTCTCTCTCTCTCTCTCTCTCTCTCTCTCTTTCTCTCTTTCTCTCTTTCTCTCTTCTCTCTCTTTCTCTCTTTCTCTCTTTCTCTCTTTCTTTCTTTCTTTCTTCTTTCTTTCTTTCTTTCTTTCTTTCTCTTTCTATTTTTATTTTTATTTTTATTTTTTAATAGAGACAGTCTCACTATTGAGACTGCTGCCCAGGCAGTCTCTAGAACTCCTGGGCTCAAGTGATCCTCCCACCTCGGCCTCCCAAAGTGCTGGGGTTACAGGCGTGAGCCACCACACCCAGCCTGCACTGCACTTCTCTGTGCATCTGTCTCACTGTCTGGATGGTGAATTCCTGGAATTCTGGGCTTCCAGAATTCTGACGCACCCCACAGCTGACACCGGTGATGGCTGGAAGGACATGTTAACAGTTTTAGAAGGGTGTGGAGGGGAGGCAGAGCTCCTCCCCCTGCACTACCCTGTGGTTTCTCCTCTACCTCTGGTTTCTCTTCAGAAGAGTGGGGAGCTGTGGTCATTTCACAAACCCTGTAACACTGGGAGAGGCGGAATGTGACTCAGACTGCCCAGGGAAAGAAGGGCTGACAACCACACCCTTCCTCTCTCATTTGCACCTGCACTTCCTGAGCCTGTGGTTTGTGCTCTATGAGAGCTGATAAACCGGCCTATGGGAAGGCCCAGAGCCATTCCCCATGGCACCTCTCCAAGCAGGGCTTTCTAAAAGATCCCAAACCTAGGAGGTACTTGATAAGTGATTGCTTGATATATGCTTATGAGGTGGGGTTTGCTTCTCTCAGGCACCGACAAGGTAGATAGAACTGACAAGTAATAGCCTCTGAATTGCCAAAGGTGATGTCAAGCTTCCACCATTGAGGTTTGAGCTAGAGGGGTACAAATCAGAGGTGAAACCAATGTGGGGAGCTGAGAGTCAGGGCTCTTTGGGGGCACACAGTGCTCTCAGCACTGCTGAGACTCCACATTTCTGCACAGACTCTTAGCAGTGAGAGCCAGAAAACACAGTGGGCCTGAGTGAGATGCACGTGCCGCAAGACCAACCCTGCTGGTTCAGTTAACACTCAGGGAGCCATGTGACCAAGGGCAGCGCCGGGGCCTACATCCTGGAGATACCAAGATCCAATTCAGCAAGCGTTTATTAAACACCTATAATACACCAGGCCCTGGGCATCTGAGATGGAGATGATGCAGCCTCTGCCCTGGGTAACCCCAGGTGGACACATGCCAGACACCAGGTGATTAAGAACCATTTGAGGCTGGGCACAGTGGCTCACGCATGTAATCCAAGCACTTTGGGAGGCTGAGGCAGGTGGATCACCTGAGGTCAGGAGTTCGAGACTAGCCTGGCCAACATGGTGAAACCCCATCTCTACTAAAAATACAAAAACTTAGCTGGGCATGGTGGTGGGCACCTGTAAATCTCAGCTACTCAGGAGGCTGAGGTAGGAAAATCGCTTGAACCCAGGAGGTGGAAGTTGCAGTGAGCCAAGATTACGCCACTGCACTCCAGTCTGAGCGACAAGAGCGAAACTTCGTCTCAAAACAAACACAAACAAAACAAAACAAAACAAAAAAACCCCGGATTCCTTTGTTCCACTGTGAAGAAGAGCAGCGCAGGCATCCCATGCTCAGATGGGAAGGCCTGGTTCCTGGGGTGGGTGGCACTTAGGAAGCCAGCATCTAACTAGTTGCAGGGCCATGTGCAAGTCACCTGTTTCCATGCCTCGGTTTCCCCACCTGTCACACAGTCCTGCATGGTCCAGCCTCTGTTTCTCCTCTTGCCTCGGGTCTGGCCAGCCTCTCCATGCCTGCATTCCCTCTGCTGCTCCGGCCTCCAGTGGCCTCCCAGGCTAACTCCTCCTCATTAGTCATGTCTCAGCTCAAGCATCATCTCCAGGAGGCCTTCCTTGGCCACACCCCATCATGCCTTATGACACTTGGCATCACGTGCAACAGTGTATTTACCTGTTGCCCTTTTTAGTGTCTTTCTCTTCTTGGGCCAAAGCCTGGCACTGAATAAATATTTGCTGAATGAATGAATGAACTAATTAATGAACAAATGAGCAGGTGTGCTGTGGGACTCAGATGACCCAACAGCTGGGACTCAGTGCCCTGGGAGGGGAGGGACACAATGTGTTCCTAAGCCCATGGGCCAGAGTCAGGGAATCCCACATAGAAACTGGCTTCCCCTGGGCTTCCGGAGGCTGCTGGGGAGCACCACTGCCTTGGGCCTCCCGCCCAGAACAAGAACAGGCCTTCCTGGAGCCACTATTGTGGTCAGCATTGTTGTGGTCCTTGCTGCCCTGGCAGCTGTACTCCCTGGAACTCCCAGGGGTGTGTGTGTGTAGTGGGGTGGGCGTGGGGGAAACCTGGAGCCCTGACCCTGAAGCCACCTGCCTCAGTGGGTTGGGCAGGGAGGCGTCTCGAAGATGTGACCCCCAACCTGAGCGTTGCTAGCGGAAGGGGAATTAGGCTGGTGGGGAAGGTGGGGGATGGGCGTGGCGTATTCTAGGCTCAGGGATCCCAGGGCTGCGGGAGGACAGCCAAAGCTGGAGCGCCAGTCGTGCAGGCCAGAGCTGATGGGGCTTTCCCTACCATGCCAGGCACTGCTTCTGGAGGGTGGGGCAGGCAGAAGGATTTGAAATGAGGTAGCACCAGCACAATCAGAATTGTGTTGTTCAAAGGCCTTCCTGTCACGGGGAGAGAATAGGCCACCACAGGTTCTTTCCTATCTCCCTCTTTCCCCTCCAGACCTCACCCCCTACAAAATGGAGGCATTTTGTTTGTTTTCGCTCAGAACCCAGTTCCTCATGAGCTGTCATTGTAAACAGACCGGAGGCCAGAACAAAGAAAGATTATTTTTAATTATTTTTTCCTCCTTGAAAGACTAGCTGAATGAGAACTGCTGACATGGGGTAAAGTACAGCACGCCAGAGCTGAGAGAGGTGTGGGGGTCCCCTAGACTTGGAAACTGAGGCCCAGGGAGAGGCACTGCCGGGCAAGGAGCATCCCTTTGCATCCCAGGTGGGGGTGGGCACTCCACACACCAGTGTGATGGGAAAAGTGGAGGTGATGAGTGTCCTCACCTGGGCACAGCCTGGTCCTCACGAGATGGAACGTGCAGGGATCCTTTTGGGGGAGGGTTCAGGAGGAGAATTGGGTGGTTTGCCCAGGAACCCAGAAGGAGTATTCCCTAGGCAGGTGGGTAGTGTGTGAAAGGACACCTGAGGCAGACAGAAGACACAGAGACCCAAGGGAGAAGGAAGAATGGCTGGGTTTAGAGACGTGGATGTAAGTGAAAGGGCAGAGCTGAGGAGGCAGCAGGACAGGAGGGAGGGGGTTAATAACACACCTGAAGCCCATGGTCCAGGTTTGATTTCATTTAACTTAATTTATTCTGGACCCCACAGTCTCTCTCAAATTGGAATGGGCTTTTTTTCCTTTTGAAGGGGGATTCTTTAGGAGGAAAGTCAGAGAGGGCACCAAGCAAGTAGATATTGTCTCTCATAAAAGTTTTGGTCATGGCCAGGCGCAGTGGCTCACTCCTGTAATCCCAGCACTGGGAGGCCCAGGCAGGAGGATTGCTTGAGCCCAGGAGTTCAAGACCAGCCTGGGCAACATAGCAAGATCCCTCTCTCTTCTAATAATAATAATAATAATAATAATAATAATAATACAAAAATTAGCCAGGTATGGTGATGTGCATCTAGTCCCAGCTACCTAGGAGGCTGAGGTGGGAGGATTGCTTGAGCCTGGGAGGTCGATGCTGCAGTGAGCTGTGATTATACCACTGCACTCAAGCCTTGGTGACAGAGTGAGATTCTGTCTCAAAAAAAAGTTTCGAGGGTGAGATGAAGTAAAACACTGGAATGTTCTTTGAGACATTGGGCTAGAGATTGTCATTTGTTTTTGCCACTTAAATCCAGGTGCTCTGGGCTAACCTGATTGGGCCCCTGACCCAAAGCGCCTCCTGGTGGGTGGTTCTGGAAACGCGGAATGCTTTCCTCCCCCTGCCTGCCACCCAGTAACAATCTTAATCACACAAATACAGCATTTTTTTTTTTTTCCTGCAGAACAAAATTCCTAGAAGCTGAAGGGCTGAGTTGCTGGACATGAGCATTTTACTTTTAGGCAGATTACATCAAAGTCTCTTTCCAGAAAAGCTTGCACCAATTTGCACTCCTTTTTTGGTGCATTTAAATATTAAACACCAAGATGAGACAGGGTCTATCCCTCCCCTGAAGTGTCCTGTCCATAAATGAAAGAGCTGGGGCTGAGCTCACGGTGGCTCATGCCTGTAATCTCAGCACTTTGGGAGGCCAGGGTGGGAGGATTGCTTGAGCTTAGGAGTTCAAGACCAGCCTGGGAAACATAGGGAGACCGCCGTCTCTTAAACAAACTTAAAAAAAAAATGGCTGGATTAAACAACAACAACAGTTTCAGGGACCCAGTCTTTTCTGAACAGTGTCTCCCCTGCTCAGCTCTCACAGACCATTGAAGTGGGCGGGGTTAGACTCATTTACAGTTGGGCCTGCAGGGTCAGGTCACATAGCCAGTGGGTCTGAGCCGGCTTTTATTCCCAAGCCTGTCTGATCCCCAAAACCCCTGGCTGCCCCCACTCTGCCCCCCGCCTCCCAGCCCTTCCAGCTGCAGCCTTTTCACTCATTCCACCACCACTCAGCTCTGAGTGGTTACCCTGGCGGGCTCTCTGCTTTGCTTCAGGGACGCCACAGTGAGCAAAGGCAGATATATTTTATGTGCCCTTGAAGGATCTCCCAGACAAACGTGTCATTGCAACCGGAGCCATAATGGCCAGGGGCAGGTGGCACAGACAAGTGCTGGGCAGAGGAGCCTGCAGGTGGGTGGATGCAGCCTGTGTCTGCTGAAAGCGTGGGGTGACCAAAAGAGCCAGCAGAAAGACCAGTGTGTGGTTTTGAAGCTGCTGTCCTAGCCTCCCTGTGCCTCATGTGTCTCTTGGAGCTCCACCTGGGTCTCTGTGCCCACGGGGCTGCGGTGAGGCTCCCCGAACGTGGGGACCGTGTGGCCGTTGAGACCGTCTCCGGCAGCTATGGCTGAGGCCCCAGCCACTTCCGCCCTGTGCTCTCTTTGTGGTTGGCTTTGGGGGCTGAGACACCTCCGGCCAGTCTTGAGGGGAGCAGGAGGAGGCTGCTGGACTGTCCCCATGGCAGCCGCAGGGCCTCTTCACTCCCTCCTGCCTCTGTGGCTCTGAGGGCCCAGCTCAGCCTCTTCCTGCTGTTTGTCCCAGCCCTGGGCCTCCTCAGGAGGGCGGGCTTGTCACTTGTCCCCCCCTCCCCACCTCCCTACTTCCTCTCCCCACCCACCCCAGGATGTGAGGTGGGACACAGAGAGATGCCCAGCCCTTACTACCAAGGAGTCTTGGGGCTTGAGGGGGCTTCTTTTATGGCCACTCATTTCAGCCCCTAGATCCTGCTGGTCCCATATTCTTCACTCCCTGAGGCCTTCTGGCTCTCAAAGCCGGAGTCCAGTGCCTTCCTACCAGAGAGGGGTCTTCACCAGGCCCCTCTCATGCGCTACGCCTGTTTAGATGCGGGTGCACAGTGAGCAGGGGAGAGAGTGGGGAGGGCAGAGAAGAAAGAGTCCCAGAACACAAAGGCCTGGTGTGGTGAGAAATTCGGGAGGGAGTAAAAGGGAACAAGAGTAAAAAATAGGGACAGGCACACTGTGGTTCATGGTTTTTCCCACAAAACTAAAGCTATTTAAATTGAAGATGTACTTTCTTTTTTTGAGACAGAGCCTCACTCTGTCACCCAGGCTGGAGTGCAGTGGCGTGATCTCGGCTCACTGCAACTTCCGCCTCCCGGGTTCAAGCGATTCTCCAGCCTCAGCCTCCCAAGTAGCTGGGACTACAGGTGCCCGCCACCATGCCTGGCTAATTTTTATTTTTCTTTTTTTTTGAAATGGAGTCTCGCTGTATCACTCAGGCTGGAGTGCAGTGGTGCGATCTGGGCTCACTGCAAGCTCTGCCTCCCGGGTTCACGACATTCTCCTGCCTCAGCCTCCCAAGTAGCTGGGACTACAGGCACCCACCACTGCCCGGCTAATTTTTTTTTTTGTATTTTCAGTAGAGACGGGGTTTCACCGTGTTAGCCAGGATGGTCTCGATCTCCTGACCTCATGATCCGCCCGCCTCGGCCTCCCAAAGTGCTGGGATTACAGGCGTGAGCCACAGCGCCCGGCCCTACGCCCTGCTAATTTTTGTACTGTAGTAGAGACGGAGTTTCATGATGTTGCCTAGGCTGATTTTGAACTCCTGAGCTCAGGCAGTCCGCCCACCTCAGCTTCTCCAAGTGCTAGGATTACAGGCGTGAGCCACCAAACCCGGCCTTTTTTTTTTTTTTTTTTTTTTTTTTTGGAGATAGGGTCTCACTCTGTCACCCAGATTGAAGTGTAATGATGAAATCATAGCTCATTGTAACCTTGAACGTCTAGGCTCAAGCAGTCCTCCTGCCTCAACCTCTTGAGTAGCTAGGACTACAGGCATACACCACCACACCCAGCTAATACATGTTTATATGTATGTATGTATGTATAATATATATGTAATATATATATTGTGTGTGTGTGTATATCTTTATTTTTTTTTTTGAGACAGACTCTCGCGTTGTCTCTGGAGCTGGTGTGCAGTGGTGGGATCTTGGCTTACTGCAACCTCCACCTCCCGGGTTCAAGCGATTCTCCTGCCCCAGCCTCCCGAGTAGCTGGGATTACAGGTGCCTGCCACCACGGCCAGCTAATTTTTTGTATTTTTAGTAGAGACAGGGTTTCACTATTTTGGTCAGGCTTGTCTCAAACTCCTGACCTTGTGATCTGCCCACCTTGGCCTCCCAGAGTGCTGAGATTGCAGGCGTGAACCATGGCCCCGGCTCCTCTTAAATTTTTAAGTGCATACTAAAGTATTGTTAACTATAACTATAACCACGACGTTGTGCAGAAGACCTCCGGACATCTTTATCTGTGTGACTGAAACTCTATACCCATTGAACAGTGACTCTCCGTTCCCCACTGCCCCTTAGCCCCTGGCAACCCCCATTCTACTATTTTTCTTTTTTGGGGGGACAGAGTTTTGCTCTTGTTGCCCAGGCTGGAGTGCAATGGCACGATCTCGGCTCACCTTAACCTCCACCTCCTGGGTTCAAGTGATTCTCCTGCCTCAGCTTCCCAAGTAGCTGGGATTACAGGCATGCACCCGACTAATTTTGTCTTTTTAGTAGAGACAGGGTTTCTCCATGTTGGTCAGGCTGGTCTCAAACTCCCGACCTCAGGTGATTCACCCGCCTCAGCCTCCCAAAATGCTGGGATTACAGGCATGAGCCACCGCGCCTGGCTCATTCTACTATTTTTTTTTTCTTTCTTTTTTCTACTTAAAATTTTTTTTGTCTTTTTTAAAAAAAATTCTTCTACTTTCTGTTTCTACTTTGGATTCCTCATATAAATGGAATCGTGCAGTATTTGTCCTGTGACTGGTTTGTTTCATTTGGCATCAAGTCATTAAAGTTCGCCCATGTGGCAGCACATGACAGGCTTTCTTTCTTTTGATGGCTAAATAATATTCCATCGTGTGTACACACCATATGTTGTTTATCCATTCATCTGTGGATGGACATTTAGGTTGTTTCTACCTCTTGGCTATTGTGAATAATGATGGAATCTATATGGGAGTTCACGTATCTCTTGGAGATCCTGATTTCAGTTCTTTTGGAAAAATACCTGCAAATGGGATTCCTGGATCATATGGTAGTTCTATTTTTAATTTTTTGAGAAACCTCCATACTGTTTTCTGTAGCAGCTGCACCATTTAACATTCCCACTAACCATGCACAAGGGTTCAACTTCTCCACATCCTTGCCAACACTGTTGCCTTTTATTTATTTATTTATTTTTTCTGTAATGGCAGTCCTAACAGGTGTAAGGTGATGACTCATTGTGGTTTTGATTTGCATTTCTCTGATGATCAGTGATATTGAGCACTTTTTCCTGTTCTTGTTGGCCACTTGCATGTCATTTTTGAAGGGATGTCTATTCAAGTCTTTTGCCTATTTTTTATTTTTATTTTTATTTTTTGAGACGGAGTCTCGCCCAGGCTGGAATGCAATGGCGAGATCTTGGCTCACTGCAACCTCCGCCTGCCTGGTTCAAATGATTCTCCTGCCTCAGCTTCCTGAGTAGCTGGGGTTACAGGTGCCCACCACCACACTCAGCTAATTTTCATATTTTTAGTAGAGACAGGGTTTCACCATGTTGGCCAGGTTGGTCTTGAACTCCTGACCTTGTGATCTGCCCACCTTGGCCTCCCAAAATGCTGGGATTACAGGTATGAGCCACCGCACCCGGCCTCTTTTTATTTATTTGTTTATTTTTTATTTTTTGTTTGAGATGGAGTCTTGCTCTGTCGCCCAGGCTGGAGTGCAGTGGCGTGATCTCAGCCCACTGCAACCTCCACCTCCCGGGCTCAAGCAATTCTCCCTGCCTCAGCCTCCCAAGTAGCTGAGATTACAGGTGCCCGCCACCATACCTGGCTAATTTTTGTATCACTTAGTAGAGACAGAGTTTCACCATGTTGGCCAAGCTGGTCTTGAACTCCCAACTTCAGATGATCCATCTGCCTCAGCCTCCCAAAGTGCTGGGATTACAGGTGTGAGCCACCGAGCCCAGCCTATTTGTTTGTTTTTTGAGATTGAGTTTCACTGTTGTTACCCAGGCTGGAGTGCAGTGGCACAATCTTGGCTCACTGCAACCTCTGACTCCCGGGTTCAAGCGATTCTCCTGTTTCAGCCTCCTGAGTAGCTGGGATTACAGGCATGTGCCACCATACCCAGCTAATTTTTGTACTTTTTAGTAGAGACAAGGTTTCAACACGTTGGCCAGGATGGTCTCGATCTCCTGACCTTGTGAATCCACCCTCCTCAACCTCCCAAAGTACTGGGATTACAGGCGTCAGCCACGGTGACCGGCCGAATGTTAACTTCTTATTGCATATATGGTTTGCAAATATTTTCTCCCAGTCAGTAGATTGCCTTTCACTCTGCTGGTTGTTTCCTTTGCTGGGCAGAAGCTTTTTAGGTTGATGTAGTCCCTCTTGTCTATTTTTGCTTTTCTTGCCTGTGCTTTTGGTGCCATATTCAAGAAATTATTACTAAGGCCAGTGCTATTAAACTTTTCCCCTATATTTTCTTCCACGAGTTTTATAGTTTGAGGTCTTTTTTTTTTTTTTTTTTTTGAGACGGAGTCTCGCTGTGTTGCCCAGGCTAGAGTGCAGTGGTACAATCTCGGCTCACTGCAAGCTCTGCCTCCCGGGTTCATGCTATTCTCCTGCCTCAGCCTCCTGAGTAGCTAGGACTACAGGTGCCTACCACCATGCCTGGCTAATTTTTATATTTTTAGTAGAGACGGGGTTTCACCATGTTGGTCAGGCTGGTCTCGAACTCCTGACCTCAAATGATCCACCCGCCTCGGCCTCCCAAAATGCTGGGATTACAGATGAGAGCCACGGTGCCCTGCCTCAGAAGTTAAAAATTTAGATTCTGCTTCCTGTCGTGCTTCAGGTTTGCTGTGTAACATTGGATAGGTCCCTTCCTATCCCTAGGGCTCAGTGTTCTCGTAGGTTAATAACAGTGGCAACATCAACAATAATAGATAACAGGAGTGCCTTTGGTGCCTCTTACAGACCCATTTACCCCTCCCAGTCACCCCAAGAGATACAGATGATTAATGCTCTGGTGTCTGGATGAAGACATGGAAGTCCAGAAGAGTTAAGTATTTTGTCCAAGGTTACACAGCTAGTTAGAGGGGCAGCAGGGATTCACACCAGGCAGGTTAGCCCCAGAGACCACCTAATCACTGTATGATACTGGGTGGCTAGAAGATTTCTAGGCCTGGCACCATGGCTCACACCTGTAATCCCAGCACTTTTGGAGGCTGAGGCAGGCAGATCATGAGGTCAGGAGATCGAGACCATCCTGGCTAACACGGAGAAACCCTGTCTCTACTAAAAATAGAAAAAAATTAGCTGGGCGTGGTGGCACGCACCTGTAGTCCCAGTTACTCAGGAGGCTGAGGCAGGAGAATCGCTTGAACCTGGGAGGTGGAGGTTGCAGTGAGCCGAGATTGCACCACTGCACTCCAGCCTGGGCGACAGAGCAAGACTCCGTCTAAAAAAAAAAAAAAGACTTCTTGCTCAGAAATACAGTGATTCTGTGAGCTACAGAAGGTGGCAGATATTTCAATTCTAGCCCTTGGCAGAATTATCCTGGTTGGGTTCTTCTAGGCTTTGCTAAATAGCAACTGTGCAGATCTCTTCCTGGAAGGAAGGCAGCTATAGGAACAGGGTTACATGAATGGAAATTTGGCCAAAGAGAGGGAGAGGAAAAGCAGACGGCCAGGCCTTCCTCCCTGTCTCACTGCCTGTCCACAGCCTTGTCAGTATTCCCTGAAGCTCTTCTGCGGCTGCCATCAATGCAGCTCTAGGCCACCTTCCGCCCATCTGGGCATCTCACTGGGCAGCCAATCTCACCTGCTCCGAAGCCCTCCAGGCAGCAGCCAGAGTCAGCTTCAAAGACAGCAGTCAGATCACATGATGCCCCTGCTTAAAGCCCTCCCATGACTTCTCGAAGCTCTTGCAATAAAATCCCGGTGACCCTTTCCCACTGCTTCAACCTTACCTCGTATCTCCTCCCCTTCACTCACTGTGCTCTGCCCCAGCGCAGTCCCAGCCAGTGGTCATGACCATCTGTGGCTGCTGAGCACTTGAAATGTGGCCAGTCTATAAAATACATACCGGATCTCGAAGCCAGAGTATCAAAATACGGATGTAAATGATCTCATTCATTTTTGTATTGACTATATTAAAATGATAATATTTTAATTACACTGGATTATATAAAATATATCAGATTGGGCATGGTGGCTCATGCCTGTAATCCCAGAACTTCGAGAGGCCTAGGTAGGAGGATCACTTGAGGCCAGGAGTTCAGGCAACAAAGGAAGACCCCATCTCTAAAAAACAAAACTATATATATATGTGTGTGTATATATATACACATATATATCATTGTATATAGTTGAATTATATATATATATAATTAAAATTAATTTCATCTCTTTTTTTTTGAGATGGAGTCTCACTCTGTCGCCCAGACTGGAGTGCAGTGGTGCAATCTCGGCTCACTGCAACCTGCACCTCCTGGGTTCAAGCGATTCTCCTGCCTCAGCCTCCTGAGTAGCTGGGACTACAGGCACGTGCCACCACATCTGGCTAATTTTTTTGTACTTTTAGTAGAGACGGGGTTTCACTGTGTCACCCAGGATGGTCTCAATCTCCTGGCCTTGTGATCCGCCCACCTGGGCCTCCCAAAGTGCTGGAATTACAGGTGTGAGCCACTGCGCCTGGCCTTTTTTTTTTTCTTTTTTCTTTTTTTTTTTTTTTTTTGAGACAGGGTTTCACTTTGTTGCCCAAGCTGGAGTGCAGTGACATGATCTTGGCTCACTGCAGCCTCAACCTCCTAGGCTCAAATGATCCTCCCACCTCAGCCTCCTGAGTAGCTGAGACTATAGGCATGTGGCACCATGCCTGGTTAATTTTTGTATTTTTTGTAGAGATGGAGTTTTGCCATATTGCCCAGGGTGGTCTTGAACTCCTGAGCTCAAGAGATCCTCCTGCCTCGGCCTTCCAAAGTGCTAGGATTACAGACATGAGCCACCACACCCAACCAACTTTATCTTTTTATTTTTTAAAATTTTATTTATTTATTTTTTATTGAGACAGGGTCTCGCCCTGTTGCTCAGGCTGGAGTGCAGTAGTGTGATCTCAGCTCACTACAACCTCTGCCTGCTGGGCTTAAGTGATCCTCCCGCCTCAGCCTTCTGAGTAGCTGGGACTACAGGCATGCACCAGCACACCCAGCTAATTTCATTTCGTCTTTTAAAAAACCTTTTTTTTTGAGAAGGAGTCTCATTCTGTCGCCCAGGCTGGAGTTCAGTGGCGTGATCTCGGGTCACTGCAAGCTCTGCCTCCTGGGTTCAAGCAATTCTCCTGCCTCAGCCTCTGGCTAATTAAAAAATATATATTTTTAAGTAGAGACAGGGTTTTACCATCTTGGCCAGGCTGGTCTCGAACTCCTGACCTCATGATCCACCCTCCTCAGCCTCCCAAAGTGCTGGGATTACAGGTGTGAGCCACCTCGCCCAGCCTTAAAAAACTGTTTTTGTCATGGCTCCTGGAAAAATTCAAATTCCCTGTGTGGCTCACACTTGTGGTTTGCATTGTTTTCCCCTGGGCAGCGCTTTTCTAGCCACACCAGCTTCTGTCTGGTTCCTGGACCGCACCTTGCTCTTCCCAGCCTTGGGCAGGGCCTTGTCTCCCTCCCACCTCCTACAGTGTTTCTGGCCCAGTCACAGGGCCTCCCCAGCACTGTTGCCAAAAGCCCTTTCCCCTGCATGTTTATGTCTTCCTTCCCTGGGTCGAGTGGAGGCTCCTGAGCACAGGCTCTCTGCTCTTGGTCTGGCACCTGGCTGGGGCTGGCCAGAAAGGCCACCTGCTGTCAGGTGTCTGGAGGAGGGTGGATGGGAACTGGCCCGCATTCTGCAGCTGGAGCCTGGGGCAGCCTTCAGCCAGAGGGACCTATCTGCTGCTACTTAGGATTTAGTCCAAACAGGGGTAGGTGATCAGAATCTTCTGAGCAGAACCCACGGGTCATCAGACAGGGGCTTTGGGCCTTGCGTGGTCCTAGGAACCTGGGACCCTGCTGTGTGGGTAGAACCAGGGCACAAGTCTCCCCTAAGCTCCATCAGGGGAACTTATTTGGTAGCTTGGATCAGGAACCAGACACCCAGTGGCCACCAAGGGCAGGGCCCTGGGTAAACACCAGTGCAGCCAGAATGGATTTGGGCTTTGCTGGGGCAGCTCCAGAGTCCGTCTCAGCCCTGCTGCATATTAGCATGGTGACCTTGGCCGGTCACTCAGCTCTGCTCTAAATGACGATCGACTCACTGCCTGGGGCTCGTGCAGACTGGATTGAGGGCCTTGTGTGCAGCACCCATGGAGCACAGCATGGGCATGTGTGGGTGCTCAGGCACCCAATGCCCTGTGACTGGCTCTCCTCCCTGCTGTCAGCCACATCTACAGGACCACTGGCTGGGATGGTGTGGGTGGTAGCGCGTGGCCTCAGTTCCTGAGAGAGGAGGGGCCCCACACTGTGGGGGACTGCTAAGCCACTGCCTGGCCCTCTCTTATACTGAGGAGCCTGCCTGTGGCTGCCATCTGGAGGAGGGGGAGATACCACCAGTTCTGTAAAAAAGGCCTGTGGGTTTCCATCATCCTCAAGCTCACAGCAAGCCAACAGGTGGCCTGATTGCTAAAATAGCCCAGGAGGAGGGCAGGAGCTTCCAGGATCCCAAGGTGGAGTGGCAGGGCTGGGGCTGGAAGGACGTGAGGGCACCGTTCTTGAACTAGCCCAACTCTACGGCTGGCTCTGGCAAGCAGGGAGCCCCTTCCCTGGAAACCTGTGCTGGGGTCCAGGCTGGAGACCACTGGCTTCTCACCCTGTGGTGAGACAAAGAGTTGGGGGCATGAGGAGTCCCAGGTAGGAGGCCGGCCTGGATCTCACTGTCAGTGCCTTTCCAACACTGCTTTTAAGTGAACTCGGTTGTCTTCCCTAAGACGCAGGTCAGCACCCAGGGCCCTCACCTCCCAGGTTAGAAGAAACCCAGAGCGCTGGGATTGGAAAGGCCAGGGAGAACAGACCAGCTGGGTGTTCCACTCCCACATGGGGAGGTTGGGAGCCTGCGGGGCCACAGTGGGAGGGTGACAAAGGCCAGCTCTCCCCAGCCCACCTGCTATATTCAGCTGTCCCAAACAAAAGGAACAAAGAAGATGGCTTCTCTCATACAGCAGATAATAAATGTTCTGATTCTCAGCCCTGAGCGGTTCATTTCCCAGTGTCCCCAGCCAGGACATTTATGGCCTACAAGTGACTCTCCAGAGGGCCCCGGGCAGGGGTTGGATTCCTCGAGGGCAGTGTCCCATGGCTGGGGCCTCCGAGGACAGCAATGCCCGGTGAATCTTGTAACCTTGGTGCAGGCCGGGAGGCCTGGCTGGGCCAGCTGGTGAGGACAGAGCCCAGTGCCCACGCAGCTCCATCCTGGCTGTGGAGGGGATAAACCTGGGCTGGTGGAGCCCCTACCCTGCCATCCAGCCCCAGCCCAACTCATGCTTTTTTGGTTTATGTCTAATTATAAATGCAATTTGTACTCATTGTAAACTTTGGAAACTACAAAAAGGTAGAAAGGAGAAAATGAAAATCATCCGTCATCCCACTGCCCGGAGATAACTATGGTGCTATTTTGTTATGTTTCTCTCCAGGCCTGTTTTTCTATATAGATCATACATATATGTATATATGTGTGCATTTTAATTGTAATCGTACTCTATAGCTGGCTTTCCCCCAACATTACATTGTGAACATTTTCTCATAGCATTAACATT
Organism: Chlorocebus sabaeus; assembly: GCF_047675955.1. Lineage (NCBI taxonomy): Eukaryota > Metazoa > Chordata > Mammalia > Primates > Cercopithecidae > Chlorocebus > Chlorocebus sabaeus. The sequence continues at coordinate 38,695,776 of NC_132905.1, read as the reverse complement.
TTTTTTGAAGTTATTTAATGACTGTAAAATATTCTATTAATAATTTATTTAGCCATTCTTTTTTTTTTTTCCTTTTTTTTTTTCTTATTCTCTTATTTTGACTCTCATTTCTACCAAGGGAATTCAGTAGTTTTTAAAATTCCACATAAAAATATAAATCTAGCTGGGCGCAGGGGCTCACGCCTATAATCCTAGCACTTTGGGAGGCCGAGGCGGGTGGATCGCGAGGTCAGGAGATCGAGGCCATCCTGGTGAAACCCCATCTCTACTACAAATACAAAAACTTAGCCGGGCATGGTGGCGGGCGCCTATAATCCCAGCTACTCAGGAGGCTGAAGCACAAGAATCACTTGAACTCGGGAGGCAGAGGTTGCAGTGAGCCAAGATTGAGCCACTGCACTCCAGCCTGAGTGACAGAGTGAGACTCCGTCTCAAAAAAAAAAAAAAAAAGTGTGTATATATATAGCTGTTCCTTTTTAGAGATGGAGTCTCACCAGTCACCCTGGCTAAAGTGCAGTGGTGCGATCATAGCTTACTGCAACCTTGAACTCCTGGGCTCAAGCGATTCTCCTGCCTCCTCTTCCCAAAGTGTTGGGGTTACAGGTGTGAGCCACCACTCTTGGCCAAGCTGTTCCTTCCTGACTGCTGAGATGGGGGCAATTCTGGGATTTCCCGTCAGCCATTCACACTGAGAAGGGCCGCTCAGTTTAACATCTCAGGGTGATTGCAAAGGTTTAACATATATTTGTTTGTTTGTTAAATTTTTTGAGACAGAGTCTCACTTTGTTGCCCAGGCTAGAGTGCAGTGGCATGATCTCGGCTCACTGCAACCTCCGTCTCCGGTATTCAATTGATTTTCCTGCCTCAGCCTCCAGAGTAGCTGGGATTACAGGCGCCCGCCACCACGCCTGGCTAATTTTGTATTTTTAATAGAGACAGGATTTCACCATGTTGGCCAGGCTGCTTTCAAACTCTGGACCTCAGTTGATCCACCTGGCCCCTTGGCCTCCCAAAGTGCTGGGATTACAGATATGAGCCACTGTGCCCAGCTTGTTTATTTATTTTTAACTCTATTGCTCCTTGCAGAGCAGGGCTAACCCATAGGCAGGGTGCCCAGAGTCAGCCAAGTTTAGCATTTAGAACAAGCCCCCAAAACAAAGAGTAAACCCCCATACCACCAGGGGAAGCTTAGGAAAAGAGTTTCCTTTTGCGCCCCTGGCTCGTGCTGCTCCCCAAGATTGGGTGCCATCCTGTGTCGCCCCCACCAGGCTGGATCTGCCATCCTGGGTTGTGAGCGGGTGATGGAAAGTGCTGGACAACCCCCAGTTCTGATTCTACCTGTGTCTTGAGTGGGTGGTGCTCTTGGGCAAGTCCTTTTGCGACTCTCTTTCTCCATTTCCTGGGCTGGGAAATGGGTCTTAATGTTGACATCGGCCTCCTCTGGGGCTAGGATGGAGTGAGGTAGTGCTACCTCTGAGCTGATGCTTCTGTCCATGGGGAGAACAGGTGTGGAGTCGGGGGCTTTGGGCAAGTCACCTCCCTTCTGTTAGAGCTGTGGCCCATCCTGACTGAGATCCTCTGCTGGATCTCCTGCCCCATGGGTCTGTAGCTGCATCCTGAATGGCTGGCCCTTGCTGACCATCCTGTAGTCCAGATGACCCCTTTGCACAGCTCTGGCCTCCCAGGGTCCTGATTTAGTCCCCAGGAAAGGCACTAATCAGGGTCCCCTGCTCTCCCAGACAAATTCCTGCTCAGTAACCCAGAACCAGGCCTAAGGAGGATTCATGGAGAACCCCTAGATTTGCTGCTTCTCCCAGTCTTTCCAGAGAAATTCTGCCTTTTGTTCAGGGCTCAGGGATAATGCAAGCAGGGTTTCTGGAGGGCCAGGGCTGGACATCACTAGAGTATATCTTTCAGAAGGGCAGGGACCTTGAGCTTCTCACTTACTTGGTGCCTTCAGTGCCCAACACTGAGCCTGGCCTACTTAGACCTTTAATAAATACAGACCAAGGCAAGTAATATCTGCCCATCTGTTTCCTTTTCCATTCTGCCCTGCTGTCATGAGCTTCGTGAGAGCAGAGATGAGCGTGGTTCACCTCTGAGCCCTCAATGCCCAGCAAAGAGCCTGGCACCTGGAGAAGGCCCACACATGTATGAATGAGTGGAGAATAGGTGGGCTGATGACTAAGTTGGGCCCTGAGAGAGTCAGAGCTGGTGATGTGGGCCCTCCTTTCTTGCCGCCTCCCGTACAGTGGGTCTTTCCTCCCTCTGAACAACTTTGTCCCTTCCTCTTTCCCTCCTTGATATGGTTTGGCTGTGTTCCCACCCAAATCTGATCTTGAATTATAGTTTCCATAATCCCCACATGTTGTGGGAGGGACTCAGTGGGAGGTAATCAAATCATGGAGGCAGTTACCCCCATGCGGTTCTCATGATAGTGAGTTCATTCTCATAAGATCTGATGATTTTATAGGGGGCTTTTCCCCTTTTGCTTGGCACTTCTCTCTCCTGCTGCCATGTGAGAAGGACATGTTTGCTTCCTCTTCTGCCATGATTGCAAGTTTGCTGACGCCTTCCCAGCCATGCAGTACTGTGAGTCAATTAAACCTCTTTCCTTTATAAATTACCCAGTCTCAGGTATGTCCTTTTAACAGCGGGAGAATGGACTAATACACTCCTTCTTGGTAGAAACTGGCCACCAGGAAACGATGAGCCTTCCTGTCCATGTGACTTTGGACAAGTCACTTGACCTCCCTGAGCCTTTGCTGTCTCCTGTGTAAAATGGGGCCATTGAAAGGGTTTTGTGAGGCTCAGTGCTGATGGCTTAGCACAGTCAGTGCCTGGCAGGTCATGGACACTCAGGGAGAAGCAGCCCCTCTTGTTGGCAGCAATGTGGCCTCTCAAAGGTGTGAGCTCTCTGGCATTAGCTGGCCAACCGATTGACTAGTGAAAGGGCATAGAGTAACCCTGGGCCTGGACTGGCTGAGGAGGCAGTTACAGATCCCCTGAAACCGTGGTTGCTGTTCCTGGCACCTTGGCCCTTGGCTCTGTCATTCAGTGACCTTTCTTTTGCTAGGAAGGGCACATCCTGCGGTTAAGTGCTCGGCTGGGAGATGGACCCAGATCCTCTGGAGAGCTGCTCCCCCACCTCCCTGCAATGGAAAGGTGCTTACCACACAGCCTTGGAGAACTTCCCACTGGGCTGCCCTGTATGGGACAGGGGTGGCAACCGTGCACCAGAGGTGTGGTCCCCATGTGCTCTGCTCCCCGGGCCTTTAAAATGGGGGGAAATAAAGTCAGAATGAAGACTTATAGATCTGCTGAGAAGAGCAAATGCTCTGGCATACAGGACAGCACACTGGTCACTGACACACACTCCCCAGGTTACAACACAACTGTGTTGATGTGGATGATGATGATGATGTTAATATATATTTCATATAATTATATGTCATAATAATTATTGCTATTATCTATTATTATTAATTGATATTACTAGTGTCAGCCACAGAGGTGGGGAACATGCCCATGGCCCCTTGTAGGTGAAGGAGGCTGCCTGGTATGGCAGCTGAGAGCACAGGCCCTGGCTTGCACCTGTTCCTGCCACACCGTCACTGTGGGACATGGACAAGTGGTTTCCCCTTTCATCCTCAGGGTCCTCATCTGGGAAACGAGGGAAGCCACCCTTCCTGGGATCCTGGCAGAATTCACTGAGGTCCACCCATGAGGGGTCTGGCCACGTCCAGTCTCAAAGATAGTGGCTGCTGCAGGCACCTCCGCTTTGAGCACCTGGGTCCACTCATGTAGGTTCCCTGAGTCTCAGTTTGCCCAACTGTACAATGAAGATGGTGATCCCACTCGTCACTTCAGGTCATCGGGAGGGGGAAATAAAATGAATCACGTACTTCACCTAGTCTGACTGCCTGATGCATAGAGAATGTTCATTGAGCTGTGATAATGTTTTTGTGCTAGTAGTAGGCAGGATGATAACCTGCCCCCAGCCTCAGGCCTCCTGCCTAGGGCTTCTCCTTCTTGGTGAATTGTATAGCCCGAAACAGGGTGACCTTCATCAAGCCAGGATTGCATTCCCAGTGCCTTTGGAGCATGAGCCAAGGGGGTCAGCTGTGCAGCAGCTGCACCAGCTGTCCTGAAAGAGAAGGGGTCTTAGGCCAGGCGCAGTGGCTCACGCCTGTAATCCCAACACTTTGGGAGGCCAAGGCGGGTGGATCACTTGAGTTTGGGAGTTTGAGACCAGCCTGACCAACATGGAGAAACCCCATCTCTACTAAAAATACAAAAACTTAGCCAGGTGTATTGGCGCATGCCTGTAGTCCCAGCTACTTGGGAGGTGGAGGCAAGATAATTGCTTGAACCCGGGAGGCGGAGGTTGCAGTGAGCTGAGATTGCGCCACTGCATTGCAGTCTGGGCAACAAGAGCAAAACTCCGTTTAAAAAAAAATAAGAGAAGAAAGAGAAGCGGGTCTGAGTCTCTGGGAAGCTGCAGTGGGGGCTGGGCCTTGAATTGGCCCTGGACGCCAAGGCCGGAGGACGCTGAGCCTTGGTCTTCTCCTGCTCCATCTGCCGGTGGCTCCAGGGTCGTTCCCCACCTACCCTTTCTGCTCACACAATGTCAGGGCCAAAGGAATGCTTGCAACACAGCAAAAAGCTTTATTGTTTTTTCTGGCTGTAGAAGTAATTATTGTCCATTGCAGTAACAAAAATTGGAAAATTCAGTAAAACATAAATTAAGAGTATCCTAGATTGGGTGTGGTGATTCACTCCTGTAATCCCAGCCCTTTCAGAGGCTGAGGTGGGAGGATTGCTTGAGCCCAGGAGGTTGGGACCAGCATGGGCAATATAGCAAGACCCCATGTCTAAAAAAAAAAAAAATTCAAAAATTAGCTGGGCATGGTAGTGTATACCTGTAGTCTCAGTTACTTGAGAGGATTCCTTGAGCCCAGGAGTTTGAGGCTGCAGTGAGCCATGATCCTGCTGCTGCACTCCAGCCTGGATGACAGAGTGAGCTCTGGTCTTCAAAAATAAAAAGAGTACCCTAAATCGTAAACTTCCAGGTATTTTTGTTATATACATATAGATACAGATTTTTTCATAAGAATGGAATCCTATTATGTTTGCTTTTTTTTTTGAGACAGTCTCATTCTGTTGCCCAGGCTGGAGTGCAGTGGTGCGATCTTGGCTCACTGCAAGCTCCGCCTCCCAGGTTCACGCCATTCTCCTGCCTCAGCCTCCTGGGTAGCTGGGACTACAGGTGCCCGCCACCACGCCCGGCTAATTTTTTTTGTATTTTCAGTAGAGACGGGGTTTCACCATGTTAGCCAGGATGGTCTCGATCGCCTGACCTCATGATCCGCCCACCTCGGCCTCCCAAAGTGCTGGGATTACAGGCGTGAGCCACCACGCCCTGCCTATGCTTGCTTTTTAAAAATCAGAATGAATATACTTTATTCTTAAATCACCTTTATTATAAAATATAGCACATACAGAAATAACCTATAAAATAATTGTTCAATGGCATGAATTGTGACAAAGCAGCACCCCTGGGAACCACCACTCGAATGAGGATCTAGAGCTTTGCCAGCCACCCCAGAGCCCTGTGTGCCCACCTCACTCACAGCTCCCTGTCCCCACAAAGTTATCCTGACTTTTAAGTTGATCACTTTCTTGTTTGTTATTACTCAAATGTCCATTCCTAGATGTTGAAATTTTTTTTTTTTTTTTTGAGACAGTGTCTTGCTCTGTGGCTCAGGCTGGAGTACAGGGGCACGATCTTGGCTCACTACAATCTCTGCCTTCTGGGTTCAAGTGATTCTCCTGCCTCAGCCTCCCAAGTAGCTGAGATTACAGGTGCTTGCCACCACACTAATTTTTGTATTTTTGGTAAAGATGGGGTTTCACCATGTTGGCCAGTCTGGTCTTAAACTCCTGACCTCAGGTGATCCACCCGTCTCGGCCTCCCAAAGTGCTGAAATTGCAGATGTGAGCCACCGTGCCCGGCTGAAATTTTCTCTTCTTAAAGTCTCTTAAGTACCTGTTTTAATCTACAGGCTTTCTTTTTCTTTTTTCTTTTTCCTTTTTTTTTTTTTTTTTTTTTGGTGCAGAGGCAGACAGAGTCTAGCTCTGTTGCCCAGGCTGGAGTGCAATGGTGCAATCTTGGCTGACTATAACTTCCACCTCCCAGGTTCAAGAAATTCTTTTGCCTCAGCCTCCTGAGTAACTGGAATTAGGGGTGCCCACCACCATGTCTGGCTAATTTTTGTATTTTTAGTAGAGACGGGGTTTTGCCATATTGGCCAGGCTGGTCTGGAACTCCTGATTTCAAGTGATCCTCCTGCCTTGGCTTCCCAAAGTAATGGGATTACAGGCGGGAGCCACCTTGCCTAGCCTACTTATTTTTTAACCTGCTTTTTTTTTTTTTTTTTTTTTTTTTCCTTTTGACTTGGTGGTATATCTTGGACCTCATCGATGTTAGTAAATGTGATTCCTTTTTATTTATTTATTTTTAAAATTTTGTTTTAGAGATGAGGTCTCACTATGTTGCCCAGGCTGGTCTCAAACTCCTGGGCTCACGCAATCCTCTCTCCTCGGCCTCCTGAGTAGTTGGGGCTATAAGTTTCTCCATCATTTTTAATGACTCCATTGTTCCATCGAAGGGATGGATATAACTGACCTGTCCTCTGCTGATGGACACTTAGATTGCTTTCATACTTTTGCTGTTACAATCAATACTGTAATGAAAACCTTTTTTTTTTTTTTAATTTTTATTTTTGAGATAAGGTGTCACTCTGTCACCCAGGCTGGAGTGCAGTGGCATGACCACAACTCACTGTAGCCTCGAGCTCCTGGGCTCAGGCAATCCTCCCACTTCTGCCTCCCAAGTAGCTGGAACTACAGATGTGTGCTACCATGGCTGGCTAATTTTAGATATATATTTTTTAAGACATGGGGTCTTGCTATGTTGTCTAGGCTGATCTCGAACTCCTGGGCTTTATCTGCCTGCCTCAGCCTCTCAGAGTGCTGGGATTACAGGTATGAGCCACCATGCGTGGATGAAAAACTTTATCCATATGTCCTTGTGCACTTGAATGATTTCTAGAAGAAATTTCTAGAAATAGAGTCATGGGTCCAAAGGACAGGCGTTTAAAAAATAACAACTTTATTGAGATATCATTCATATACCATATAATTCACAATTCAAGGTTTTTATTATATTCACAAAGTACAACTATCACCACAACAATTTTAGAACATTTTCATCACTCCCCAAAGAACCTTATACCCATTGCTCCTGAATCCTCTTCCCCAGCCCTAGGCAACCACTAATCTGGTTTCTGCTTTCTGTCTCTATAGATTTCCCTATTCCAGACATTTCATATAAATGAAAAAGTGAAAGCTTTTTTTTTTTTTTTTTTTTCCCAGAGATAGAGTCTTGCTCTCTTCTCCAGGCTGGAGTGAGTGCAGTGGCGCAGTCATAGCTCACTGCAGCCTCCAACTCTTAGATTCAAGTGATCCTCCCACTTCAGCCTTCTGAGTAGCTAGAACCACAGGTGCATGCTGCCATGCTCAGCTCATTTTTTATTTTATTTTATTTATTATTTTTTGAAATAGAGTCTCACTCTGTCTTCCAGGCTGGAGAGCAGTGGCATGATCTTGATTCACTGCAACCTCTGCCTCCTGGGTTCAAGCAATTCTCGTGCCTCAGCCTCTTGAGTAGCTGGGACTATAGGCACCTGCCACCACGCCCAACTAATTTTTGTATTTTTAGTAGAGACAGGGTTTTGCCATGTTGGCCAGGTTAGTCTCAAACTCCTTTGTTTTTGTTTGTTTTTGAGATGGAGTCTCGCTCTGTCGCCCAGGCTGTAGTGCAGTTGTGCGATCTCAGCTCATTGCAACCTCCCCTTCCTGGGTTCAAATGATTGTCCTACCTCAGTCTCCCAAGTAGCTGGGATTACAGATGCCTGCCACCACACCTGGATAATTTTTGTATTTTTAGTAGAGACAGGATATCACCATGTTGGCCAGGCTGGTCTGAAACTCTTGGCCTCAAGTGTTCCACTTGCCTCAGCCTCCCAAAGTGCTGGGATTACCAGTGTGAGCCACCATGCCCGACCTCAGCTAATTTTTAATTTTTTTGTGGAGACGGGGTCTCACTGTGTTGCTCAGGCTGGTCCTGAACTCCTGGCCTCAGGTAATCCTCCCACCTCAGCCTCCCAAAGTGCTGGGATTACAGGTATGAACCACTGTATCTGGCCCCAGCATGCAGTTTTTAAGGTTTATCTATGTTACAGCATGTGTCAGCACTTTAGTCTTCCTTTTTATTGCTGAATAATATTCCATTGTATGAATATACCACCTTTCATTTATCCATTCATCAGCTGATGGACATTTGGGTTGTGGTGGTTTCTATTCTGGGGGAATAATGCTGCTATGAATAGTCAAGATTTTTTTTTTTTTTTTTTTTTGAGATGGAGTCTCATTCTGTTGTCCAGGCTGGAGTGCAGTGGTCAATCTTGGCTCACTGCAACCTCTGCCTCCCAGGCTCAAGCGATTTTCCTGCCTTAGCCTCCTGAGCAGCTGGGACTACAGGCACATGCCACCACGCCTGGCTGGTTTTTGTTGTTGTTTTTTTCTATTTTTAGTAGAGACAGGGTTTCACCATGTTGCCCTGGGTGGTCCCGAACTCCTGAACTCTGACAATCCACCCGTGTTGACCTCCCAAAGTACTGGCATTACAGGCATGAGACACTGCACCCAGCCTTATGTAAGTTTTTATGTGAATACATGTTTTCATTTCTCTTGGATATATACCTTTTAGGTGCTGAATTGCTGGATCATATAACTCTATATATAACCTTTTGAACTGCCAGGCTTTTTCCAAAACGGTTTACATTCTTACCAGCAGTGTATGAGGTTTCTGATTTCTCCATATTCTCATCAACACTTGTTACATCTGTCTTTTTTATTATAACTAACCTAGTGGGTACAAAGTGGTATCTCATTGTGGTTTTGATTTGCATTTTCCTAACGATTAATGATGTTGAGTATCTTTTCTTGTGCTTATTGGCCATTTGTATATCTTCTTTGGAGAAATGTCTATTTATATCCTATGCTTATGCATTAGTCTATTTGCATTGCTATAAAGGAATAGCTGAGACTGAGTAATTTATAAAGAAAAGAGGTTTATTTGGCTCACAGTTCTACAGGCTGTACAGGACACATGGCACCAGCACCTGCTCCTGGAGCAGGCCTCAGGAAGCTTCCAATCATGGTAGAAGGCAAAGGGGAGCCAGTGTGAGCAAGAGAGGGAGGGAGTGGGAGGTGCCAGCCTCCTTCAGACAACCAGCTTTCTTGTGAAGTAACAGAGCAAGAACTCCCTCATTACTGCGAGGGAGGCACCAAGCCGTTCATGAGGGAGTCACCTCCATGACCCAAACATCTCCCAACAGGCCCCACCTCCAGCATTGGAGATCACATTTCAACATATTTGGAGGAGACAAACATCCCAACCATATCAGCCCTTTTTTATTTTTATTTTTTAAATTTTGAGATGGAGTCTTGCTCTGTCGCCCAGGCTGAAGTGCAGTGGCACGACCTTGGCTCACTGCAACCTCCGCCTCCTGGGTTCAAGTGATTCTCCTGCCTCAGCCTCCTGAGTAGCTGGAATCACAGGCGCCTGCCACCACTCCTGGCTAATTTTTGTATTTTTAGTAGAGATGGGGTTTCACCATGTTGGCCAGGCTGGTCTTGAACTCTTGACCTCAGGTTATCTGCCTGCCTCAGCCTCTCAAAGTGCTGGGATTACAGGAGTGAGCCACCGTGCCTGGCTCAGCCCATTTTTAAACTGGGCTGTTTGTCTTTTATTATTGAGTTGTAAGCGTTCTTTATATATGCTGGTTAGAATCCATTATCAGATATATGATTGTCAGCTATTTTCTCCCATCCTGTGGGACACTTTTCACTTTCTTGATAGTATCCATTGAGATATCTTTTTTTTTTTTTTTTTTTGACAGGGTCTTGTTCTGTTGCCCAGGCTGGAGTGCTGTGATGCAATCTTGGCTCACTGCCACCTTGCCCTTCCAGTCTCTCAAGCAATCCTCCTGCCTCAGCCTCCCAAAGTGCTGGGATTTCAGGTGTGAGCCACCATGCCTGACCTGAAAATTTAAATTCTGATGAAGCCCAGTCTATCTATTTTTCCTTTGGTTGCTTGTGCTTTTGGTATCATATTTATGAAACTGTTGCCTCATCCAAGGTCATGAAGATTTATGTCTTTGTTCTCAGAGTTTTATAGCTTTAGCTCCTACATTTGTTTTCATCCATTTTGAGTTAATTTTTGTGTATGGTGTGAGGCAGGGGTCTGACCTTTTTCTTTTGCAAGACTGTGTTTTGCCCATTGAACTCCACCATTAAATATGTTAGGCTCTTGCAGGTGAACCAAATGTGAGGGTTTATTTCTGGACTCTCAGGACTCTTATTTACATTTCATTGATCTCTATGTCTGTCCTTATGCCAGTACCACACTGTCCTGATTACTGTAGCTTTGTAGTAGTTTTTGAAATTGGAAGTGTGTGCACTCCAACATTGTTCTCTTTCTTCTTCTTCTTCTTCTTCTTCTTCTTCTTCTTCTTCTTCTTCTTCTTCTTCTTCTTCTTCTTCTTCTTCTTCTTCTTCTTCTTCTTCTTCTTCTTCTTCTTCTGTTTTTTGGGAAGGGTATTGCTGTGTCACCCAGGCTGAAATGCAATGGCACATTCTTGGTTCACTGTAATCTCTACCGCCCAGGTTCAAGTGATCCTCCCACCTCAGCCTCCTGAGTAGCTAGGACTACAGGCGCATGCCACCACACCCAGATAAATTTTTGTATATTTTGTAGAGATGAGGTTTCACCATATCACCTAGGTTGGTCTCAAACTCCTGGACTCAAGTGATCTGCCCACCTTGGCCTCCCAAAATGCTAGGATTACAGACATGAGCTACCACGCCTGGCCCACCATTATTCTTTTTCAGGACTGTTTTGGCTTTTCTGAGTCCCTTAAATTTCCATATGAATTTTAGGATCAGCTTGTCAATTTCTGTAAAGAACCAAGTTGGAATTTTGATGGAGATTGTGTTGAATCTGAAGATCAGTTTGGGGAGTCTTGCCATCTTAACAATATTGGGTCTTTAGATGCATGAACATTGGTATTTTTCCATTTATTTATGGCATCTTTAATTTCTTTAAACAATGTTTTGTAGTTTTCAGATTATAAGTTTTGTACTTCTTTTATTTCTAAGCATTTTATTCTCTTTGATGCTAGTATAAATTGAATTATTTTCGTAATTACAGTTTTGAAGTGTTCATTGCAAATGTGTAGAAACTCAATTGAATTTTGTATATTGATCTTGTATCCTGCAACTTTGCCAAACACATTTATTAGTTATAATATTTTTTTTTAGTGGATTCTTTAAGATTTTTTTTTTTTCTCTGTCGCCCAGGCTGGAGTATAGTGGTGTGATCTTGGCTCATTGCAACCTCTGAACCCCAGGTTCAAGCAATTCTTGTGCTTCAGCCTCCTGAGTAGCTGGGGTTACAGGCGCACCACCACGCCTGGCTAATTTTTGTATTTTTAGTAGAGTCGGGGTTTTGCCATGTTGGCCATGCTGGTCTTAAACTCCTGACCTTAGGTGATCCACCTGCCTTGGCCTCCCAAAGTGCTGAGATTACAGTCATGAGCCACCGTGCCCAACCAGGATTTTCTGTATATAAGATCATGTCATCTGCAAATAGGAATAGTTTTACTTCTTCCTTTGCAACCTGAATGATTATTTTCTTGCCATTGTACTCAGTACAATGTTGAATACGAGTTGTGAATCCAACTTTGCCATAAGAGTGGACATCCTTGTCTTGTTCCTGGTCTTGGGGAAAGCACCCAATCTCTCACCATGAAGTATGATACCAGCTGTAGGAACACTCTTCTTAGAACTCCCCGAAAGATTGGCTGGTTTACATCCTCAGTTCCAGCAGTATACAAGCAGGAGGCCTAGTCTCCCATCCCTTGCCAACACAGTAACCCCAGGCTTTAGAGGCGAAGAACCCAAGCCTGGGAGGGACGTGCTGCGTGCTATGTCACACAGATACTCAGCGACCTACAGTTCAGCTGTCCACATGCACTGGGAGTGAGCCCCGGACACTCAGCCTTCCCTCCCCTGGGGTGGGATGCCTTGAGACCCCCTAAAAAAAGCACTGGTACAGAGGAACTTCTGGGTTCTGTTCTTGTATAAGTCACTGGCTGTGCAACTGTAGGCAGGTCACTTTCCTCTGGGCCTTGGTTTGCCCATCTGGGTAGTGGAAAGAGTGGTCCACCTTGAAATCTTCCAACTCTGACCATCTCTGCCCCACCCACCCTTAAATTCACAGTGGCTTCAGCATCCACCACTGCCCAGAGGAGCCACCAGAGGGCGCCCCAGACCATCATTTGACCCAGCTTGGGTGCAGGGTGCCCTGGGGAGGCTGAGAGCAGTGCCTATTTTCCAGGAGCTGCTAGCTGTGCTTGCACAGACTTCCTGTGGCTAGACCCGCCCGCTCCTCTGGCTGAGCTCTGATCTCCAGGAAGGGAGTAATGGAGGCACCATCCCCAAGGCGAGTGACCTAGCACTCACCTTGCCTGCTCTGGGTTGCCGCCTGAGACTCAGGCTTTGCAGCATCAGGGCCAGCAGCCTTGCGTCTGTCAGCCTTGGGAGGCTTCCACCATCTCTGAGCGGGCCTCTCACCGGTGCTGCATCCTCTCCCCACCAAATTGCCCAGCAGCAGGAAGCCCCCCAAACTGGTGGGTGTCTGGCCACCTGGAATGAGGACCTCACTGTCCTTTGTGGATGTGAATGTATTCATGCTAGGGCCCTGGACAGTGTAGTCTCCAAAACCACAGCATCTGGGACTCCTAGATACCTCCAGGATAGATCCCAGAACCATAGAAGCAGAAATCACAGACATCAGGGACCACCCAGAACTTCCCAAAAAAACCAGAGGAGGCTCCATCAGCACCCCCATGACCCCCCAGGGCTGATTTTACCCTTCAAATAAAATCAAAACCTTTGCTTTGCAAATTGAGCTCCAAGACACAGCAGCAACTCCCTACCATCCCAAGAGTCTCACCAGCCCCTTGCATGGAGGGCTGCTGGGCCCCCTGTGATGCCAGGGGTATTTGCTTTTTTTTTTTTTTTTTTTTGACACGTAGTCTTGCTCTGTCGCCCAAGCTGGAGTGCACTATCTCAGCTCACTGGCGCGATCTCAGTTCACTGCAACCTCTGCCCCACCAGGTTCAAACGATTCTCGTGCCTCAGCCTCCCAAGTAGCTGGTACTACAGGCGTGCACCACCATGCCCAGCTAATTTTTGTATTTTTAGTAGAGATGAGGTTTTGCCCTGTTGGCCAGGCTGGTCTCGAACTCTTGACCTCAAGTGATCCTCCTGCCTAGGCCTCACAAAATGACAGGTGTGAGCCACCGCACCCAGCCACATTTGCTTTGCATTCCAGTTGTTTGTGTGTGTGTTTTTTCTCCCCTTCTAGACTGGGGTCCCCTTAAAGGCAGAGTGAATCTCAGATTCATCTTAGTCCCTTCCTAGGGTCTTGTTCAGGACCCTGCATCCAGCAGATGCTCCACAAATGTCAGCATAGGAATCTAGATCCCATCCTCTCCTCACTCAAAGGATCCAGGGCTGCCTCTTCCTCTTCCGTAGCAGTGTGGCTTTGCGGAAGACACTTAAGCTCTCTAATCCTTCTCCTCAGAGTGCCAGACTGCAGCTGCCACATGAAGAGGTAAGACTCAGACAGGCTAGGTGCCAGGTCACCCCCCAGTTCCCCAGACCTTTCAGATGGCAGTGGCTGGCTACTCAGGTCAGACCAGATACTGTGCTGGACACTTCAGCTTTGTTATCTCCCCCAATCTTCTCAGAGGCCCTTTGAGGTGGGCACTGTTGTCATCTCCAGCCTTACAAATGGGGAAACCCAGGCATGTGACAGTGAGCTCCCTTGCCTGAGGTCACATTGGTTGGCAAAGGTGTCTGAGCCTATAGCCCTGCTTTGAACTGAGGGCAGGGATGAGCAGCTTCAGGGAGTTTTCTTGTCCACCCCGTAAGAATCTTCAAGGCTCAGAGATCATTTGCTCCAATTTTCTCATTTCTTTTCCTTTATTTATGTATTTATTTATGTTTTGAACAGGATTTCACTCTGTTGCCCACTTTGGAGTGTAGTGGGGCAATCATGGCTCACTATAGCCTCGACCTTCTGGGCTGAAGTGATCCTCCCACTTCAACCCCTTGAGTAGCAGGGACCACAGGCGCAAGCCAACACACCCAGCTAATTTTTTTTTAGAGATAGGGTCTCCTATGTTTCCTAGGCCTGTCTTGAACTCCCAGGCTCAAGTGAGTCTCCTGCCTCAGCCTCCCAACATGCTGGGTCACAGGCAGTAGCCACCTCGCCTGGCCAGTTTTCCCTTTACAAAGACTGGAATGCTGAGCCCAGAAAGAAGTGCTGTCCCTGTCTACCATACCTGGGCTGACACTGGGGACTGCTGGGAAATTAGGGAAGACCTGAAGCCCCCTGCGAGTCTCAGGTACTAAGATTCTATGATCTTCTTGGGGGTCTTGTTCCCAATAAGTCACGTCAGCCTTGACTGGACTCACTGCCCACCTCTGGGACTTTGGCGGTGGGGTGGGAAGGAGGACCTCAAAGGCTCAGTGAGTCCACCCCCAGCCCAGCCACCAGCGCCAGCCTCCTCCTCCACAACACCCAGGCCCTTATCAGGAAAGGATTTGGGTTGGTGGGGAGGGGCAGGGGGGAAGTTGGAGGCCCCAGGCTTGGCAAGGTGGGTCGGAGAGATAGGGAAGTGGGGAGGGGGCTGCCGGCCCCTGCTGGGTGGGGGAGGGCAGTGGGAGGGATGCCCAGAATGGGCACAGTGGGGTGCTTTGGCCAAGCTCTGTCCTCGCTGGCCTGGCCCTCAACATGGTTCCAGGACTTCTGCCTCCCATCCTTGCCAGGCAAGTTGCCTGCACCTTTAATTAGCAAGCAGCAGTTTCTCCCCGATTCATCACGGTCGCTGTTTAATTAGCCGAGCCCAGGGCGCCCCCACCCCCAGCTCTGCCTGCTTGTCTCACCAAGGCCACCACCACCTCATGGTGTCCCCTGTCACCACTTCCCATACTTATTCTGCTCCCCAGAATGGGGGATGGGCCCGGCATGCCCAGCTGAAACCTCAAGGAGATTCTGGGCACCGGTGCTTGTATTCAAGGCATCCAGCAAACATGATTAGGGACCGAGGCTGCGCCAGGCTGGCTCTGGGTAGAACCCCGGCCGGACAAGCAGGGCAGGCTCTGGTCCTGTCCAGCTGCTGGAGAATGGCTTCTCCCTTGGGAGGTGCTGGGACGTCTCTCTGGCCTGGTCCCTGGGTGCTGGGAAGAGGCTGCAGTACTCCTGTGTGTCACTGCCACCCCACATCCGGAAAGGGACACCATGTCTTCCTCTTCTTTCCTCTTCCAGAGCCCAGAAAGCTCCTCTGAGAACACTGGACTTCAGGAGAGGGGCCCATGCTCTGTACCCAGCCCTCAGCAGCCAGATCCTAAAGTCCCAGTGCAAGCTGTGGGCCAATGGAGGGGGGCAGACTCAGGCCTGCTTTGTGCCTGCAGGATCTGGGGAATCGGGAGCACTGGCCGGAGCCCACGGTTTGGGGCCGAACCAGCCCCCTTCTGTTTCCCTGAAGAAGGGTGAGGCTGAGGGCCCTTGGAACAGAGCCCCTGTGTCATTCTGTGCAGGGCCAGGGTAGCCACTAGTCACTGTGGGCAGAAGCAAGATGCAGAGGCTCAGCCTCCATCCCAAGCCTGTGCTCCTACTGGGCTGTGGGAGGTGCGACCCTTCCACTGTTTCGTGAACTGAGAACATGGAGGGACTGGCATTTGCTGTGTTACCCTGTGGTGCCGTCAGCGTGTTGTGACAGGGGCAGGAGGAGTGTGCTAGAACCCACCCACTCTGGTACTGTCCATCTCTGTGGCCTTGGGTCAGCCTCCAAAACGTACCATGCCTTAGTTTCCCTATGATTCACAGCTGCTTCATGGGCTGTTGTGAGGATTAAATGGCTTACAATGTGTTTGGGTTTGGTTTTGTTTGGATTTATTTTGGTTTTTTTTGAGACAAGGTCTCACTCTGTTGCTCAGGCTAGAGTGCAGTGGTGCAATCACAGCTCACAGCCGCCTCGACCTCCCAGGCTCAAGCAATCCTCCCATCTCAGCCTCCCTGGTAGCTGGGACTATAGGCACGTGCCCCCGTACCTAGTTAATTTTAAATTATTGTAGAGATAGGGTCTCACTGTGTTGCCCAGGCTGGGACTTACAGTGTTTAAAGCACTTATGAACACTGTCTGGCAGGAGTGCTTGCTAGTCATTGGCTGTTTTTGCCATTCTTTTCCCTCCTTTATCCAATCAGCACTCCTTGCCAGGTATGAGGAAATTGATGTCAGTGGGAGAGGCAACCTCCCTGCCTTTCAGAGTTTGCCTCCTAGTTGAGGAGGCAGCTGAGAACAAATGAGTAAGGAAAAACACGGTTTCATCGGAGTAAAGCCTGCAGCTCATCAGTATAATGTACCAATGTCACTTTCTTGGTTTTGACCACTTACCATGGTTAGGTAATAGGTTGACATAAGAAAAAACTGGGTGAAGGGCCAACAGGAACTCCCTGTACCATCTGTGCAATTTTTCTGTTGCAAAATAATTTCTAAATTATTCCCTAAAGAAAGTTTCTTGGCCCGGCACAGTGGCTCATGCCTGTAATCCCAGCACTTTGGGAGGCCAAGGCGGGCAGATCACAAGGTCAGGAGATCGAGACCATCCTGGCTAACACAGTGAAACCCTGCTTTTACTAAAAATACAAAAAAAATTAGCCAGGTGTGGTGGTGGGCACCTGTAGTCCCAGCTACTCGGGAGGCTGAGGCAGGAGAATGGCATGAACCCAGGAGGCAGAGCTTGCAGTGAGCTGAGATTGCACCATGGCACTCCAGCCTGGGCAATAGAGCAAGACTGTCTCAAAAAAAAAAAAAAGAAAAGACAGTTTCAGGCAATGGTTAGTGCCATGAAGCAAATAATCAGGGGCAAGAGACAGAGAGAATAGGGATCAGAGCATTTCAGGAGGGGTGGTCCGGGAGAGCCTCTGAGGGAGGCAAAGCTGAGCAGAACGTGAGTGATGGGAAGGGCAGGGCAGGAGGAGGGAATGGCGAGTGCAAAGGCCTGGAGGCAGGATGGGCTTAGGCTGTTGAGGAAGCTGGGGAGCCTGGGCTCTGGATCCCACACCCCTGGCCACTGCCCTGGACTGGGAGAAAGGACCCCAACTCTGGAGTCAGCTAGACCTGGGTGTGATACCCACCGCTGCCTCGCTGTGTGGCCTTGGGCAAGTAGCTGCCCCTCTCTGGGACCTGGATCTGCCGCCAGGGATGGTGGAAGAAAGCCTGCTCCTCAGAGGGCACAGACGGTGGGAGAAGTGGGTAGGGGTTAGCTTGCCTAGGGTGCTGTAGGTGCCATCAATGGATTGGGGAGATACCCTGAGGGACCTGATGCCCTCTGAGCCTGGAAGGGTGGGGGAAGGTGATGCCCCCTGCCGTGAGTGGTGGGGCTGAGGAAGGAGCTGGGACCAACACTCCTGCACTCCAGGCTATGCACCTGACCCTGAGCAATCCCCTGACCTGTGGTAGTTTCACCCTTTCAACTCTGGGTGGGGAACTGTATCTAGCACTTTCCACACATTAGTTCTCCATTTTACTTTTTTAGACACAGGGTCTTGCTCTGTCACCCAGGCTGGAGTGCAGTGGCATAATCTTGACTCACTACAGCCTCAATCTCCTGGGCTCAAGAAATCCTCTCACCTCAGCCTCCTGAGTAGTTGGAACTACAGGCGTGTGCTAAAATACCCAGTTAATTTTTTAATATATTGTAGCAACAGGGTATTACTATGTTGCCCAGGCTGGTTTGGAACTCCTGGCCTCAAGTGATCCTCCCACCCTAGCCTCCCAAAGTGCTGGGATTACAGGCATGAGCTACCAAGCCAAGCCCTAGTTCTTCTTTTTTTTTTTTTTTTTTTTTTGAGACAGAGAGTCGCTCTTGTCTCCTAGGCTGAAGTGCAATGGCAGGATCTCGGCTCACTGCAACCTCTGCCTCCAAGGTTCATGCAGTTCTCCTGTCACAGCCTCCCCAGTAGATGGGATTATAGGCATGTGTCACCACACCTGGCTAATTTTTATATTTTTAGTAGAGACGGGGTTTTACCATGTCTCCCTCAGGGTAACTGTAAGGATTACAATGAAGAACTAGGGCCGGGCACAGTGGCTCATGCCTGGAATCCCAGCACTTTGGGAGGCCAAGATGGGTGGATCACTTGAGGCCAGGAGTTCGAGACCAGCCTGGGCAACATGGTGAAACCCCATCTCTACTAAAAATACAAAAATAAGCCAGATGTGGTGGCACGTGCCTGTAATCCCAGCTACTCGGGAGGCTGAGGTGGGAGAATCGCTTGAACCCAAGAGGCAGAGGTTGCAGTGAGCTGAGATCGAGCCAGACTCTGTCTAAAAAAATCGAGCGAGACTTTGTCTCAATAAAAAGATCGAGCGAGACTGTCTCAAAAAAAAATATCCTCATACTGACCCTTGCCTTAAGGATACAAGTGCTCTGTTTTAAATTGGAGAAAGCAGAGACACAGACAGGTTAAGTGACTCACTCAAGGCCACACAGCTTACCCAGAATTTGAAGCCAGAGACTCTCTGATAGCACTGTGTAGATGGGGAAACCGAGGCACAGAGAAGTTGAGGCATCTACCCCAAGTGACCCAGAGAGGAAGCTGGGGAGCCCAGGCTCCAGATCCCACACTAATAGTCTAACACTTCCCCATCCTCCACACTGCTGGCTGCTGCACTGGACTGGGAAAAGGACCCCACCTCTGGAGTCAGCCAGACCCGGGTGTGATGCCCACCGCCGCATCGCTGTGTGGCCCTGGGCAAATAGCTGCCCCTCTCCGTGACCTGGATCTGCTGCCAGGGATGGAGGAAAGAAAGTCTGCTCCTCAGACAGCCTGAAGATGGGTGGTGTGGTGGGAAAGCTCGGGGGGCTTGGTGCTGGCTCTCTCTCCTGTCCAATGTCTGCTTCTGCGCCGGGCAGGAGGACGTGCAGCAGTGCAGGGGAGAGGTCTCGCAGGAGAGGAGTGGGGGGGCCTGGCCCCTGCCGGCAGCCACTCAGCCACTCAGCCACTCTGTCTGCTGACCCAGAAATTCTGGGAAGTCCCAGTTTGGGAGAATATCCCCCCGGGAGGCAGGGTCATCAAGGAGAGGAATAGGGGTTTTGCAGAGGTTTGTGTGATGGGCCCCCTCCCCTCCACATACCCCCAGCTTGAGTGCCAGGATTCTGGAAGGTCAGTGAGCCGAGTGGGATGCTGGGCAGGAGGCTGCACCTGAGGGCAGCTGGGAATGATCACAGCGTTCACACAAAGACTTAGGCATGGCCTTTGGCTTAGCATACCCAGAAAATGAATTTCTCTACCTGCCTTCCCTGAACGGATGATCAGAGTACTAGGGGCTGAAACAGCTCGATTCTTCAGGACATCGAGTGACAAACCCAAGCGCCAGTTTCTCCATCCACAGTGTCGGCCAGGGTGTTAGGGGCCAGATCACATTAGCCCCCCTCCAATTCCTTTCATATCTGAGGACCTGAGAACCTAGCTTAGGAATGGGAAGGGGGCCTGGAGAGTGGGGTGTGGCACGGGGTTCGGGGCGTGTGGTGGCACTGGGGCTGGGAGCCAAATCCAATCTTGGAGCTTGAATCCTAGCCCTGCTGCATCCCTGGACATGTTAATTTACCACCGAGAGACTCAGTTTCCCCCATCTGTGAAGAGGGATTATCAGAATTGAGATCTCACCATACAGGTACACCATGCATGAGACATCATTGGTGCTCAATAAATGTCAGTCTCCTCCATTGACTAGCTGATCAAGCTCATTTTCCAAACCTCGAAAGGCCTAGGGAAGAATTTTGGCCCTTGTCCTACGTTCAAGAGGCCGCTGTCTGGGAGATATAATCTGGTGGCTGGATGTTAGATTTGCTGAGATGTTTACAGGGAGATGTGAGGGGCTACTTGAATGAGGCACTTTCCCAATTAATTAGGCTCGGGGTCACAGGGCCTCCTCTGCAGGTGCCCCCAGGGGACTCCTGATCCTCTGACATCTCCTTTGCCTGAGGCTGGGCTGGCTCAACCCACAGGTCTTCTTTTTGGCAATTCCTTTTTCTTTTGTTTTTTTGTTATTTTTTTTTTTTTTTTTTGAGACGGAGTCTCGCTCTGTCGCCCAGGCTGGAGTGCAATGGCCGGATCTCAGCTCACTGCAAGCTCCGCCTCCCAGGTTTACGCCATTCTCCTGCCTCAGCCTCCTGAGTAGCTGGGACTACAGGCGCCCGCCACCTCGCCTGGCTAGATTTTTGTATTTTTTAGTAGAGACAGGGTTTCACTGTGTTAGCCAGGATGGTCTTGATCTCCTGACCTCGTGATCCGCCCGTCTCGGCCTCCCAAAGTGCTAGGATTACAGACTTGAGCCACCGCGCCTGGCCTGTTTTTTTTTTTTTTTTTGAGATGGAGTCTTGCTCTGTCACCCAGGCTGGAGTGCAGTGGTGTGATCTCGGCTCACTGCAACCTTTGCCTCCTGGATTCAAGCAATTCTCCTGCCTCAGCCTCCCGAGTAGCTGGGACTACAGGCGTATGCTGCCACACCTGGCTTATTTTTTGTATTTTAGTAGAGATGGAGTTTCACCATGTTGCCTAGGCTGGTCTCGAACTCCTGAGCTCAGGCAACCATCCATCTCGGCCTCCCAAAGTGCTAGAATTACAGATGTAAGCCACCGTGCCTGGTTGCAACTCCTTTTTCTAGAAGGTTCCTCACAGATGCCACCTTCTGCCCTGACAACCTTCTGGGTGTTCTGTCTGGTTTGGGGGAGCCAGAGGCAGCTGCACGGGGTAGAAGGGGACCTGGGCCAGTCCTGACTGGGCAGTCGTGGGCGTGGGGTATCCCTGGGGTGGCCTTCCGACTCTGACCCTCTCGGATCCCTGTGGCAGGGCTGACAGCACCCCACAGGGCCATGATGCTTTCATGGTGGTAAGTGTGAAAGGGTTTTAAAAACAGGAAGGCACTTCTCCTAGGTGATGATGATGAGTTTTAGCAAATCTTCCCGTCTTTTCTGTGATTCATGGAAGCTGCAAGATAGAAATGACCTTGACCGTCATTGTTTTCCAGGAGGATGTTAAATTGACCTTGGACAGAAAAGGGTGTTCGTCGTCAAACAAATTTGGGAAACAACAACGCAGACATCCACAGGGCTCTTCACTGCAGGGTTCTGCAGAACCTTTCGCGCGCGCGCGTGTGTGTGTGTGTGTGTGTGTAGTTCCAGGAAGCGGCTGGGTCTACACCAGCACCCAGGCCTACGTGACAATGGTACCCTTTCTTATTTTCCTAGAGCATCCCGTGAGTTAGAAGTCTACGGAATCCATTTTGGGAAATGCCAGAATAGTCTAACACTTCCCCATCCTCTATAGAGCCCAGCTGGAAGAATCCGGGGGAATATGGGAGAATCTGGGGTCCAAAGAAGTTAAATGAATTCAGGAGATGCTCTGGGCTTTATTTTAAGGCTGAGATTTTAACTGACATTTTATCTCTATTAACCCATTTAATCTTCACAGCCACCCTATAAAGTAAGCATGACTGTCATCTCTGTCTTCCAAAGGGTAAACTGAGGCACAGAGGCCAAGTGCCTGCCCAAGGTTCACAGCTAGTAAAAGATAGAGTGGGACACAGATCCCAGGCTGCCTGAGTCAGAGGCTGCCCTGGCGCCCCCTCGCAGCCTGTCTTTACCGCGCAGGCTCTTGGAGCTGCCTCCACCAGCAGCCACACTCTCACAGCACTGGGCCGAGGTGCACCTTCCTGTGGTGGCTGGTCTCAGGCATTCTCAGGACAGTCTGTGACTCCATTTCCCAGGGGGACAGGCTCTGAGTCCAGGGTCTGGGGATGCCCTGTGGGTGAGCCCTCCTGCCCACTGTCTGTAGCCTCCCACCGGCAGCCTGGCCCCACCAAGACACAGCCTTAGGGTCTCATTTCGTTCTCACTCTGGTTGTCTCCATTCTACAGGTGAGGCTGTGAGTGAACCGAGGCTCAGAGATGGAGAGTAACTTGTCCATGGTCACACAGCAAGGAGATAGTAGGGCTGGGATTCAAACCCAGGGAGTCAGAATCCAGAGCTGGATGTTCAAGATGCAGGCACCCTTGGTGATGAAGCCGTGAGTTTCTGGGGCCAGAGGCGGGCAGGGACATACCCCACCAGTTCTCTGCCCGCCTCTGACCAGCTGCCCCCCTTACAAGCCCCTAGACAGATAGGCTCACGGGTTCCCTGCTAATCTCCCTGGCCTCTCCTTCCCAGCCTCAGACAGGCCAATAGTCAGTCACGTAAAAACAGGCGAGATAAATGACTGCCACCAAGGACGCGAGAGGCAGTTGCCTGGTGGCCTCTCGCCGTGCCAAGAGCATTATCTCTACCTCCTGGAGCCGGGCCTCAGCAGTTTCTTCCTCCTGGGGTGCGGACTTCTTGGTCTGTGTGTTTTTTCTTCCCCTTTGGCTTACTTGTTCCTGGAGATATACTTGTCTGTCTGTCCATCCATAGACATTCACTAGGCACTTCCTGTGGGCCAGGCCCTAGCAGGACTTGCTCTTCTACCTGCTCAGAGCAGGGCCAAGTCCACAGGGGGCTTCAAGATGTCCCTGGCAGTGGGGTGTATGCCATGGGGGTGTGTGCTGTGTCCACCGTTTGATAGTAAAGCAAGGGCCAGACCTGGCTCCAAATCCTACTTCCAACAACAATAATAAAGACACAACCCAATTTTGGCTGGGCACAGTGGCTCACACCTGTAATCCCAGCACTTTGGGAGGCTGAGGCAGGAGGATTGCTTGAGTCCAGGAGTTTGAGACTAGCCTGGGCAATATGGAGAGAACCCATCTCTACAAAAAATACAAAAATTAGGCATGATGTTGTGTGCCTGGTGCCTGTAGTCCCAGCTACTCGAGAAGCTGAGGTGGAAGAATCACTGGAGCCTGCGAGGTGGAGGTTGCACTGAGCCGAGATCGTGTCACTGCACTCCTGCCTGGGCAACAGAGTGAGACTCTGTCTCAAAACAAAAACAAAAACAAAAACAAAAACAAAACAACAAAAACAAATAACTCAATTTTAAAAATGGCAATCGAATCTAAACATATATTTCTCCAAAAAAGATGTATAAATGGTCAATCAGCAAATGAAAGGTGCTCAATATCATTGGCTATCAGAGAGATACAGATCAAAACCACAGTGAGATACCACTTCACATCCACAAGATGGCTAGAATAAAAAAGACAAATAAGAACAAGTGTTGGTGAGGACATAGAGAAATTGCATCCCTCATGCACTGCTGGTGGGAATGTCAGATGGTGCAGTCATTTTGGAAAACAGTCTGACACATTCTCAAAAGTTTAAACATAGAATTATCATTTGACCCAGAAATTCCACTCCTAGATATATAATTGAGAGAATTAAAACATATATTCACACACAGACTTACACAAATATTAATAGCAGCATTATTCCAATTAGCCAAAATGTGAAAACAACCTGGTTGTCCTGAATGTCTGTTTCTTTCTTCTTCTTCTTCTTCTTTTTTTTTTTTTTTTTTCTTGAGTTTTTGAGTGTTTGCTGTGCCACCCAGGCTGAAGTGCAATAGTGTGATCATGGCTCACTGCAGCCTTGAACCCTCAGGCTCAAGTGATCCTTCCACCTCAGCCTCCCTAGTAGTTGGGACTAAAGGCTACTCCACACATGCACCACAACACCCAGATAATATTTTTTATTTTGCATTTTGTAGAGACGGGGTCTCACTATGTGTCCCAGGCTGGTCTCGAACTCCTGGCCTCAAGCAATCCGACCAACTCGGCCTCCCAAAGGGTTGGGATTACAAGCATGAGCCACTACACCAGCCTGAATGTCTTTCAATATGGTGAATTGACAGATATAATATGGATATTATTGGCCATGAAAAGGAATAAAATACTGATCCATGCTACAATATGGATGAAGCTTGAGAACATTATGCTAAGTGAAAGGAGCCTGTCACAAAGACCACATATTGTGTGAATCCATTTGTATGAAATGTCCAGAACACAGAAATCCATAGAGACAGAATATGGTTTCCTAGGGCTGGAGAGGTGGGTTCTGGAAAATGGGGAGTGACTGCTAATGGGTAGGAGGTTTGTTTTGGGAATGATGAAAATACTCTAAAGTTTGTTGTTTTTGGTTTTTTTGTTTGTTTGTTTTTTGTTTTGAGACAGAGTCTTGCTCTTTTGCCCAGGCTGGATGGAGTGCAGTGGCATGATCTCAGCTCACTGCAACTTCCACCTCCCGGGTCCAAGTGATTCTCCTGTCTCAGCCTCCTGAGTAGCTGGGATTATAGGTACGCCACCATGGCCGGCTAATTTTTGTACTTTTAGTAGAGATGGAGTTTCACGGTGTTGGCCAGGCTGGTCCCAAAGCTCCCGACCTCAAGTGATCTGCCCACTTTGGCCCCCCAAAGTGCTGGGATTACAGGTGTGAGCCATTGCGCCCGGCCTGAGAATGCTCTAAAGTTGATGATGGTGATGGCTTCACAGTTCTGTGAGCATGCTAACAACCACTGAATTGCATGCGTTAAACAGGTGGATTGTATGTGATGTGAATTCTATCTCAATAAAGCTGTTATTAAAAAATTAGAAAATATGGATAAGCAGAAAAAAAAGAAAAGAATTGTAAGGCCCTCAATCCTATCACCTAGGGATAACTACTGTTAATATTTTAATAATACTCTCCCAAATTATACTCTGTTGGCCTGTGGACTGCTTTTCATTTAACAATATATTGTAAACATCTTTGATGTCAATAAATACACATCTACATAAAAACAAATTCCACTTCTGCCGCTCCCTGGCTGTGGGACCTCTTGGAGCCTCAGTCTCTCCATTTATAAATTGGGGTAACTGAGGACCTACCTCCACAGGAAGTCGTGAGGATGAAAGGAAGGAGGCCGCCCACGTACAGCACATGGTACAGACCCCAGCCCTCGGAAAACACTCAGGAATCCGAGGGCCTGTTATGATTGTATGTGTGCCAGAGTGGAGTGCTCCGACCGGGGACAGCTCATTTCTGTGTGTTCTGTATGCTTCAAACATATCATGGTTTATATAGCCGTACTTTCAAAGTAGGGGGGCAGTGGCCAAGGTGGCCTTGGGAGAGCCCTGGAGGTGGCTACGGTGCTTGGTGGACAGATACACCCTCGCTGAGCACACCCACTGTGTGCCTGGCACCAGCTCTTGTTGTCTCCTTTAATCCTCACCATGACTTTTTTTTTTTTTTTTTTTTGAGACAGAGTCTCACTCTGTTGCCCAGGCTGGAGTGCAGTGGTGCTATCTTGGCTTACTGCAAGCTCCACCTCCGATAGTCACACCATTCTCCTGCCTCAGCCTCCTGAGTAGCTGGGACTACAGGTGCCCGCCACCACGCCCGGCTAATTTTGTGTATTTTTAGTAGAGACGGGGTTTCACTGTGTTAGCCAGGATGGTCTCCATCTCCTGACCTTGTGATCTGCCCACCTCAGCCTCCCAAAATTCTGGGATTACAGGTGTGACACTGCGCCCGGCCAAGTTTTGTATTGTTAATAGAGATGGGGTTTCACCATGTTGGCCAGGCTGGTCTTGAACTCCTTACCTCAAGTGATCTGCCCACGGCAGCCTCCCAAAGCGTGAACTGCCGCGCCCAGCTTTTTTTTTTTTTTTCACTATTTTAAAAAAATATTGTTACAGGGGGGAGGGATTGCATTGGGAGTTATACCTGATGTAAATGACGAGTTGATGGGTGCAGCACACCAACATGGCACAAGTATACATATGTAGCAAACCTGCACGTTGTGCACATGTACCCTACAACTTGAAGTTTAATAATAATAAATAAATTAAAAAAAAAAATATTGTTACAGGGTCTTGCTGTGTTGCCCAGGCTGGACTCAAACTCCTGCACTCAAACTCCTGCACTCAAGCAATCCTCCTGCCTCCACCTCCTGAGTAGCTGGGACTACAGGCTGACCCCACCATGCTCCTCATAATGACAGTTATGAACCCCATATTACAGATGAGGAAACTGAGGCTCAGGGAGGTGCGGTGATTTGCAGAGTGGAGCTGGGGTTCATTTCCAGGTTGGCCTGGTTGGAAGCCCATGTTCTGCCCACTTCTTGGCCTTCCGAGGAGGGGCAGCTTTGAAAGGTGTTTGTACTGTCCAACTGAGAGACTGTGTTACTGTTTCCCAGACTTGGGTAGAGGGAGAAACATCCAAAGGAAGAAGTCACTGTTCCCATAGCTCAAAGAGCAAGGATTGTTTTCAGCTGAGCCTGCTGTGTGCCGAGCCCTTTGCTGGGCTGTGGAACACCGTGGGTGGTGTCTGCTGCCAGGGACTACACAGGCTCGTGGCAGGGAGCCAGGGGAACAGGGCCCTGCATCCTGGGTAGGGGCTAGAGGCACAGGCTCTGGAGCCAGATAGTCGGGGCTGGTACCCTCCTTCTGCTAGTGGCTTGGGCAGCTACCTCGCTGCCTGAACTCTGTTTCCCTGTCTGAACTTGTTGGGTGTAAGAATTAAGTAAGTCAGAGCATCTTCAGTTGCACAGCACAGCTCCTGACACAGAATACACACTTGGTATCACCAGGTGAGTCAGGCCGACGTTACCGAGTGCGGGAGCAGGGACCTGGGACAGGGGCCACTGCCCGCCCCCTGCTTCTCTCTAGGGCCAGTGCATGGCAGCTAGCCCATGTGGAGGCCTGGAGACAGGTGGTCCACGGCTTCTGTGGCCATTTTTCAGGAGAGAAGAGGAAGCAAGGGCAGCTTTGCTGAGAAGCTGGCCTCCATCTCCCCAGCCAGACCTGGTCTCTCCTGTCTTCAAGTTCTGGGCAGCTGTTTTGCATTCAAGCACAGCTCCTGCCTGGCCCTGGGTCTCTGTCCTCTTCCCTTTGGTTACCCTCACCTCTTCCAGGGTGGCCACTGAGTGGGACCTCAGCCTCCTCTGGCATCCTGGACCTGCTGAAAATCTCAGCAGACCACCTCTGTGACCCTGGGCAAGTGACTTCACCTCGCTGATCCTCCTTCCTCTTCTGCAAACGGAGTCTCCAGCGCCAGGGTTAGCAGCGCCCTCCAGAGTCTGACTGTGACCCCCACTTTCTTGCTGTGGTCCCCTGAGCAAGTCACTCAGGCTCCCCAGCCTCATCTGCAATACGGAGGCAATTACACTTCAGAGATTTGAGAATTAACTGAGAAAACATACATGAAGCACACAGAACAGTGGTTGGGACATAGCAAGTGTTCAATATATGTTGGCCATGGTTATTACAATCCAGGCTTTCTTTTAAGGCTGTTGCAAAGAGCTCAGGGTCCTGCCCCAGAGACCCCACCCCCAAATGCCAGGTCCTTGGCTTCATACACAACCAGGCATGATGGCTCTTTGAGTCCTCACCCTGGCCTCTGCCCCTCCTGCCATCAGATTGGGCACTCTGCTTTGTATACACACACACACACATGCACACACGGAAACACACATGTACACAACACACACATGCACACACACGCACATGCATGTACCCGCACACAGGCACACACACAGGCACATGCATGCATGCACAGTGACGCAGAGGGCACTGATGTCTGTGGAACAAATTAAACAAAAGACGAAATGTGTGAGAAGAAGGCCAGGAGGCTCCACCTTTTGCAGGAAAGCAAGGATTCATTCATTCAATGAATTCTTACTGAACACCTATTATTCTAAGCACCGGAAATACCTCAGTGATCAAAACAGACAAAAACCCCTGCCCATGTGGAGCTGGCACTGTGGTCCAAGAGATGGACCCTAGTGAAAGTGAGCAGATGACATGGAGAATGTCAGTCGGTGATACATGCCAGGGAAGCTTGTAAAGTGCGGGTGGGGAGTGGGGAGGCTGTCATCTGAGAGGCAGTCAGGGAAGGAAGACCTCATGGAGGAGATGATATCTGAGCAGATTTGAAGGAGGCAAGATTACTGTTTGTTTGTCTACTCATTCATTTATTTTTCTTTTATTTATTTATTTATTTATTTATTTATTTATTTTTTATTTTGAGACAGAGTCTCGCTCCGTCGCCCAGGCTGGAGTGCAGCAGTGGCATGATCTTGGCTCACTGCAACCTCCTCTTCCTGGGTTCAAGTGATTCTCCTGCCTCAGCCTCCCGAGTAACTGAGACTATAGGCACCTGCCACCATGCCTAGCTCATTTTTGTATTTTTAGTAGAGATGGGATTTCACCATGTTGGTCAGGCTGGTCTCGAACTCCTGACCTCAGGAGATCCACTTGCCTCGCCCTCCTCCTAAAGTGCTGGGATTACAGGCATGAGCCACTGCACCCAGCCCTGTCCACTCGTTCATTTCATCTTTCCTCTAGGCAGTCAGCCAGCATCAGCAAACCTGTCCTTGGGCCTGTTCTGTGGCCTGGCCTTGGCAGGGTTGGGGAGGTAGAGAGCAGCCCAGCCCCTGTCCTGGGTGACTCTCAGGCTGCTGTCTCCCAGCAGTGGGCATGTGAACATGTCCTGCCCACCCAGTGAGAGTCAACAGAAGCCAGGGTGACCAGTCCTCTTGGTTTGCCCAGGCCTGAGGGCTTCCAGGACACTGGACTTTCAGTGCTCAAACTGGGCAGTCCTGGGCAGACCAGCATGAATGGGCCACCCCAACAGAGGCTGCCCTTGATGCCAAGGGTTAGACCAACTATCAGGGGAGTCCTCCACTTCTCTGAGGATGTCAGGTTTGCAAGGGACATGGAAGGGAAATGAGGCCTCCCTGGGTGAGCGGGGAGGACAGAGGTTCCATGGCTCAAGTCCAACAGCACATGGGGGTCGCAGGTGGATGTGAGGACGAGGCTGTCTTCCAGAGCTCAGTGAGCGATGAGGCAGGAAGGGATGACAGGGGCCTTGCGTGTCTGCAGAGGGGCTGTGCTGACTGTTGGCAGCCAGCCTCCAAGTAGGTGGGCAGCTCCTCTGTTAGCATTTTAGAAAGGCCAGCGCTTTGCTGTGCAAGGTTATCCACTGGGGCCAAAGGCAGAGGGAGCAGCGCCGTGTCCTTGCTCTCCCTTTCGTTGATTCCAGCAGGCGTTAAGCACCTTCCAAATCCCCAGCCCTGGCCAAGTGTTCAGATGTCTGTACTAGTTCAGCAAGACAAAGTAAGAGAGAAAAAGCAAATTGTGGCAAATCTGAGTGAAGGGTGTTCATTATACCATTATTTTTGGTTTGGACATTTTCAGAATAGTAATCCTGGGACCTATACAGCCCCTGGGGAAGAAAGGTAAGGCCGGTCCTTCCCCCAGCAGCTCGCCATCCAGGCAAGTATCTGGGCGTGCACACCCGTTGTTCAGTGGCAAGGGTGCTTTGTGTGCATGACCTCCCCAGTGGAAGGACCCTGAGGCGGGCCTGGGGGCTGGGGGAACTGTGCCAGATGGAGAGAGAAAGCAGAGGGCATTCAGACAGAAACAGCAGGAGTCAGAGCACATGGGCTCACTGTACATGGGATGGGAGGGCCACACGTCATTCCGGGTGGCTCCCTGGGGGTTTGTGCTGGGATGGGAGGAGGCTGGAAAGAGAAGTTGTGGCCTCATGGAGTTGCCTCCTAGAATCCGTCTCTGAAAATGAAAATGTGAGACTGGCCCACCATTACAAAATCAGAGAACACAGGAATGTTTCTTTTAGACAGGGTCTTGCTCTGTCACCTAGGCAAGCGATCCTCCCACCTCAGCCTCCTGAGTATGGGAATACAGGCACATGCCACCATGCCCAGCTAATTTTTATATTTTTGTAGAGACAAAGTATCCTCATGTTGTCCAGTCTTGAACTCCTGGGCTCAAGGAATCCAGCCGCCTCAGCCTCCCAAAGTGCTAGGATTACAGGCATGAGCCATGGTGCCCGGCTGAGGAAATTATTATTATTATTATTATTATTATTATTATTATTATTATTTTTTTTTTTTTTTTTTGAGACGGAGTCTCGCTCTGTCGCCCAGGCTGGAGTGCTGTGGTGCAATCTCGGCTCACTGCAAGCTCCGCCTCCCGGGTTCACGCCATTCTCCTGCCTCAGCCTCCCGAGTAGCTGGGACTACAGGCGCCCGCCACTGCGCCCGGCTAATTTTTTCTATTTTTAGTAGAGACGGGGTTTCACCATGGTCTCGATCTCCTGACCTTGTGATCCGCCCGCCTCGGCCTCCCAAAGTGCTGGGATTACAGGCGTGAGCCACCGCGCCCGGCCATATTATTATTATTATTAATTTATTTTTCTTTCCAAGATGGAGTCTCACTCTGTTGCTCAGGCTGGAGTACAGTGGCGCGATCTCGGCTCACTGCACCTCCCAGGTTCAAGCAGTTCTGCCTCAGCCTCCCGAGTAGCTGGGATTACAGGTATGTGCCACTATGCCTGGTTAATTTTTGTATTTTTAGTACAGATGGGGTTTCACCATGTTGGTCGGGCTGGTCTTGAACTCCTGACCTCATGATCTGCCCGCCTTGGCCTCCCAAAGTGCTGGGATTACAGGCATGAGCCACCGTGCCTGGCCCATTTTTATTTTTTATTTTTTTGAGACAGGGTCTCACTCTATTGCCCAGACTGGAATGCAGTGGCACGATCTTGTCTCACTGCAACCTCCACCTCCTGGGTAATTCTCCTGCCTCAGCCTCCAGAGTAGCTGGGATTACAGGCGTGCGCCACCATGACCGGCTAATTTTTGTATTTTTGGTAGAGACAGGATTTTGCCATGTGGGCCAGGCTTGTCTAGAACTCCTGGCCTCAAGTGATCCGCCCACCTTGGCCTCCCAGAGTGTTGGGATTACAGGTGTGAGCCACTGCATCCGGCTGAAATTATTTTTAAAAAGGAAATACAACCCCCAGGTTAGTCTATCACCAGAGATAGCCACTGTGAAGCATTTGACACATTTCTTCCTATTTTCTTTCTCTTTTTTTTTTTTAAGACGGAGTCTCACTCTGTCGCCCAGGCTGGAGTGCAGTGGCGCGATCTCGGCTCACTGCAAGCTCCGCCCCCCGGGTTCACGCCATTCTCCTGCCTCAGCCTCCTGAGTAGCTGGGACTACAGGCGCCCGCCACCGTGCCTGGCTAATTTTTTGTATTTTTAGTAGAGAAGGGGTTTCACTGTGTTAGCCAGGATGGTCTCGATCTCCTGACCTTGTGATCCGCCCGCCTCGGCCTCCCAAAGTGCTGGGATTACAGGCGTGAGCCACCGCGCCCGGCCCTCTTCCTAATATATTTTCATATATATACATACGCATGTAGATCTCCTAATAAAAAATAGTTTGCCTCTTGCTGTCTTTTACCTACAGTTACATCAGATGCATTGTCTGGTGCCTTTAAGTAGTCTCTGAAATCTGACTTCTCAGCCTTTTGGATGACTCCAGCCGGTCGTGGCCCCTTGGCAAGTATGGCCCCTTCTCATGCCTGGGCACAGAGGCCGTTTCACTCGTTTTCTGTAATAAAAACACCGCAGTAAACATCCTCCGTCCTGTGTAACCTCATGTCCACATTGCTGATTGTTTTGTTTATTTTCTGATACATTTCTAGACATGAAATGCTTGGAAGCCCTGCTGTGTCCAGAGCTGGCTAGGTACTCAAGGGAGGGTGTTGGGCTTCCCAGAGCCACGTGTCCACACCTGAGGACAGCCTGGACCCAGCTGTAGGGAACAACGTGCACTTCTTCAATGTCTCACTCTGTCTTCCACCGCTTTGTCCATGATGTCACAGTACCCCTTGCCTCCCCTCCCAATGCCTGTCTTGCTAATTCTTTCTTATCTTTCCAGACTCCAGCATAACCTTCTCCAGGAAGCTTTTCCAGAGCCCCCAGGCTAGGAACCTCCCCCCAACCCCTGAACTCAAGCCCCAGCAGCCTGTGCCTGCACCATCTCCATCAGAGCTGAATCTCTCTGGGTCTCTGGGTAACAGGTGCCATTTCTTTGTTGTTTTCTGTGTCCCCCAAGGACAAAGCTCAGGCTGGATTCATCTCGGAATTCCCACCACCAGGGGTAGAACTGGCTCTTTTCAATTTCAGTCAATGTTTGTTGAGCAAAGGAGTGAAGAGTTGGACAAATGAATGAACGCATGAAACAGTCCGGAGTGGGGAAGCTGAAGCTCAGGCATCGGGACCTGGGAGAAGCATCCAGTCCAGGCAGACGGGGTGGAGGGGTTCAGAGCAGGGGCCCCAAGTCAGGAGTGGGAGGCAGGGACGGCAAGACCTCCTTCCATGAAAGGAGGCTGGGACCGGGGAACCAGGTAGTGCAATGCGGTGAGGGAAGGGGGCTGGCAGGGGGACTGGTCCGAGGAGTCAGAGGCAGGAGTCACCACTGGGTTATAGACAAGGACATTCTATGAGAGAGAAACGTGTCATGGGCTCTGGAGCCCCTGTCCAGGTTCAAATTGTGACCCTGTGCCAGGGCAGCTTCTTTGTGCCTCAGTTTTTCCCATAAAATGAGGATACTAATACTTCATTCATTCATTTTTTTCCCCCTCAACAAACATTTGTTGTATGTCTGCTGTGGGTCCAGGACAGGAGGCTGAGAGGGAGCTGACCATCGTGGTCACACAGCTAAGCCCTGCAGCTGAGATCTGACCCCAGTTTGCCTGTCGCAAGTTCTGTTTGTGCCCCGTTGTCTGCTTCCTGGGGCTGTTATGAGGGCTGAAGAAGGGGCAGGCACAGAGGAGACACTTACTATATGATCATTGTCCTCCTAGAGTATCATCACCATCAGGTGGACTTCAGTGGCCATCCCAGGCCTCTACAGCTCAACCACAAGATCTTGGAGCATGTCCTTATCCCTCCAAGCCTGAGTTTACCTTTAGGGTGACCAACCATCCTGGTTTTCCCAAGACTGAGGGTTTTCCTGGCACAGGCCCAGGCAAACTGGGATGGTAGGTCACTGATATAGTTTGGCTCTGTGGTCTCCACCAAATCTCACCTTGAATTTTAATAATCCCTATGTGTCAAGAGCAGGACTAGGCAGAGATAATTGAATAATGGGGGCAGTTTCCCCCATGCTGTTCTCATGATAGTGAGTGAGTTCTCACGAGATCTGAGGTTTTATAAGGGGCTTCCTCCTTTGCTCAGCATCACTCTCTCTCCTGCCACCCTGTGAAGAGGTGCCTTCCACCATGATTGTAAGTCTCCTGAGGCCTCCCTAGCCATGCAGAACTGTGCGTCAATTAAACCTCTTTTCTTTATAAATTACCCAGTCTCGGGTATTTCTTCATAGCAGCGTGAGAACGGACTAATCCAGTCACCCTGGTTTTCTCATCTCTAATACAGGGACCACCTGCCTCCCAGGGCTGTTGTGCAGAACAGAAATAAGCCTACGGAAAAGGCAGAAAACCATGGAGCCAGAATTCTAGGTCTGGTTACATGAATACTAAAGACTTTTGCATGCCATGGAATTCCAGGCATGAAAAAGAACGAGGCGGTCCCGTGTACTGCTGTGGAAGAACCTCTGAGATACATGTGTTTTATTTATTTATTTTTTTTGTGAAAAAGGCCAGATACCTTTTTCTGGCCTTTGTGGGGAGTGCTTCTGTTAGTACCAAGTTGGGGGAGGCAGGAACACACATGCACGTGCTCCAGTGCACACATGGGTTCTCCCGGGAGGGGACTGGGGGCTGAGGAGAAAAGACTTGCTTTTCACTATACATCCTTTTGCTTTGTTTGAATTATTTTAACCCTTTGTTTTCAGTAGCTGGCCAGAAAACTTCCCAAGCTTCCATGTGTCAAAAAGAACTCACTGAACAAGATTAAAAGGCCAAAGTTAGGGAGTAGGAAATGTGTCTAGCTCAGGGCCCAGCATCTAAGGAGTGCTCTGTGAAAGGCCTTCTCCCCTCTCCCACTCCTGACCTTGCTGACTGCTGGGAGTACAGGGGCAACTCCCCCAGTGTGGTATTTGTGAGGCTCAAATGCAAGCCCAGGCTGGGGAGACTGCTCTGGGTTCCAGGCAGCATCCTGCCTAAGCCCTAGGTGTCCCAGAGGTCCCTGCCTCCCTTCTCTGCCTGTCTCAGGTCGCCCTCTGGCCAGTTCTGAGGTCCTGCCCCGGCTTGAGATGCAGAGGTGGCAGAGTTGGGCCCACCGCACAGGGTAAATGTCCTGGTTTCACATACCTCCAGCTCGCAGGGACCTGCGTATGCTGCTGCTGCTGCGGAAACCAGTTCTGGCTCTGCCCTTGGGGAGAGGGAGCCACAGTTGATTTAGGAAGAGGCTCCAGACGCAGCCTGAGACTACCAAGCAGGCCTGACCCCCACAGACCCTGCCTCTTGTGAGCGCCCAGACTCAGCCCTGCCTCAGGCTACCAGCCATGTGGCCAGCCACTTTTCTTCTTTAATTTTTAGCATCACACAAATATTTCAAGAAAATATTCTCATTGTAAAATCTCAAACAGTAATAAAATGTAGTGAATAAAAGGCCAAGTAATTCCTCTTTACGTCCTGAGCCCCATTCTATTTAAACCATTGTTGTCAGCTGGTCAGTGTATATACCTATACCCATGCCATGCCTATACCAATACCTGTACCAATATCTGTAGCTATTCCTATGCCACTACCCGCACCTGTATCATGCCTGTACCGACACCTATACCGAGACCATCTATATCTGTTTAGATGTGCATATTTTGTTTAAGTGTGCTTCTCACATGAGTAGTAACATTCTGTATGTTTTATTCTGCAAGATGCTTTCTTTTTTTTTTTTGAGATAGAGACTCATTCTGCTGCCCAGGCTGGAGTGCAGCGGCGCGATCTCGGCTCACTGCAACTCCTGCCTTCCAGGTTCAAGCGATTCTCGTGCCTCAGCCTCCCGAGTAGCTGGGATTACAGGTGCACGCCACCACACCCAGCTAATTTTTGTATTTTTAGTAGAGGCGGGGTTTCACTGTGTTAGCCAGGCTGGTCACGAACTTCTGACCTCAAGTGATCCACCCGCCTTGCCCTCCCAAAGTGCTGGCATTACAGGTCTGAGCCACCATGCCTGGGCTATTTTTCTTTCCCTCCCTCTCTCCCTTCCTTCCTTCCTTTCTTTCCTTCCTCTTTTCTTTTTTTCAAACAGGGTCTCACTCTGTTCCCCAGGCTGGAGTGCACTGATGTGATCTCGGCTCAATGCACCCTTGCTTTCCTAGGCCCAAGCGATCTTTTTACTTCAGCCTCCAGGTAGCTGGGACTACAGGCACACACCACCACGCATGGCTAATTTTTGTATTTTTTTTTTTTGTAGAGATGGGGGGTCTCACCATGTTATCCAGGCTGGTCTCAAACTCTTGGGTTCAAGTGATCTACCCACCTCAGCCTCCCAAAGTGCTGGGATTACAGGCATGAGCCAGTGTGCCCGGCTGATGCCTTATTTTTCACTGAACAACGTGTCATGGACATTTCTGAGCCAGTGCATACAGACCTGCCTCCTCCTCTGTGCTGGGCAGTATTCTGTATGGGAACTGGTTCATCCTTTATTTGCCCCCTGGCCTATCAATGGGCATTTCCATTGTTTCACGCCCACACACAGCCCTGAGCAGGCCTCACTGTGCACTCCAGCAGTTTCTCCAGGATAGGTACCCAGCTGAACCCCTGGCACTACTGAAGAGGACGGGTACCAAATTTGTGATTGGTATTATACTAAAAACTTGCCCTCTGGAAGTCCAAACTAAGCTCTCCTTATTCTTAGAGTTCCAATCACTCTGTTGGGTTGGCTTTTAAAGCTGGGCCAAGGAGAACTTTTCAACCATCTTGGCTTGCTCTGTTGGTGGGTGGGAGACAGGGTTCCCGGCCTGGGGCAGTTTCAGAGAGAAGGGGAAGAACTCGCCCAGTCCCCAAATTTCTGTCCCATCTAAATGCCCTCCGACTTGAAAATGGAGATAATAATAGAGCATCCCTCACAGTCATTCTGGGGACACTGCGAAAAACAGCCAGGATGGAGATCTGGTGCAGAGGGACGAGGATAATAACAGTCGTGGTGCAATGTCCAGAAGCCTCACCAGGCTGCCCGGAAGCCTCGCCATGCTCCAGGCACTCTTTGGAGGCCCACCACCATCTTCTCCCTTATGGTGCCTGACACACATCATTGTCATCACTTGCACTAATGCGAGTCCTACCAGTGGCTGGTGCTGGTTCTCACATGCTCCTCTGCATCACGCCTGATCCACATCGTTCTAACCCGGTGGCCTGTGAGTCCCCGTGGCTGACATTAGCTGCAGGGCTGGCCCAGAGCGCTGTCTCCCAAATTTGTATCCAGAATCCTTCCCCAATATTCCCAATGAAAACCCCAGGTGCTATGTGGACAGCTGGATCCAAAAGAGTTCTGGGATCAGTGGGACTTACTTACCCAGTCTCAGCTACTCCAAGTTCTGGGAAACAGTGGGTTCTTTGGGCCTGGGCCAGGCCAGAGCCTCAGTGTCCCCATCTGTAAGATAGAAGTGGTTGCAGTCAGACTGGATAATTCCAAAGTGCATTTTTGTTTGTCTTGGACCTCCTGCCCCACCCTCTCCAGCTTATAGTCTCAGAAAACATGCTGCTAAAAGGAATGGCCCAGTCTTGGCTCCTGTTAGCCTCTGTCTCAGGAGGGCAGGGGACCCAAGGACCAGGGAATCAGTCGGAAGTTCAAGTTCTACTCCTGACTTCAAGTTCTACTGTCTCCTTCTAGCTGCACCCCTAGGTGATGTTTGCAAAGGCCCCTGTAACTTCGTGGGTGCTTAGTCATGGTCCCTCTCCTTTCCCTGCCTGGGCAGATCCCCTCACTTTTCTGAGCCTCAGTTTCCTTACCTCTGAAATGGCTGTGCCTCCCTGCCTGGCTCAGTGCCAGGGCTGTTTGAAGCTAGCAGAAGATGCTGGATGGAAAGAACTTTGCAGGTAGAAAACGCCAGCCTGTTGGGAAGATTTATTGCTGGGACTGTAAGTGCGAGGTCCAAAGGCCATCGAGGCCGAGCCAGTCCCTACCGAGAAGGCTGTACCAGGGACCAGGCTGCTGTCTCTCCACCCGCACTAGCTGAGCAGAAGGTCTTCTCCCTGAGGCCCTAATGTTTGGTGGTGGGCAGGGGCTGGGCTCTATTTCAACAGATATTTACTCTTTTATTTTAGAGCGTCTGTCCTCCAAGCAGGGCCCTGGTCAGCGGCTCGATGACCAAGGCCTGGGGAGGGGCACAAGCAGCCTGAATCCTTCCCGTGCTCTCATCCCTCGTGTCCTGTGGATTCTCCTTCATTTTCCTTTCTCAACTGCAGCCCCAGGGGACCCTTGCCTCGCCCGTGGCCCCTTGCTACCCCCGCCACCTTGACCTCCTCCTTTGTGCTCTCCCCACTTCCACTCTGACCACCAGGATTCTTTGTGTGTGTGTGTGTTTTGTTTTGTTTTGTTTTGAGATGGAGTTTTGCTCTATCGCCCAGGCTGGAGTGTAGTGGCGTGATTCTGGCTCACTGCAACCTCTACCTCCTGGGTTCAAGCGATTCTCCTGCCTCAGCCTCCCGAGTAGCTGGGATTACAGGCACGTACCGCCACGCCCAACTAATTTTTGTATTTTAGTAGAGACAGAGTTTCACCATGTTGGCCAGGCTGGTCTCGAACTGACCTCAAGCTATCCACCCGCCTTGGCCTCCCAAAGTGTTGGGATTACAGGCGTGAGCCACCGAGCCTGGCCTCAGGAGTCTTTGGAAAATAAGATTTGAGCAGTCTCTCCTGCCGAGTGCCAGCCTGTGCAGGGTCCTCAGGGACAGTGGAGCCAAAAGGAGAGGAGACAGCGTCCCTGAGCTTTGTACCCTGCTAACCCCCGGCCACTGCTCCCTAGCTCATGTCCTGCTGGGATGCACCCCACATTCTACCACACAGATCTGTTCCAGCGCCAGACCACGCTTCCTCTCTCTCCCCTTGGTGCCTCCCCTCCCCAGCCTAGACCCCTTCCTTTCCCTCTGCCTTGACGCAGCCTGCTCCCAGGCTGGGTAAGGGGAGTCCTGGTCTGTGTTTCCTCAATGGAGTTAGCTCCTCAAATCCTATCTGTATGTCTCCTGAGGGGGTCCGTGAGCCCCACAGGCAGAGGCACACCTGCGTCACAGCAGGGGCCCTGAGCTCGACCCTAAGTGGCTCCTGAAATGCTCCTGGACGCCTGAATGAATGCCCTCCACCGGCCACCCGGGGCAGTTGGGAGTGTGAGACCTCAGGCTTGGCCCGGCAGAGCTATATTTAGACACCAGGGCCAGGGCAAGCTTCTGAGGCTGAGGAGGTGGCAGGGCCCACGGTGGGGCCCCAGGGGAACCACCTCATTGAGGGGACTGTCCCTGGGTGAGAGGCCAGAGCCCATTCCAGTTGCTTTGGCTTCCACTGCCCCCAAAACGGCAGAGGAAGGATTCTATTTGAACAAAGGAGGCTCTCTGGCTGGTTTGGTGTGTGTATTATAGCTGGAAAAAATAAGTTCTGGGCTGGCTGGTCAGCTCCAAGGGTGGCCCAGGACTGGCGGGCCGGGGAGAAAGTGGGGGTTTCCTGGCCAGCCCCTGGGCTGGTTCCTGTCTGCTGCAGAAGCCTGTATGACTGTCCTCCCCTCCATACCTCGGGCAGGCATCGTGCCAGGCCAGGGTGCGGCTGCCCGGCGGGTGAGGAGGGGCTGCCCTGGCCCCACTGCTCGCTGCCCAGCTCTTGGAGCGAGCTGGAGGCAGGATGGATGTTCGCAATAATTACCCAGCTGCAGCTTCCCCAGAGCTGCCGCCATAGCAACGGTGCCGGGCGCCCCAGCCGGCCAAGTGGCAGGAGGGGGATGTGGGCGCTGTGGGCAGGTCGGGGAGTGGGGTGGCACGAGCCCCAGGCACAGCCCCACTGGCTCCCTTTGTCAGCTCCCACACCGGCCCACCCCTTCCCTAGAGGCCGGGGGAGGGGGGCTTTGTCTGGGCATAGGAAGGTTGGCACAGCCCAGAGGAGGCTCCAGCAGACGCCCCATTCCCACTGCCAGGGCCCATGTGGCAAGGGGGAGCAGGTGTCAGGAGGGCTGGGAACGCTCAGGGTCCCCATGGCTCAGGGTTCAGTGGAGGGTGTGCTGCGCCCCACCTGGCGGCCCGCCACGCACCCGGGCTCCCCTGGTCTCATTGCCCACAGTGGCGTCTTCTTTTTCTAGAAGGGAGTGTGTGGGCACTGGGCGCTCCCTGGGAAGGACTCCACTCACCCTGCCTTGCAGGGGTCCTCTTGGAGCAGGCCTTGGGTGGAACTGGCTTTGGGTGGGGCTTTACCTGTGGGGGAGGCCCTGGGAACCCCCATAATCCTGCCCTCATGGTACCCATCCCCTCTGTCTGTACTAGGAAGCCCCGACAGCCCCTCCCTCCTGTGAACATTCAGTCTGATGAAGAGACTGTGGTTAGTCTGTTTTCCAGTTGGGGAGACTGAGGCCAGAAAGGTCTAGGACTTGTCTGGGATCACAGAGCTAAAGTCTGTGGAGCCCCAACCCCGTCCAGGGTTGCCACCATGGTCACCCGGCAGCACAGCCTGGTGGTGACCCAAGAGTGCACGGCCTGCGACCCAGGGGCCCGGCCGGCCTCGCTCAGTTTCAGTTTTCTCCTCTGTGAGATGGGGATGGAATTGGAGCTCTCTGTATGGGGTTGTTGCAGGGATTCGAGGAAACTGCATGGAACGCGAAACGCCTGGCATGTGGGCAGTGTTAGCTGCTATTGCTGTAGGAAATATTATTTTTTATTATTGTTGTTACAACACGTGGGGGTGGACCTCGATGTTCACCAAGGCCCCTTTTGGCTCTGGTCTCCTGGAGCGCTCCAGGTGGGCGCCAGTCACCACAGGCGTGCTGGGAAGTGGGAAGCTCGCAGCCTACTGAGGTGGGTGTTAATCCCCTGATCCCACAAGTGCATCTGGGTGTGGGCTGGGTGAGAGTGAGGGAGACATGGGGCTGAGGCGGAACCCGCGCTGGGTGATGAGACTCTGTTTATACAGAGTGACGGGGGCCTGTCCTGGGGTCATCCTGGAAAGGTCAGAAGAAGCACATTCTAGAAGGTGGCCTTGCTTGAGGAACCAAAGGGGAGCCAGAGTCCTGGAGCACAGGGAGGGACAGAAAGGGACAGGGAGACTGAAGGTGGAGAGGTCCACTAGGGAGGACCAGGCTCCTGGAGCTTCCAGGGCCACCCACGGAGGAGAGGGCTGTTTTTGAGACAGTCTTCCTCTGTCACTTAGGCCGCAATGCAGTGGCACGATCTTGGCTCACTGCAACCTCGACTTTCCGAGCTCAAGCGATCCTCCTGCCTCAGCCTCTCAGGTAGCTGGGACTATAGGTGTGCACCACCACACCTGGCTAACTTTTGTATTTTTTGTAGAGATGGGGTTTTACCATGTTGATCAGGATGGTCTCGAACTCCTGGACTGAAGTGATCCTCCCACCTCGGCCTCCCGAAGTGCTTGACTGCACCTGGCTGAGAGATTTTGGAGTGATTCTAGAAGCTGGGGAAAGCTGGCAAGGGGCTTTAAATAGAGGAGGTCAGTATGTATGTGTTGAATGAAGGAAAGCTTTATTCTGCCTTGGCCAACCACAGAGCTCCTCTCCCTTCACCTTTCCCTCCTTCCTGTCTCACACCCCCTCCCTCATCACCCCAGCCCTCCCTGGCTGGCTTAGTTTTGTCGTTTATCGCCACTGCCCCTAGGAACCCATAGTCATATGGTGGAAGATTGACAAGTAAAGGGAAGAATCCTAGTGTAGCAATCTGGACAATATGGAGGAGTGTTCTGAGGAAGGACAGCTGACACCAGGCCAGTCAGGGCATTGCCTGAGAGGGGTGTTGAAGGATTAATAGGAGCTCACTAGGCTGCCGAGGCAGAGGACACAGCATCTGCATAGGCTCAGCAGAGTATGCTGCGGAAGATTTTTAGTCGTTTCATGGGATAGTGACAAATAAGGGTAGCTACATTTATTGAGCACCCACTGTATATCCTAGTCTAGGGCTACACACGAGCTTATTGGAATCGCACAATTGAAACCCTGCTCCCCTTGTGGCAGACCTATTTCACTTTTATGGATGAGAAATCAAAGTTCAGATAAGTAACTTGCCCAAGGTCACACAGCAACCACAAAGCCCATGCTCTCAATGACCCAGGGAGTGGTAAGGGGTGGGTTGGAGAGACAGGCCAAGTTGGAACAGGAACGATCCTGAAGGCCAGACTAGGGTGTCAAGACCTAATCCTGGGGCCACCAGTGGCCCATGGTAGGGTTTTGAGTAAGAGCAGGGGGTCTGGCCTGTGTCTGAGACAAAGACTCTGTGACCTCTGTGGCAGGTGTACAGGGTAGCTGAGACCAGCCTGAAAGCTACTGGAATAGTCCAGGCGAGGGCTGACCCCAAGGGGGACATGCTTGGGGAAGGGAAG
Source organism: Chlorocebus sabaeus (assembly GCF_047675955.1). Lineage (NCBI taxonomy): Eukaryota > Metazoa > Chordata > Mammalia > Primates > Cercopithecidae > Chlorocebus > Chlorocebus sabaeus. Next base: position 38,654,264 of record NC_132905.1, on the reverse strand, counting down.
GAAGGGATGTCTTTAGGGGAGACAGTGAGGCAAATGCAAGGCCAGGGGAGCAGGCTGAGGCCACTGGCTGAAGTGCAGATCGAGATCGGAGTTCAGGTCCAATGAGTCTAACAGCGAGTTGACGCTCTTTCCTGCTTTCCAGCCAGTTGTTATTTCCCTGATATGTAAAAGACCACATCTTCTGGCTGAGCGTGGTGGCGGGTGCCTGTAATCCCAGTTACCCAGGAGGCTGAGGCAGGAGAATCGCTTTAACCCGGGAGGTGGAGGTGTAATGAGCCAAGATCATCCAAACTGCCCTCCAGCCTGGGGGAGAAAGTAAGACTCGGTCTCAAAAAAAAAAAAAAAAAAAAAAAAAAAAAAAGACTTCACATTTTCTCCCTTGTAAAATTATAGGCGTTTTTTAAAAAGGTAGGTGGGAGAGGGCAGTTCTTAACCCACAATGGCGACAATGGCGCTGGCTGCTGGTGGCTCTTGGGCTTGGTAGTACCACTGGGAGTTTTCTCCAGAGTCTCCAAGGTCCCCAACAGGCTGAAGGCAGAAGGCCTTGCTCGTGGTGGCAGCGACCCTCAAGTGTGCATATGGGACCCGGCGTTTGTGAGGGGTCCAGCAGGAGTCAGGCTGCCCTAGATCCGTTCCAAAAGTTGGTGGGGCTGCAGAAATTGGAGAAGCTTCTGGAAGTCTGGCAGCAGCACACTTGACCTCTCTCTCTGGGGTTCCTGAGGTTGGGCTGGTGAACCGAGGCCCTCTGGCCTGCCCGCTGCTCTGGGAATATTGTCACCAGCAGGCCAGGCAGGTGGCGGCTCGAGCTGCAGGTGCTGTGTCACCTGAGCCGGGGTCATGGCCGCTCCACGGGGGAGGGAGCCAGGCTCACAGCACAGCCTGCCCGCCGGCCCTCTTCCTCACTGCCACAGAGGAACCACGGCCAAGAGCCTTTCCTGGCTCAGAATCTGGAATGAGGATGCTGTTTTCTCTACCCCACCCACACCCAAGCCCCTACCAGGGGTCAGGTGCCAGTGGGAACTGCGACTGGGGAGAGGGTCCAGCACCTACAAGGCATGGCCCAGCCTGGCTGCCTGTCCCCCTGGCTCACTCTACTGCCCCCCTTTGCTGTCGCTCAGACATTTCAAGTACGAGCCTACTTCATGCCTTTGCACCTGCTGTTCCCTTTGCCTACAATGCCCTTTCCCCAGTGTCCCCAGGGCAAACTCCACAGTGCCTTTTTTTTTTTTTTCTTTTTTTCTTTTTTTGAGACAGGATCTCACTCTGTTTTCCAGGCTGAAGTGCAGTGGCACAACCATGGTTCACGGCAGCCTTGCCCTTTCCTGGGCTCAAGCGATCCTCCCACCTCAGCCTCCAAGAGCAGCCCTGGATTTACCTTCTGGCTTTGCTACTTAACCCTCAAGTGGCCTTGGACAGTCACCATTTTCAGCCTCAGTTTCCCCACCTGTCAATGGGGGCTGGTAGAAGACAGAATGAGATGGTGAGTGTTGGCCAGCCCAGACAGAGTAGACAGGAGGCTTGGGCTCCTTTCTCCTCTCCCTTCCCTGTCCTCTCCCTTCCCTAGGAGAGGAGTGGGGCCAAACCAAACCAAAACCAAACAAAATTGCTGGAAGCCTGACAGGCCTAACGATGGTTTGTAAGATGCCCTGCTTGAGCCGGATGTGCTGTCAGCTTGGCGTCCAGATGGGCACCCCAGAGCAGGGCACGCCTGGCCAGCGCAGTGCACAGATGGTGAAAGCACAGGAGGCCACAGCCAGGACTCCGGAGGCAGAGCCAGGACTGCAGCGACGGGCAGTGGAGGTGGCAGTGGCCCCTCAGCCTCCAGGCCGTTGCTTCCTCCTGGTGGGCCTCAGCTGCCCGGGCCGGGCTCTGCCACTGGTGGTTGCACTGTGGGACACCAAGCATCGCCAGCCTTCAGGAATCCTTCTCCATCCCTGACCCTGTCTCCCTGTGACAAGGCAGACAGCAGAGGTCACAGGAGCAGACAGGCTTGAGGTGGTAGAGTCAGGACATGAACCCCAGGCTCTGTCTGCACTGCCAGGTCCCCTCCAAAACACCCAAGATCCTTGCAGGGTGGGGCAGTCCCTCTGGCCTCAGCACTCTGAGATTTTCTTCTCCAAGAATCTTGCAAGGCAACCTGTGCAGCTTAGGCCACCACCATTCCCACCCCACAGATGGTACAGGGCACAGCTTCGTTCACTTTAAACCTCATTTGGAGCATGATAAACCCCTGCTCAGAGCCCACCATAGCCTTCTGCCGTCCCCGGAGGAATCCAGCACCCACGAGGCATGACCCAGCCTGGCTGCCTGTCCCCCTGGCTCACTCTACTGCCCCTCTTTGCTGTCACTCAGACATTTCAAGCACGAGCCCACCTCATGCCTTTGCACCTGCTGTTCCCTCTGCTTACAATGCTCTTCCCCAATGTCCCCGGGGCAAACTTCACACAGCTTTTTTTTTTTTTTTTTTTTTTTGAGACTGAGTCTGGCTCTGTCGCCCAGGCTGGAATGCAGTGGCCGGATCTCAGCTCACTGCAAGCTCTGCCTCCCAGGTTTACGCCATTCTCCTGCCTCAGCCTGCGGAGTAGCTGGGACCACAGGCGCCCGCCACCTCGCCTGGCTAGTTTTTTGTGTTTTTTAGTAGAGACGGGGTTTCACTGTGTTAGCCAGGATGGTCTCGATCTTCTGACCTAGTGATCCGCCCATCTCGGCCTCCCAAAGTGCTGGGATTACAGACTTGAGCCACCGCGCCCAGCCCACACAGCTTTTTAAAAATTTTTAAAAAAATTTTTTTGAGACAGGATCTCACCCTGTTGCCCAGGCTGAAGTGCAGTGGCACAACCATAGCTCACTGCAGCCTCGACCTTCCTGGGCTCAAGCGATCCTCCCATCTCAGCATCCAAGAGTAGCTGGGATCACAGCGTGCGCTACCACGCCGTAGAGATGAGTCTCTCTCTATGTTACCCAGGCTGGTCTTGAACTCCTGGCCTCAACGGATCCTCCTGCCTCAACCTCTCAAAGTGCTGGGATCATAGGCCCCCAACCCACACGTCTTCAAGTCTCTATTCTCACATCCCCTCCTCCTCCAAGCCCTCCCTGACCATCTGAAGGCACCTCCTCCTCAATTGGTATTCTTTGAGTCTGCTCTCTTCTTAGTGCTCGTATTATACTTATCTTGATTGCCTCTCACACCTCTGCCCCCGAGAATGTGAGCTCCAAAAAGCTGGGAGCTTTCTCTTATTCAAGGCTGAATCCCAGGGCCTAGCACCATGCCGGGTATAGAGGAGTCACTGATACATTTGTTGAATGAATGATCAAATGAACAAATTCATCACTCAGCAAACATTTATGAGCACCTATTGTGGTCAAGATATTGCTGTTGGTAGAAGACGCAGGGAACCAAATCCCTCGTACTGGGGCCTCAAGGGGACACAGAGCAGAGAACAGAAGGGAGGTAGTGAGGACCCTGATGGGCCTGGGTTCTTATCCAAGCCCATCCTCCATTTCCCAGCTGAATGGTCTGTGGCTTGGCATTTGGCCTGTCTGAGCCTTACAATCCTCATCTATAAAGTGGAATTGAAAATACCTCCCCATTACCCCACCCCAGCCTCCTCCCTACCAACCCACCCCAGCCTCCTCCCTACCAACCCACCCCAGCCTCCTCTCCACCCTAGTCTCCTCCCCACCCCAGCCTCCTCCCCATCCCAGCCTCCTCCCCATCCCAGCCTCCTCCCCACCCCAGCCTCCTCCCCACCCCAGCCTCCTCCCCACCCCAGCCGCCCTGGCAGATCTATACTCCATTATTTACATGGCAGCCAGAGGGGCCTTTCTTTTTCATTTTCTTTTTTCTTTTTTTCTTTACTTCCAAAAAGTATTTATTTATTTATTTTTGACTAGGTAACAAATTTGCATGGCTCAAAATTCAAAAGGTGCAAGAAAAGATGTAGAAACTATCCCTCCCACCCAGTCCAGCCAGCCGGGACTCCTCCTCACAGGCAGGCAGCTTCTCCTATTTTCATCTCTCATGCCAGAGATAATTTTATGCATATACAATACATACCTTTTTTTTTTTTTAAGCCTACAGTAGCATACTGTGCATGTGGTTCTGTCTTGTTCATTTTTCATTTGACAATTTAATCTGAAGACTTTTCAGAGGGTCTTTTATTTTTTATTTTTTTGTAGAGACAGGGTCTTGCTCAGTCGCCCAGGTTGGAGTGCAGTGGTGTGATCATAGTTCACTGCAGCCTCAACCTTCTGGGCTCAGGTGATCCTTCCCACTCAGCCTCTTCAATAGCTGGGACTACAGGTGTGCACCATCACACATAGCTAATTTTTTATTTTTAAAATTTGAGACGGAGTCTCCCTCTGTCATCGAGGCAGGAGTGCAATGGTGTGATCTTGGCTCACTGCAACCTCCACCTCCTGGATTCAAGCAATTCTCCTGCCTCAGAGTAGCTGGACATTCAGGCATGCGCCACCATGCACGGCTAATATATATATATATATTTTTTTTTGAGATGGGGGGGGGTCTCGCCATGTTGGCCAGGCTGATCTCGAACTCCTGACCTTAGGTGGTCCACCCGTCTTGGCTTCCCAAAGTGCTGGGATTACAGGTGTGAGCTACCACACCTGGCCTTAATTAAAAAAAAAATTATAGAGACAGGGTCTTGCTATTTTGTCCATGTTGGTCTCAAACTCTTACCCTCAAGTGATCCTCCCATCTCAGCCACTCAAAGCACTAGGATTACAGGCACAAGCCACTGTGCCTGGCATTCAGGGGATCTTTTTAAAATAGATAACCAATCCAATAAATAGATAAACCAATAAAACAGATAACCAATCCGTCCCCTGCAAACCAGCCCTGTGGCAGATCTTCATCATTCTTAGAATAAAATGAAAACATCTAGAGGGTCTCCCAGGAGCTGGCCGCTGCCGTCATCTCTGACCCCTCCTCCCACCTCCCTCCCGCTGGCTCACTGTGCTCCAGCCATGCTGGCCCCTCTCTGCTCCTCCAATACTGCAGGCAAAGCCCCTCCCAGGCCTCCTGCACTTGTGGTTCTCTCGACCTCTTCCTCTGAAAGCCTCTCAGCTCCCTCTCTGTTTTTCCAGGTCCATCATCAATTGCCACCTTCCCAGGTAGGCTCTCCTTGATTATCCTAACTGAAATCTTCCCCCTCCCCTCTGTCCCTTTACTCACCTTCGTTTTCTTGATATACCGATTACCATTTTTGAGGAGATGTATTTGGTCACTGTCTGACTCTTCCACCAGCCCGAGTTCCATGAAGTGAGAGCACTGGCTCTGTTTCGGTTACCGTCCATCCTGACACCGGGATTTCAACAAATACTCCAGCTGGGTGCAGTTGCTCATGCCTGTAATCCCAGCTCTTTGGGAGGCTGAGGCAGGTGGATCACCTGAGGTCAGGAGTTCAAGACCAGGTGAAACCTCATCTCTACTAAAGATACAAAAAATCAGCTGGGCGTGGTGGCAGGTGCCTGTAATCCCAGCCACTCAGTAGGCTGAGGTAGGAGAATTGCTTGAACCCAGGAGGCAGAGGTTGCAGTGAGCCGAGATGCGCCACTGCACTCTAGCCTGGGGGACAGAGCAAGACTCCGTCTCAAAAAACAAACAAAAAATCAAGTACTCCATAAATATTTGTTCTCTGAGCTAATTCATGGGTCCTCATTTTACAGATGAGGAAACTGGAAGTGCAGAGAAGGGAAATCCCTTGCCCAGAGTCAGGGTGGAGTCACTGAAAGTCAAACAGCCCAACCTCGGTTCCCATTGGAGTTCCAGCCTCCATTTCCTAGCTATGTGGTCTGGGGCTGGACTTTTGCCCCCTCTGAGCCCGCCAGTCCTCACCACCCATCCTGGGGTCTGTGAGGAAAATGAGATGGGTGTCCCTGGTGCTTTCCTGGGGGACCACCAGGAGCCCCACCTGGACTCGCTAATGACCATCTAATACAATGAGAAGGTTCCTGGCCATTTTTAAACAACAATCCCAAGGAAATATTTTTTAAATCCTGAGGCGTACTAGGGAACAGCTCTGAATTATTAACTGTTCAACAGCCCTGCTATATTTCTTGACAGAGTTTATTCTGACATGCACTATTTTCCTCCTGGTAATTTATGAAAAGTTCATTCTCTTCTTCAGGAAATTGTACCCCATTCTCCTGAGCATCCCACCCCAACTAGAATGTTTCCTGGGTAACTTCAACACACTTTTATCCTTATAATTTATTTTTTATTATTTTATTTTATTTTTTGAGACGGAGTCTCGCTCTGTCGCCCAGGCTGGAGTGCAGTGGCGCCATCTCGGCTCACTGCAAGCTCCGCCTCCCAGGTTCACACCATTCTCCTGCCTCAGCCTCCCGAGTAGCTGGGACTACAGGCGCCCGCCACCTCGCCCGCCACCATGCCCGGCTAAATTTTTGTATTTTTAGTAAAGACAGGGTTTCCCCATGTTAGCCAGGATGATCTCGATCTCTTGACCTTGTGATCCTCCCACCTTAGCCTCCCAAAGTACTGGGATTACAGGCATGAGCCACTGCGCCCCGCCGGGGGTGCTGTTTTCAGTAGGCGTCTAGGACAGAGGTCTCCATCCCTCCTCTCCCTGCAATTTTGTCCCCCAGGAGACCTTTGGCAGTATCTGAAGATTTTGGTGTCGCCACTGGGGGTGGGTGCTACTGGCATCTAGTGGGTAGAGGCCAGGGATGCTGCTAAATGTTCTACAGTGCCTGGGACAGCCTGCACAACAGAGTCATCAGCCCAAGTGTCACTAGTACTGGGGCTGAGAATCCCTGTGGTAGGGCCTGTGAACCATCACAAGGCCTTGAGCTTTTCCTCTGAGTGATCCAGAAGCCAGGAGAGGGCTTGAAGCAGAGGAAAGACACCACCTGTTTTAGAAGAACTCCTGTGACTGCTGGGCAGGAAATGGGCTGTATTGGGGAGTAGGGGTGGCAGATGTGTCCTCAGATGCCAGTGTAGAATCCACTCTGCCACTCATTGAACTCAGCACTAGGTGCTGCATACACAGCCACACACAGGACACCAGGGCCTGCCCTCCCTGAACTTATGTTCTACTCAGGGGAGAAAGACAGACAAAGCCTTGCTCTGTCCCAGGCCCTCGACTGGCTCCTCCCATCACCCTTGGGACCAGCCTCAGGGCCCCGGGGCTCTGTTGATCCCTTGCTGGCCTCTCCAGTACCCTACTCCTCCTCGCTTACTCCTGTATCCTCTGGATGTACCAGATGTGTGCTGGCCCTGGGTGGGGCAGGTCCTTGCAATGCAGTGTCCTCTGCCCCAGCGCTCACAAGGCCCTTCCCTCCTTCCCTCTTGATGCTTCTCTTTCTCTCTCTCTCTCTCTCTTTCAGACAGGGTATTGCTCTGTAGCCCAGGCTGGGGTGCAGTGGCACAATCATGGTTCACTGCAGCCTTGAGTTCCTGGGCTCAAGTGATCCTCCTGCCTCAGCCTCCTGAGTATCTGGGACTACGGGTGCGCACCAGTATGACCAGCTAACTTTTTCATGTTTTCTACAGACAGGGTCTCACTATGTTGTCCAGCTGGTCTCTAACTCCTGGCCTCTGGCAATCCTACTGCCTCAGCCTCCCAAAGTGCTGGGATTACAAGCATGAGCCACAGTCCATGGCCCCCGATTCTTCTCAGATGTTACCTCCTTTGAGAAAAGCTCCTCCACCCCCAGCCACCCTGTGGAAACAGCCTTTCCCTCACCTTCTCCCTTCTGGCTTCTTACTCTGCTTCTCTCCAGCCATCCTTCACGCTCCCATTCATCCAGGCTTCCATCTGTTCATTTGTTCATTCATTCACTTAACAAATACAGTGGCTCGCACCTGTAATCCCAGCACTTTGGGAAGCCGAAGAGGGAGGATCCCTTTCTTTCTTTTTCCTTTTTTTTGAGATAGAGTCTGGCTCTGTCACCCCAGACTGAAGTCCAGTGGTGTGATCTTGGCTCACTGCAACTTCTGCCTCCCAAGTTCAAGTGATTCTCCTGCCTCAGCCTCCCGAGTAGCTGGGATTACAGGCGTGCGCCACTGTGCCTGGCTAATTTTTGTATTTTTAGTAGAGATGGGTTTCACCATGTTGACCAGGCTGGTCTTGCACTCCTGCCCTCAGGTTATCTGCCTGCCTTGGCCTCCCAAATTGCTGGCATTACAGGCGTGAGCCACCGTGCCCAGCCAGGGGAGGATCTCTTGAGCCCAGGAGTTCAAGACCCATCTGAGCAACGTAGTGAGACCTTGTCTCTACAAAAAAAAAAAAAAAAAAAAAAAGTAAAAATTAGCCAGGCAAGGTGGCACATGCCAGTAGTTCCAGCTATTTGGGGGGCTGAGGCAGGAAAATTTCTTGAGCCCAGAAGTTTGAGGCTGCAGTGAGCTATGATCACACTATTGTATTCCAGCCTGAGTGCAGTTTATTTAAAACCTTTATATTTAAAATAAATAAACTAATACTCAATGAGCTTGACTTAGTGCCAGATGCTGTGCTAGGTACAGGGGCCTACGGGGGAATGGGACAGACAGCCCTAGGCCCCTGCCGGTTCGAGTCCCGGGGGACAGATGTTACTAATCATGCAAGCACATGCCTGCAGCTGTAAGAAGAACTATAAATACAAGTCCAGGCTGGGGGTCAAGGAGGGCTTCTTTGTGGAAGCAACTGCTGACTTGAGATCTGAAGGGGAGTAGGAGGTAGGTGGGTGAAGTGTGGGTGCGTTGGCTCTGAGGCTGGGGATGGGTGGCAGAGGAGTGTTCTAAGCCTTGGAGTGGATGAGATCATGGTGCCTGTTGGGGACTGCAAGGAGACCACGTAATAGCAGAGCATGGAGGGATCAGAGATTGTGTGCAGGCAGTGGAAGACGAGGGCCAGAGGTAACTCAGTCCCAGTAAGGAGCTCCAGGATAGCCAGTGGGAGACTTGAGGCAGTGGGAAGTGGGGGCTAATTTACATCATAACTCCTCCTACTGCTCTCAGAGAATGACCTGAAGTAAGGTCTGGAAGGCAGCAGGGAGCCCTAGTGATGGGTGCTATGGTGTCCAGGTTAGAGGGGGTAGGGCCTTAGTTGGGAGGTGGTAGGGGAGTTGGAGAGAGAGTTAGAGGTAAAATAGATGGGCCCTGGGAGTAGAGTGGATATGAGAACTAAGAGCAAGGGAGGAGTGAAGGGCTCATTTGCCCACTAAATTGCCCTTTACCTAAGTGGAATCAGGCAGGGCTCATGCTGGGCACTAAGGAGTCTACCAGTTCAGGGGCCCTTCTCTCCATCCATCCATTCACCCATCCAACCATTCACCCATCCACCCATTCACCCATTCACCCTCCCATCCAGCCTCCCATCCATCCATTCACCCATCCATCCTTTCATCCAACAATCCTCTCATCCAGCCTCCCATCCATCCATCCATTCACCCACCCACCCTGCCAACCAGCCTCTTATCCAGCCAGCCAACCAGCTGGCCAGCCAGTCAGCCTCTCATCCATCCATCTATTTTCCATTCATCCAGCCATTCACCCATTAATCCATCTAGCCTCCCATCCATTCATCCATCCATCCATCCATCCATCCATCCATCCATCCATCCATTCATCCATCCATCAACCCATCCATCCATCTTCCCATTCATCCCTCCACCCATCCATCCACCCATTCATCCATCCATCCTCCCATCCATTCATCAATCAGCCTCCTGTCCATCCATCCATCCATTTATTTATTCATTAATTCATTCATTCATCCATCCATCCATCCATCCATCCACCCACCTATCCATCCAGCCTCCCATCCATTCTTCCAGTCAGCCAGCCTCCCATGCACCCTACTATCTATCCATCCAGCCAAATGGCCAGCCAGTCAGCCTCTCATCCATCCATGCATTTGTCCATTCATCCAGCCAGCCATTCATCCATCCAGCTTCCCATCCATTCATCTATTCACCCATTCATCCATCCAGACTCCCACCTGTTCATCCATCCATCTATCCATCTATCCATTCATCCAGCCTCCCATCCATCCACCTGTCCATCCATCATCCATCTATTCATCCATCCATCCACCCACCCTCTTGTCCATCCATTCATTCATCCATCCACCCATCTAGCCAGCCAGCCTGTCATTCATCCAGCCAGCCAGCCAGCCTCCCATCCATCCATCTGTCCATCTATCCATCCACCCATTCATCCAGCCTCCCATCCATCCACCTATCCATCTATCATCCATCCATCTATCCATTCATCCATCCATCTGCCCACCCTCCTGTTCATCCATTCATTCATCCATCCACCCATCCATCCATCCAGCCACTCATTCATCTATCCATCCAGCCAGCCTCTCATCCATCCATCCATCCATCCATCCATCCATCCATCCATCCTCCCATCCATCCTCCCATCCATCCATCCATCCATCCATCCATCCATCCATCCATCCACCCATCCTCCCACCCTCCTGTTCATCCATTCATTCATCCATCCACCCATCCATCCAGCCAGCCACTCATTCATCTATCTAGCCAGTCAGCCTCTCATCCATCCATCCATCCATCCATCCATCCATCCATCCATCCATCCTCCCATCCATCCATCCATCCATCCACCCATCCATCCATCCATCCACCCATCCTCCCATCCATCCATCTATCCATCCATCCATCCACCAATCCATCCATCCATCTATCCATCCATCTATCCATGCATCTATCCATCCATTTATTTATTCATTCATCCATCCATTGATTCATCCACCCACCCATCCATTCATCTATCCATCCAGCCTCTCATCCATCTACCCATTCATGCATCTATCTATCCATCCTCCCATTCACCCATCCATCCATCTTTCTACTGTGCATTCCTCAGCATCTACTCTATCAGGCTGAGGGTTGAGACCCAGGAACCAGAAGGCCTAGGATTCAGCCAGCTAACACTGGGAATCTGGAAGTCCAGTTTCAGTCAGTGGATCTTAGCAGGGCTAGAAGGGGCCTTAGCTGTTGCAGAAGGCAGGTGCCATTGTTCCAGGGACACTAAGGCCTGGGGAAGCTCAGGGACCCATCTAAGATTACATGACTAGGCAGCAAGAGGATCAGGCCTGGAACCAGAGAGGCCTCATGCCTCCCACTGCAGCCCTTTCTCTATGTGTCTTGGTAACTGTGTGTGGCACCTGTAGATCCCCAAGGAAGCCCTGCAGCTGGCAGAGGAGCAGCCTTCTTGTGCCCAGGCCCCTTCTTGCAAGCCTCCTTGTCCCACCCCCACCCTCACCCCAACAGCTGCAAGAGAGACCTGGCTGGGAAAATGCTTCTGTGTTGCCCAAAGGGCCCTGGGATGCTGATTCATGGCTCACAGGAGCTGCCTGTTAAATATGTGGAGTTTGGCCTGTGCCTGTCTCTTTAAGGAGACCTTGGGCCTCCTTGCTCAGCCAACATTCCCTGAGGAACTGGGCAGGCCTAGAGGCTCCCCTGGCATAGGCCCACTGACTTCAAGTTGTTAAGGCAGCCTGGGGTGGGGCCCACAGGTCCTTGGGTGGGGCAGGGAGGACCAGGGGCTCAGAGGAGTCCTCCCTTATCCAAGATCCTAGTCTTTGGAAGGGAGGGAAACTAGACCCCAGACCAGGCAGCTGGACCCCAAAGCCTGGGTTCGTGGCGCTTGGGAGGTCCTGGGTTAGGATGACCAGCTGTCCAGCTTGCCTGAGACTGAGGGGTGTAACTGTGATGGTCCCAGGCAAACTGGGATTCCATCAAGACCAAAGCCATCCCCATGCCTGGGCAGGCAGCCTTCTCTGCTGACTGAGCTCTGTGGGGTGCAGAATTCCTGGATTCCAGAGGCTTCCCCACCTGAGACATAGCTGTGTGACCTTGGGCAGGGCTCCTAATATCTCTGAGCTTTCATTTCTTCAGCTGTAACATGAGGGTGTGGCCACTGCCCTGCCCCTTTCAAGCCAATGGGAGAATGCTGGGAGGTAATGGCTGCCAGAGTAACTTCATCCTTCATTTGAATCTCTGTGCCCTGGAACAGATGTCTTTTGAGCCTCTGGATAGCCCAATGTGGGGAAGAGGGTTCATTGATTCACTCAGCACAGGGCCTGGCGCATAAGAGGTGCTTAGTGCATATTGAATTAATGCATGCATGGAAAGTTAAACGTGCATCTGTGCCTCCTCTGTGCACAGAGCTGGAGAGACAGAAGAATAAGACCATCTTGGCTCTCAAGGAGGTCATCTTTCGTGGGAGGGGGACAGAAAAGGAGTCGGTGTCCAGAGTGGCCTCGTTTGGAGCTTCTGAGCTGTACTACTTCCCAGCCAGGAGAACTTGGGAAGCTCTCTTTACTGCTGCATGCCTCAATAATCTCCCTGTGAAAACAGCATTAAGAATGGCACCCTCCCTGTAGGTTGTTAAAGAAGTAAGCCATGTGCATACAGCTCAGTGCCCGGCATGGTGTCAGTTATTATGACTGCAAAATTGTTATGTGAGGGAGGCAGATGGGAGGAGGGAAGTTGCCAGGAGAGGGGGCAGCAGCATAGGGAAGAGCCAGGAACCTGTGAGGGTGACCTTGGGGAGGGTGCCTGGCCTCTGTCTCACTGGTGGTTACAGGAGGAGTTGGAAGCCAGCATCTCTTGGGCCTCTGGGGTCTGCCAGCTTGTGAGTCTGCACTGAACCTTCAGGAAGCTCAGCTCCCTACCATGGCGGGGCTAGAGGAGGTGGGGTGGAAAGGCTGGCACTCCCGGGTGCAAGCCCCTCGCCTGCCCACAGCTTGACTGGGCAAGGGTTGGATCCAAGCACAAATCATGCAGCTGGTTGCTGTGCCAAGCAATCTCCAGCCCTTTCACAGGACCACAGTCTAAATCCACGGCAGCTTAAGGTTCCCCACCCCCTGCTGAGCAAGGTCGGGGCAACCATTTCCTGTCCCAGAGCCACCTTTTCCCCAGGCCCTGTCCACACAGACCTCCTTCAGCTCTGCCAGGGAGGCCCTGTCATCCTCCATGAGCAGACGAGGAAGCTGAAGCATCCCTGAGAGCAGGCAGAGCCAAGAGGGCAGGATGTGGGCAGTCAGTCTCCGCCTGCTGCCTCCTGGGCTCCGGGGCATTCACAGGCCAGGGACAGATGACAGGGCTTCTCCCCTGGGGGAGGACACAGTGGCACCAGGGCATTATCCGAGACCACCACCCGTGCCAGCAGGCCTACAGCCCACAGGCTCCGGTGCCCAATGCTGCTGGTGTCTGCCCTGCTCCAGGATTCCTGGGGGACTCTGTGGCCAGGCTCACTCATGACGCAAAGGCCAAAGTGGCTCCAGCTGACTCCTCTGCTAGCTCAGGAGCTCAAGTCCAGGGCAAGGGGCTCCACAGTGAACCAGTGGGTAAAGGGTCCACAGCCTGCCATGCACTGGGCGGGCAAGGGTCCCGAGCCACTTCCGGGCACCCGCTCACTCGCTCGGCGGCATTTGCCATAATTATCCAGCCATCCCCTTCAAGTGTATGGCAACCATAGCAACAGACAGATGTTCTGTCCCAGCCACGGTCCACAGCAAGGCAGGAGCCAAGCACAAAATTTAACCCTTTCCAGCTCAAGCAGGCAAGGACGAGACTGGTCCATGGGCCCAGGGGCCCAGAGACCCCGGCCAGGCACCCAACCTTGCTGGACTCTGTTACATGGGACTACAGGAATCCTGAGCACCTGTTCACCTGTGATCCTTACTCTCCCTTGTTTGCCCCCTTCCACCTCTTCTACTTACATTTTCTTTCTTCCCAGGACCGAAAGAGGGGGATGAGGGATAGAGGTTGTATCTGAAAGGCTGGGGTGAGGTTGGTTGAGCTCTGAGTGCTAGTTACGGTGTAGGCTGAAGAGCACTGGATGCAGAGTTAAGTGAGCTGAGCCAGGCTCCTGCTGTGGTTCTGCCTCTGGTTTGCTGTGTAACCTTGGGCAAGTGACTTACCCTCTCTGAAGCTCAACTGCTGCTTTTGTACAATAAGGGGGGTAGACAAGTTCTCATTCCACAAATATTTATCAGTCATCTACTGAGTGTCAGGCCTTGTGCTAGGCCCTGAGGAGACTTCAGGGAACAGGATCCATGAGGTGCTTACACCCCAGTGAAGGGACAGGGCATTGACAATAGACAGGTCCACAATACATGGGGGTGCCTGGTATTTTTGTTAAATGCCATGGAAGACCTTAAAGGGCTCTCAGATGGAGAGCGAGAGGGGGTGGGAGCAGGGCTGCTTGAGACAGGTGGTCGGGGGCCTCTGAGGAGGTGACCCTTGAGCTGGGGCGCAAGTTGGAGCAGGAGCCAGCACACAAGGATTAGGGGAAGAGTCCCTGGCAGAGGGACCAGCCAGGGCAAAAGGCCTGTGGCGGGAGGGAATGAGCATGGCCATCTGGGAGCAGCGGGAGTGACCCACAGGCAGTGAACCGGGGAGGACAGGAGTAGTTGCAGTCCCAGCCGCAGAGGGCAGGGCATAGCAGCCGCCTGCTCTAGACTCTGGGAAGGTTCTAGCAGGGGCAACCTGGCCCAACTTCCCCGTGGGCTCTAGGCCCCCAGCGGGTAATGGCCCAGCCTGTCAGCCTGACCCCAGCAAATCTGGCTTCCCCCCGATGCTGATGGCCCAGCTCTAGGGAGACCAGGGCTTCAGCTGTTCCCCAGCTGGCCCCACTCACTGGCTCACTTACTAGGCTTTGCCCCAGAGGCCACAGGGCTGAGCCTATACCTGGGGCTCCTGACCCAGCGGGGCCCCACCTGGGTTAGCTATTAATGAGTAGAGCATGGGTGAGCTCCAGGGTGCACAGAGAGGGCCCCTCAGGCCAGCAGACCCAGGTCTAGCCTGCCTCTGCCACTCCTTGTTTTGTGGCCTTGGACTTAGCACTTAGCTTCCCCGAGCCTCAGTTTACTCTCCTGGGAAAGGGCTTAGTAAAACTTCTCCCTAGCTCAGTCCCACCCACCCCGCTTTCCCCTGGTTCACTCAACTCTGGCCTCACTTACTGTTTTCGGAACACATAGAGCTCAGCCCTGTCTCGCAGCCTTTGCTGTTTACTGCTTCCTCCACCTGGAATATTCTTCCTCCACGCGTGCTTAGTCCTTCACATCACTGGGTCTCAGCTCAGTGCCACCTCCTCAGAGAGACCACCCAGATCACCGCAGTCAAAATGGAGCCACCCCTCACTCCCATGTGTCTGAGCTGTACTTTATGTACTCATAGAATGTACAGATTTTATTTCTTTATTCAGCAATTATTTCCTCCATGCCTGGCACTGTTCTCAGTGCTGGGGACAGGGCAAGGAACAGAATAGACAGCTCCTGTCTGTCCTTCCCAGAGGGCACATCCTTGTGGATGAGACACACAAAGAAAGCAGGGAGAGGGATGAGGAGCTGGGGGGACTATGGCAATTTTAGACTTGGTGGCGAAGAGGCCACACAGAGCTGGTGACATCTGAGCAGGGAGCTGAAGGAGAGAGGCAGAGTTTGGGGATCTATGGGAGGGGTCTGGGGAGGACGTATTTGCCTCCCTAGCTGGAAGCTGCCTCCAGGGGTGAGGGCAAGGCATACCTTCTTGTTCCATTCTTGGTCCCCAGCACACAGTAGGTGCTTCATACCACAGTTGTCACTGCTGTCCCCATGGGCCCTTGGAGGATTATACATGGCCTGAAGTCCTTCTCGCATGGGGCCTGTACAAGTGGGCCCTGGAAAGCACAGTGCTGTGAGGAGAATCCACCAGGCAGCGTGTGAGGGCAGCTCAGAGAACAGGCCGCCACCGGGGAGATGGGGGCAGATCTGCAGGGGAGGAAGAGACAGGGGAAGGGGCTGGGGCTGGGTCTCCAGGGGCCTCCTTGCCACGCAGAGACTCTGGACATGATCCTGAGGGCCACCAGCAGCCACTGCAGGGCTCAGGGGAGGGGGTGACATAATTAGGTTCAGTTTTTTCAAGGCCTTTCTGGCATCCATTATGGGAAACGGGGTGGGTCTGAGTGGGGCCACGGGCTGGAGGGAGGCAGGGCCAGTGAGAGCTGTGGATAGCAGTGAAGGCAGGGAGGCCACAGGCCCCGCTGAGGGACTGGCAGGCATAGGTTGCGTTGCTACAGCCGCGCCCAGGCCCCTTGAGCTCTCACCCTGCATGCCCTCACTGTGCCCCTCCTGGGCACTCCTTCACCAAGAGCGGCCTGGCTCCCAGCTGCAGGCCAGGCCCTATTCTAGGCCCGGGGGAGGCAGCGCGAACACGGGCCCAAAGCCCTGCCCTCCTGGGAGAACCCACTACAAACATGGTAAAGAGATGAAATAGGTGGTGTGTGAGGAGAGCACAGAAGAGAGGAGGGAACAGGTCGGGAAGGGCCAGGCAGTGGTCAGGATGGTGGACAGGGCACGGGCTGGGCCTCCCCAGAAGGAGACTCCTACGCCAAGCCCCGAAAGAAGGTAGGACGTTTCTGCTGCTGCTGCTGGGAAAAGAACTTTCCAGGAGGCAAACACCCCTGGCAGGAGCTACAGTGGGTTCAGCCTGGCGGGGGAGGGAAACTGGGCAGGAGAAGCCATGGTCGGGCATGTACAGTCTCAAAGAAGACGTCTATGAGGACTGGGCTTTTCCGAGTGACACAGGAGCCACTGCAGGGCCTGAGCAGAGAGGGACGGGCCTGACTCCTGGGACGGGGCCCTCTGGCCGCCGGGTGGAGAGTTGACTGCAGGCGCGGCAGAGTGAAGATGCAGGTGAGATGGTGGAGGCTGGCCCAGGGGAGGCCGAGGGGATGGGAGCAGCTCTGGCAACTGAGATGTGTTTGGGGTCAGAGTCCGTGGAATTCACTGATGCAGTGATGTGGGATGTAAGGGAGAGACACAGAGTCAGAGACACAGAGTCAGAAACGGAGAGAGACAGAGAGTCAGAGACAGTCAGAGACAGAGACAGAGAGTCAGAGACAGAGACTGAGGGAGACAGAGGGACACAGAGAGTCAGAGACAGAGGGAGACAGAGACAGAGAGACACAGAGAGTCAGAGACAGAGAGTCAGAGATAGAGAGTCAGAAACAGAGAGAGACAGAGAGTCAGAGACAGAGACAGAGACAGTCAGAGACAGAGACAGAGAGTCAGAGACAGAGACAGAGGGAGACAGAGGGACACAGAGAGTCAGAGTCACAGAGTCAGAGACACAGAGTCAGAGACAGAGACAGAGAGTCAGAAACAGAGAGAGACAGAGAGTCAGAGACAGTCAGAGACAGAGACAGAGAGTCAGAGACAGAGACTGAGGGAGACAGAGGGACACAGAGAGTCAGAGACAGAGAGTCAGAGATAGTCAGAAACAGAGAGAGACAGAGAGTCAGAGACAGAGGCAGAAAATCAGAGACAGAAAGTCAGAGACAGGGACAGAGAGTCAAAAACAGAGACAGAGGGAGACAGGGGGACACAAAGAGTCAGAGACAGAGGGAGACAGAGACAGAGGGACACAGAGAGTTAAGACAGAGAGAGACAGAGACAGAGAGACAGAATCAGAGACAGAGGGAGACAGAGTCAGAGACAGAGAGTCAGAGACAGAGTGTCAGAGACAGGGGGAGACAGAGAGTCAAAGACAGAGACAGAGTCAGAGACAAAGACAATCAGAGACAGAGGGAGACAGAGGGACACAGAGGGTCACAGACAGAGGGAGACAGAGACAGAGGGACACAGAGTCAGGGACAGAGAGTCAAAAACAGAGACAGAGAGTCAGACAGAATCAGAGACAGAGGGAGATAGAGAGAGACAGACAGACAGTCAGAGACGGGGGTCAGAGACAGAGGGAGACAGATTCAGAGACAGAGAGACACAGAGAGTCAGAGACAGGGACACAGAGAGAGACAAAGACAGAGTCAGAGACAGAGGGAGATAGAGACAGAGTCAAAGACAGAAGGAGACAGAGACAGACAGTCAGAGACAGAGAGAGACAGAGACAGTCAAAGACAGAGAGAGACAAAGGGAGACAGAGAGTCAAAGACAGAGAGAGACAGAGAGAGACAGAGACAGTCAGAGACAGAGTCAGAGACAGAGAGAGACAGAGATAAGAGAGAGGCAAAGTCGGAGTGACAGAGTCAGAGGGAGAGAGACAAAGACAGAGGCAGAGAGAGAGATGCAGAGAGAGAAGGAATTAGAGACAGACAAGAGAGAGTTAGAGATGGACGGGGCAAGGGGTTGAGGATGACAGCCAGTGTTCTGGCCTGGGCCAGGGGAAGAATGCAGTTGCCATTCTCTGGGATGAGGAGGGTTGAGGGTGGAACTGATCCATGTGCAAATATCAGGAGATCCTGGAGAAGCCCAGAGGAGCTGTGCAGGAGAATGTGGATTTGTGGCTTTGGAGCTCAGGGGCGATGTCCAGGTTATTGATATCAGCATGGAGAGTAGCAGAGAATCGGTCTTTAAAGTCAGCCAGGGAGGAAGGCAGATGGAAAGGGACAGCAGCCCAGCGATTGAGTCCATGGTCCCCACCCTGAGAGGTGAGGGAGAGATGGGCGAAGAGGCAGAAAATGGACTGAGAAGGGGCAGCCAGGGAAGTGGCGGGAGGATTCTTCTCACAACCAGGAGAGGACAGCGTTTGAAGGAGCAGCAGGTGTTAACTGCATCTGATGCTACTGACAGGTCGACTGGGAGGGCCGAGAGATGGCGTTGGGCAGGTTTAGCAACGAGAAGATTCTTCATTTCCTCGGGAAGAGGAGGGGAGACCCTGTGGGGAGTGAATTGAAGGGAGAAGAGGGGAGAGAGACTCTGGAGATGGTGAGAATAGGTGCGTTTTCAGGGCGTTCCAGCAAAGGGCTGGAGAAAAACCAGACAGCTAGAGAAAAACGGGACATCGGAGAAGGGAGGGGTGCTCAGGGAAGGGTTCTTTTAAAATTCAAGAAAACCCAGCACTTTGTATGGGGAGAGTTTTTGAAGCGAAGTCTTAGGGATGACAAGAGGGAGGGGTCACTGAATCCTTCCCATGGCCCTGGACAGTGAGCAATATTATCATCCGCGCTTTATAGACATGGAAACCTCAGCCCAGCGAGGTGGGTTCTCCTGCCCAAGGTCACACAGCCGGGCAGTGGTGGCGAGTCCCTGCAACTCTTCCCGGGCCTGGGCTGTTATCCTGTTTGACAGATTAACTAGTTACTAGTCTGAGTTCACAGAGCAGGTTAGTGGCCAAGTTAGTAGGTCGATTTAACAGGCTGTGTGGGGAGAGGCTGTGGGAGGAGCCAGGAGTGACTCCTGGTGCTCAGCCAGTGGTGCCACTCCCCAGGCTGGGAACTGAGAGAGGAACAGGTCTTCAGAGCTGAGTTCAGTCACGGGTGTGCATGAGATTCTCCATCTGTGAGATGAGGCTGATCGCAGAGCTGACCTCACAGAGATCCTGTGAGACTCAAGCGAGCTGTGGTCAGTCCCAGCACACAGCAAATGCCGGGGATCTCGTGTTTGTTCTCATTTCTGAGTCTAGCTAGTTGGGTGCACAGTGGGACTTCCAGGCACCAGTGTACACAAGCAGCTGACTCCTGGGTGAGACTGGCAGGATGAAAAGGTTGATGGGAAGTTCAGGATGACATGGACCCTTCGGAGGCCCTTCCTGGAGGAGCCACACAGCTCTGAGTTTAGTCCTGGGTTTTGAGGCCCAGCCTTCAGGGGACCTTCAGGAGCCCTTAAGCAGGTCCAAGGGTGTGGCCTCCGGTGGATGAGAAAGGTCCTGGGAGAGCCTTCCCTTCTCAAAACCTGATGTCTTCACCTGTAGGATGGGTGTTCTGAGTCTCACGTTGTGGACATGTGGTGCCTGTGAAATGTGCTCACAAGTGTCCAGCGATTGCTCAGGGTAGATGGCCTGAATGAACCCTGGGGCTGAAAGTCGGGAGGGCTGGGCACCCTCCCTGCTCTGCCCTAATTTGCTGTGTGAACTTGGACACGTAGCCTAACCTCTCTGGGATTTAGCTGTGAAGCCTGGATGGTGTAAGGCCCCCCGCAGCATGTGCACTTCATCGTGATTTAGAGCGTCCTGATTTTATTAGGTGGTAACACCTTCCCTGCCCGCCCTGCTACACCTGAGTTTTTCTGCTACAAAGTCCTGCTTCTTGCCAGGGCAGGAGAGGGCAGGAGAAAGTACAATGCAGGTCATCTTGGCCTAAGGGTCCCACTCTGAAGCAGCCCTGCCCCAGGCACACTCTGAGGTTCCTAGAGTGGTATCTCGGGTGATCCATTCATTGATCTGGGACCCAGAAGCTGTGGATCCCATTTCTCATCCATCTTACAGATGAGCAAACTGAGATTCAGAGGAAACATGGCTCACCTGCCTTCAGAGCCTTCTCTTGCCACAACTCCAGGCCACCCCTGAGGAGCTGCCTGTCAGCAGGCAGGGATCACAGCCTCAACGGCATCCATGGGCCTCTGACCCTGGCTCCTTCACTAATTCATTCGGCCCATGGGCAGCACCTCCCATACACCAGGCTCTATCCTGAGTACTGGGGACACCAAGAAGACTCAGGCGGACTCCTGGCCTCCTCTAGTGGAAAAGACATATGTGAACAGAAACCAAAAGAAAGTGAGAGGGGACCGGATGAGGTGGCTCACGTCTGTAATCCTAGCACTTTAGAAGGCCAAGATGGGCAGATGGCTTGAGCCCAGGAGTTTGAGACCAGCCTGGGAAACATGGCAAAACTCCATTTTTACAAAAAATACAAAAAAAAAAAAAAATTTACTTGGGCATGGTGGCACACGCCTGTAGTCCCAGCTACTCAGGAGGCTGAGGTAGGAGGATCACTTGAGCCCGGAAGGTCGGGGCTGCAGTAAGCTATGATTGCACCACTGCACTCCAGCCTCAGCAACAGGGTGAAACCCTGTCTCAAAAATAAATAAATAAATAAAATAGAAAGAAAGAAATTGAGAGGGGCTGGGGTCACTGGGGAGGGAGTGATTCATTCTGATCTAAGGATCTGGGGGGGCTTCCTGGAGGAGGAGCATCCATGATGGCTCTGCAACACCAGGAGTGACTGTGACCATCTTGGGCTTCAGGGCACAGTTCACCTTCCCAGTCCCCAGTGAGGCAAGTCCTACCCTTAGTCCCACTGTACAGATGAGAAAACTGAAGATCAGAGAGCTGAAGTGATGTGTCCAGGGTCTTGTGAGAGGGGCCTGAGCCCATTCCCAAGGTCCTGGCAGGGATCGGTCCCAAGACCCACTGTCCCCAGGCCAAGGAGGCAAGGAAAGACCCCCGCTCCAACAGCCTCAACCCAGGAGGCCCAGGCCTTCCTCCAGCCTGGCGTCCCCGATGCCCAGTTTCACTTCCTGAAACACAGGCCTATTTTGGATCCTGCTGACTTCCTTTCTCACCCGTGGCCGTTCAGGCTCCGAGGACTGGGCAACCGTAGGATGGATCTGGTGCCCCTGGGCCTTTCCCAACCCGCTCTTACACCACCCTGGAGTGGGTGGAACTGCCAGGGCTGCCACCGCCTTCTCCCGGCCTGGCCCACCATGGCCTCTCAGGGAGGGTACCAACCGCAGGGGGCCTGGCAGGGCCCCTGCCACATGCCAGCTCAGAGGTCCTGCTCCCAGCCCATGCCAGCCTGAGCCAGACAGAGCAGGAGCCTTGGGCTGGGGTTCAAACCCCAGCCCCACAGCGTCTTGGCCTTGTGACCTCGTGCAAATTGTTTTCCTCCATGAGCCTCAGTTTCCTTCTCTGTGACAGGAGATTAGGGTGACCTCCCACCTAGAATTGTTAGGAAAACCACTCAAGTTCAGCACGTCATTACCAAGCATCTACCATGCTCCAGGCCTGTTTTGGGCATGGGCCACTCGAAGAACCTTGTCCTCAGGAAGCTGAAATCCTAATGGGGGAGACAGCTGGGAATAAACACTATGAATAAGTTCATTAGATGGTACGTTAGAAAGTGACGCACATTTTGGAGAAAATGGAGAGGAGAATGGCATGTGTGTGTGACGGGAGGAGATGTGGGGCCATGTTAGACGGGGTGGGGAGGCCTCCTGGGAAGGTGGCATCTGACAACAGGAAGGAGAAGATGGAGCCAGCCCCGCAGACATCTGAGGAAGGGCACGCCAGGCAGGGGCCCGGCATGTGCAGACGCCCGGAGGCAGGAATGCCAAGACGTTGTGAGTGTGCAGAAGCAAGGGGTTGGACGAGAGCCTTGAGGACACATGGCCAGAAGGGGTGGGGTGGCCAGAGCATGAGGCCCTCGAGGGCCAGACTCAGGACTTTCTTCTGAGTGAGGTGGGGAGCTACGGGGCTTTGGAGTAGCGGAGGGGTGCAACCTGACTCTCGTGTCCGCTGCTTCCCTCTGACTGCGTTACGAAGGGTGGGCGGTAGGGCCAGGTTGGAGGTCAGGTGCGGGGAGAGGTGCTGGGGTTTCAGCAGCGAGGCAGTGAGATGTGGTCGGATTCTGGTTATGTTTTGAAGGTGGAGCCAAAAGGATTTGCTGATGGATCAGATGGAAGGGGTGAGAGAAAAGGGCCAGGGGCAGACATGACTCCAGGGCTTTTGGCCTGACCCTCCCAAGTCTCCTGACTCCCATTCCACGCTCCTGCAGTCCAGTCAGTCCCCAGTAGCCAGAGGGGTCTCTTGAGAACCCAGGCCAGATGGTGTCTAGACCTTTCCAGTCCAGTGGCTCCCCATGGCTGTGGTCTGGAGTCGACACTCCTTGCTTGGCCTGGCCCCAGCCCACCTTCCCAGCCGCTCTTAAGCCCACTGGCCTCAGCTTATACTGTGTACCAGCCTCAGGGCCTTTCCATGTGCTGCGCTGGGTTCCAGTCTGTTCCTCACCCACTTGGTGGCCCTGGAGATGACACATCTTTTGGGGCGCCCTCAGTTTCTCTGTATGTAAAAGGATAAGTTTACACCTCTTGAGCCCTAAAGAGGGTTTTTGGAATTACAATCCATGGAGAATTGGGAATTACAATCCATGGAGAAGCTGCCCTTCTCTGCCCTTCTCTTGCCTGGTGAGATCTTGGGCAAGGTGCTTCATGTTCCCCGCTCTCTGAAGTCTTATCCACTTTCTGGGGTCTCTCTCAGGTACTTATGGCTGGAAAAGGAGAGATGTGTTCCTGAGATCATGTTCCTGGACGAGGGTAAAGATTCAGACAGGCTGGGGGCGGTGGCTCATGCTTGTAATCCCAGCTACTCGGGAGGCTGAGGCGGGTGGATCACCTGACGTCAGGAGTTCAACACCAGCCTGGCCAACACGGTGAAACCCCACCTCTACTAAATACAAAAAAATTAGCTGGACGTTGTGGCACATGCCTGTAATCCCAGCTACTCGGGAGGCTGAAACAGGAGAATCGCTTGAACCTGGGAGGGAGAGGTTTCAGTGAGCTGAGATTGCACCATTGCACTCCAGCCTGGGCAATAAGAGTGAAACTCTATCTCAAAACAAAAACAAAAACAAAAGATTCAGACAGACCTGGGTGGGCTGGGGAAGTTCCCTGCCCTGCCTTGAGCCTCAGTTTCCTCACTTGTAGCATGGTGCTCGTGATCGCTGAGCAGTCTGGTGACCACAAAGTAGGATGCCTGGTCCACTCAGTCATTCAACAAGCCTCCACTGAGTGCCTGTCAGTGGGCAGGGCCTGGGCTGGGTGCTATATACAGTGGGGACGAAAGATTCAGCCTTGCTGTCATGGAGCTGGCCCCTACAGGCACCAGGCAAATGATGTGATTGACTAACAGGGCACATCTCAGGCCTGGTTTCCTCGGGAGATAGGGCTGTACCTGCACTTCCCACCAATGCCTTCTGCCCAAGCTCTCCCCAGCCTGTCAGCCCCAGCCCAGGACCTCTCTCCAGGACTCCACTTCCCAGGGCTGACTCAACTCTGTCCTCACCCTTTGGTTCCTGGACTCTTCAGAGCAAGTGACCCCAAGAGCAGGCTCTGGGCATGAGACCTGTTTCTGCAAGTCACAGCCTATGGGACTTAGACAAGGCACTGGCCTTAGCCTTGGTTTTCACACTTGTAAAGTGGGAGAATAATAGAACCTGCTTTTTTTTTTTTTTTTTTTTTTTTGACGGAGTCTTGTTCTGTCACCCTGGCTAGAGTGCACTGGCGTGATTTTGGCTCACTGTAACCTCCGCCTCCTGGGTTCAAGCAATTCTCCTATCTCAGCCTCCCAAGTAGCTGGGATTACACGTGCCCGCCACCACGTCCAACTAATTTTTGTATTTTTAGTGGAGAAGGGGTTTCTCTACGTTGGCCAAACTGTTCTTAACTCCTGACCTCAAGTGATCTGCCCACCTTGACCTCCCAAAGTGCTGGAGTTACAGGTGTGAGCCACCATGCCCGGCCTTGAGCCTGTTTTTTATAGGGCACTTATGAGGATTCAGTGGGTTGCGGAGTAGCAGTGGGCTCAAGGAATAGTCGCTGTGATCTTTGAAGCCTTTCTCTGACTTTTTCTCCAGTAGCCCTGAGGGCACGAAGCTGGGAGCTGATACTTCTTACTCCAGAGCCTTGGTACAGAGAGAGGACTTAGTCACTCCCCTTGTTCCTGGCCAGGTGAGCTCTAGAGTTCATATTTATTAGAAACTGTCTCAGACCTTCCCTGCTCTGGGTGCTTTGTTCTATTGACTAGTTAACTCAGAATTCCCCCAGTTCACAGATGAGGGAACTGAGGCACAGAGAGGTTAAAAGCACCCGAGCAAGGTCACACAGCTGGCGAGTGGCAGAGCCAGGGTTCTAACCCAGGCCGCCTGGCACCATCCTGCTACCCAAACTCTTAGAGCACTTCTGCCAAATTATCCACTCCCACGGGTTGCCCTGTGGTGTGATCCATCATCTGAAGCTTCAGGGTCATCCAGGGTCAAGGCCAGGAATCCTCTGCCTCAGCCTAGCAGGAGAAAGGTATCAGAGTTAAAAAACTACAGATTCCCAGCCAAGCGCGGTGGTTCCTGCCTGTGATCACAGATACTCAGGAGGCCAAAGCAGGAGGATCGCTTGAGCTCAGGAGTTCAAGACCAGCCTGGGCAACATAGCAAGATCCTGTCTCTACAAAAAAATTTAAAAAATTAGCCAGGCATGATGTTGCATGCCTATAGTCCCAGCTACTTGGGAGGCTGAGGCGAGAGGATAGCTTGAACCTGGAAGTTGGAGGTTGCAGTGAATTGCGATCACACCACCCTGGGCGACAGAGCAAGAAACTATCAATTTATTTTATTTTATTTATTATTATTATTATTATTATTATTATTTTTGAGACGGAGTCTCGCTCTGTCGCCCAGGCTGGAATGCAGTGGTGCAATCTCGGCTCACTGCAAGCTCTGCCTCCCAGGTTCACTCCATTCTCCTGCCTTAGCCTTCCCAGTAGCTGGGACTACAGGCACCCACCACCGGGCCCGGCTAATTTTTTTATATTTTTAGTAGAGATGGGGTTTCACCGTGTTAGCCAGGATGGTCTCGATCTCCTGATCCACCCGCCTCAGCCTCCCAAAGTGTCAGGATTACAGGCGTGAGCCACCCGTCTAGCCGAAACCATCGATTTAAAAAGAAAAAAGAATTACAGATTTCTATTGTCCCCACCTTGCTGTTGACTGGCTGAGAACACCCTAGGCTGATCCTTGCCCTCTGTGTCTCTTCCTGCCTTTGTCAGATGGAGAGAAGAAAGCCCTTTCAGCTTCATCACCCCTGGGTCCTACCTCAGCCCTGTCCTGTGCCTGCCATGTGAGCCTTCCTCCAGCCAGCCTCCCTCTGGGGCTGTTTTCCTTGTCTGGCAAATGGAGCTGACGCTACCTGCCCTTGTAAAGCCCTCGGCTGGCTGGGAGAGCACCCAAGAGAGTGTAGACGTGGGTGTGCACTGCAAACAGCATGCCCCTCTCGGGGCTCCTCTTGTCTCCCAGCCCACCTACTGAAGGCAGGGCCTCTCACCACCTCAGCTCCCAGGGAAGGGTGGAGCCCCTCAGGTCCTCAGTGGCCTCCCCTCTCCCTCCCCACCAGGTCTGCTCTGCATGGGTGCCTGGAGGGAGGAGCTTCTGTGAACAGAGACAGCCCTGTACTGGCCCCAAAGAATGGGGAGGTCGTCTGCCCATCCATTCAACAGCTGAGCATCTCCTCTGTGCCAGGCCCTGTGCTGGGTGTCAGGGACACCGCAGGGACCAAGACAGATCCAGTCTCTGACCTCAGAATTCACAGCCAGGGGTGCGGTAGACAGTTCTCAACCCAGGAACGACATAAATGTGAAATGCAGGGGTGGGTAAGTATTACAAAGGAGAGACATAGGATTCTGTGAGAGTGCGTCCTGGAGGAGGGTTCTGGGGAGGTGTTCAGGAGGTGATGATGGAGCTGAGTGCTGTTAAGGATGAGTTGGAGTTAATGAGGTGAATTTGGCTGGGCGCAGTGGCTCATGCCTGTGATCCCAGCACTTTGGGAGTTGAAGCAGGCAGATCACTTGAGCTCGGGAGTTCGTGACCAGACTGGCCAACAAGTGAAACCCCGTCTCTACTAAAAATACAAAAATTAGCCAGGCGAGGTGGTGGGCACCTTTAGTCCCAGCTATCCAGGAGGCTGAGGCAGGAGAATCAGTTGAACCCGGGAGGCAGAGGTTGCAGTGAGTCAAGATTACACCACTGCACTCCAGCCTGGGTGACAGAGCAAGACTCCATCTCAAAAAAAAAAAAAGAAAAGAAAAAAAGTGAATTTGTAGTAAGCGGAAGAAGGGCTTGTGCAAAGGTCCTGGGGTGGGAAGGAGCTGGAAATTTCCAGGAAGCAAAGGAAAGTCAGTGTATCTGAACTGCCCAGTGATGGCCAGGGAGGTGAGCACGGGTCAGACCTCACTGGACTGGTTGTGGATTTCACAGAACCAAGAGAGAAGAATCTCAAAACCATCCAAACTCCTCATGGCACAGATGGGGAAACCGAGGCCCAGTTGGGTAAGGGACATGGCCAAAGTCAGAGAAAGTCAGGGGCGGACCCAGGGCTAGGACCCAGGCTTCCTAACTTCTGCCCAGGTCATTTTTTGCATCTGGGGAGTGGCCTGAGAATAGGCGGAGAAAACCAACCCGACTTAGCGCCTGCAGTGCGGTCGGAGTGCTGTGTGCATCTGCACATGCACACGCTTCACCTCTGGGCCCCTGGGCCTGAGACAAAGGCCTTGCCCTAGGAATCCCTTCTAAAGAGAGAAGAAAGGGAACCTGCAGAGGCGGTCTGATGCAGCCTCCTGTCACTGTCTCAAGGCCTCACCCCATTGTCGCCTTTGAAATGCTCGGTGGCCAATAGGAATTATAATCCCCATTTCGTGGATGAGCAAACCGAGGGAGGGAGAAAATGAGGCAGTGACCCCAAGTCCCACGGGATCTGTCAGTCAAAGCTGTCTTGACTCCTAGCTTAGTGCTCTTTCCTAGGTCAAGCACAGCCCAGGTTTTAGCCATCTGGCAGGGCAGAAGTCCCTCCTGCTGTCTAACTGAAATCTCTCTTGCTTTCATATATTGGCTTCTTGTTTGGCTTGCTGAAGATATGGAGAAGCTCTGTGTTCCACCTCATGGTCCCTGACTATCCATCTTGAAGGGGACTGAGCTGGGGGTAGGAGACTCAGGGACTTCCTCTACTACAACACCACAAATCTGAACCCAGGGTGTGAGTTTGCTGGGGTGGGGTGGGGAGAGTGGCAGGCCATTTGCCAGTGAGCCTTTCCTCTGAGGGAAGGTTCTGGGAAACCTCTATAAGAATTCCCCAGGGGAGAAGCCCTTCTGGATCGCCCCAAGGACACACTCTCCCTGGGATGCAGCTGCCCAGGGGCTGAGCTCACGGCCAGTGGCTGGCAGAACTCAAGGCCTCAGATCCACCCCCATGGCTACAGGCAGCCTTGCGTCTCCTGCCTGTACGACTTGCTTGTCAGAAACCACTCAACAAAATCCAATTTATAGAGCCAATATGAAAATGGGGGGAAGTTCTTCTAAACAAAAACCACCTTTTTTTCAAGTGAGGGAGGAGGAAGGCCCAACATCTGGGCTTCCAGAGAAGCAGGCCCCATGTAGGAGTTCAGCCCAGCCTGAACCTAGTATTTAATTGGCATCTTTCTCCGGAGAGACCACAGCTCTCTAAAGACGACAAGGCTCAGTGTGTCTGGTATTTCCTGAGAAATCTAAGGTTATAGAGATGCTGGTGGCAATTTATTGGGGGTCTACTATGTGCTGGGCACTGTGCTAAGTGCTTTTTTTTTTTGAAATGGAGTCTCGCTCTGTTGCCTAGGCACTGGAGTAAAGTGGCTCTTGGCTCACTGCACCCTGCGCCTCCTGGGTTCAAGCAATTCTCCTGCCTCAGCCTCCCAAGTAGCTGGGATTACAGGTGCCCACCACCATGCCTGGCTAATTTTTGTATTTTTGGTAGAGATGGGGTTTCACCATGTTGGCCAGGCTGGTCTCGAACTCCTGGCCTCAAGTGATCTTCCCACATAAGCCTCCCAAAGTGCTGGGATTACAGACGTTAGCCACCTTCCCTGGCCTATGCTAAGTGCTTTTATGTGGACCACTTCACTTACACCCTGACAACAACCCCATAAAGGAGGTGCTGTTATTGTCAACACCTTACAGATGAGGACATTGAAACTCAGAGGGGCTAAGTCACTCAGTCAAGGTCACACAGCTGGTGAGAGCAGGCACAAGACTCAAATGCAGGCAGTCTGGCTCCAGAGCCCTCACTCTTAACGTTTTGGGCCTGAAGCAGTGGGATGTAGAGAGGAGGGCACTAGGGGACAGAAGCCTGGACTGAGGGCCTAGATCTGCCATCGAGTGCCTGGATGAGCCTGTCCCTTTCTGGGCCTCAGTTTCCCCATTCCTAAAATGGACCAGATGACCTCAAACTGTTGCCTAGGCCAGCTTTGGCATTCTCTCCCTTTCAGGGAGGGTTGAAGTGCTATTATTAGCACATGAAAGGCTCTGAGAAGTCCTGCAGTAAAGAAACCCCAGTGAGTGGTTAACTGGAAAAGGTGACCAGCAAAAATAGTTACCTAATGGTTTGCAAGGATTTCGGGAATATGAACTTGGCTCTTTGTCAGGGAAGAAGGTATCCAGGTGGGAGAGAATAACCACATCAGGTGGTCACTGCATGAAGGAGACCAGCCGGGGAGCTTGAGGTGCCGGGAGAGAAGAGACATCTTACCCTGCCTAGCGGTCAAGGGAAGCATGGCAGACGGAGTGACAATCAAATGGGATCTTGAAGGATGAGTAGGAGTTTTTCAGGAAGAGAATTGGTGGGGAAGGGCAGTCCCAGGGATTGAGGGGAACAGCATATACAGATGATCCCCAACTTAACGAGGGACCAACCCACAATTTTTCAACTTTACGATGGTGCCAAAGTGATATGCATTCAGTATACTCCTTGACTGCAAAGGGGTTACATCCAGGTAAACCCACTGTTAGAATAAGTTGGAAATGCGGTAAGTTAAAAGCGTATTTTTGCTGGGTGCTGTGGCTCACGCTTGTAATCCCGGCACTTTGGGAAGTCAAGGTGGGTGGATCGCTTGGGCCCAGAAACTTGAGACCAGCCTGGGCCGTATGGCAAAACCCTATCTCTACAAAAAGTACAAAAATTAGCCAGGCATGATGGCACACACCTGTGGTCCCAGCTACTTGGGAGGCTGAGGAAGGAGGATCGCTTGAGCCCAGGAGGTGGAGGCTATAGTGAGCCATGATCTCACCACTGCACTTCAGCCTGGGCAACAGAGTGAGACTCTATCTCAGAAAACAAAACAAAATAAAACAAAACAAACAAACAAACAAACTCAGACTTTTGACTTACTTACAATGATATATATTTTTTGAGACAGAGTCTTGCTCTGTTGCCCAGGCTGGAGTACAGTGGTGCGATCTCGGCTCACTGCAAGCTCTGCCTCCCGGGTTCACACCATTCTCCTGCCTGAGCCTCCTGAGTAGCTGGGACTACAGGCGCCCACCACCATGCCCAGCTAATTTTTTGTACTTTTTTATTAGAGACGGAGTTTCACCATGTTAGCCAGGATGGTCTCGATCTCCTGACCTCGTGATCCGCCCGCCTCGGCCTCCCAAAGTGCTGGGATTACAGGTGTGAGCCACCGCGCCCGGCCTACAATGATATTTTCAACATACAATGTGTTTATCAGGACTTAACCACATTGTAAGTTGGGGAGCATCTGAACATAGTCTGAACATAGTCTTGCTGTTCAGGGGAATGGAAGGTTCAGTGTGGCTGGTACAGGGAGAAGTAGAGGCTGGAATAAGATGGTGAAAGGCCTTGAATGCCACACCAAGGAGTCTGAACTTTATTCTGGTGTACCAGAGGGGAAAACCTAGAGGCCAGGAGTGCAGAGAGGAGGCTGGTATAGCCATCTGGACCAGACCAGAGGGGGTCTGACTGCACTGAACAAACGGTACACTCGTCAGGGCTCATGGGGTTGCAGGAAATCCAGCACTGAGAGACCTAAGTGGAGATGAAAAGGGCCTTTAGGTGTGGTTGAATCCAGGGGCTCAAAGGGTGTTGTCAGAAATCTTTTTTTTTGAGATGGAGTCTTGCTCTGTCACCCAGCCTAGAGTACAATGGCATGATCTCGGCTCACTGCAACCACTGCCTCCCAAGTTCAAGTGATTCTCCTGCCTCAGCCTCCCAGGTGGCTGGGATTACAGGCAGGCACCACCATGCCTGGCTAATTTTTGTATTTTGGGTAGAGACGGGGTTTCGCCATGTTGGCCAGGCTGGTCTCGAACTCTTGACTTCAAGTGATTCGCCTGCCTCGGCCTCCCAAAGTGCTGGGATTACAGGCGTGAGCCACCGCGCCTGGCTGGTGTTCTCAGAAATCTGGTCACAATCACGGTGGTTGGGACACGGGATGCTTTCAGTGGCCTAGTCGTTCAATGCTTTCAGTGGTCAGGTCAGACCGGCTCCAGCAACATGTTCTGAATATGAAGGAGGCGGTTTCTCAAAGGGATTTCAGGACACTGTTACCAGGAGAAGAAAGTTGCTATGTAGGTAAAAGCAGCAGCCCATCTTGGTGGATGGTGAGTGCTGCGGACTTGAGAGGAGGATGGGCACTTTTCCAGCCCAGGCTCCCGGCAGTTCTGAGGCTGAGGCATGTAACTGAGGGCTGGTGTGGACAGGGCAGGCTTCACGGAGGAAATGGCCTGGAAGGAAGACCTGAGCAATTAGGTAGGGTCTGGGTAGACAGAGTGAGCATTGCAGGAGAAGGGGCCAAGAGAACAGAGGTGCAGAGGTGAGAATGAGCTGTAAGTGTTTGGCTGCCCGTGACATGCCAAGTTCAGAGGGCTGGTGGAGGGAGGGGAGGCTGAAGCTAGATGTTAGAGGTTCTCGAAGGCCAAGCACCCTCTGGCCTGACTAGCAGGCCTCTTACAATATATAGGTCAGGGGGAAACAGTGGCTTTATTGCTCAGCAGCCTCCCATGGCTACCCATGTCCCACCAGGGAGGCCCAAGGCTTAGCCAAGCATTCAAAGCCCCAGCATGCCCACTGCCTGCTTCTAGGGCCCTGGTGCTCTCCCAGGTGGGTGTGCCCACCGCAGTCCAAACAGATCACTCCCTTTTCCCTCCAAACCTCCACTCAGCTGCTTCTCTGGCCTAAAACACACTCTCCCTTTGGTATCTCCATCCACCCGCTGGAGGCCGGTTAAAGGTTTCAGCCTTAAGGAAGCCTCCCATGGAAAGGGCCTACTCTTAGTTTTCAACTCCCAGAGCTCTTACTTTTTATTTCAATTTATTTATTTATTTTGAGATGGGATCTTACTCTGTCACCCAGGCTGGAATGCAGTGGCCACTGAAAGCACCCCACGCCCCCCGGACCACTATGATTGTGACCAGATTTCTGACAATCACAGCTCACTGCAGCCTCCAACTTCTGGGCTCGAGCAATCTTCCTGCCTCAGCCTCCTGAGTAGCTGGAACTCCAGGCACACACCACCACACCCCACGAATTTTTTAAATTTTCTGTAGAGACGGGATCTCACTATGTTGCCCAGACTGGTCTCAATCTCCTGGCCTAAAGCAATCCTCCTACCTTGACCCCCCAAAGCACTGAGATTATAGGTGTGAGCCACTGGGTCTAGCCAAGAGCTTTTTTTTTAGTGTATGTGTGTGGTTTTTTGTTTTTTGTTTTGTTTTTTTTTTTTTTTTGAGACAGGGTCTCATTCTGTCGCCTAGACTGGAGTGCATTGGCATGATCTCAGCTCACTGTAACCTCCGCTTCCCAGGCTCAAGCGATTCTCCTGCCTCAGCCTCCCGAGTAGCTGGGATTACAGGCATGCACCACCACACTCAGCTAATTTTTGCATTTTTAGTAGAGATGGGGTTTCACCATGTTGGCCAGGCTGGTCTTAACTCCTGACCTCAAATGATCCTCCCATCTCGGCCTCCCAAAGTGCTGGGATTACAGGTGTGAGCCACCGCGCCTGGCCCGTTTGTTGTTGTTGTTGTTGTTTATGCCCGTTGGCCCAGCCAGCCTGAGTGGGGTGGGATGGCAATAATGTGCCCCGGCTTTAGAGCCAGGCAAATCTGGGTGCAAACCCTCCTCCTGCCCCTACTAGCTGTGCGACCTCAGCACGTTTAAGCCCTGTATGAGGCCTAAATGTGGTTATAGGTACGAAGTTCTTGGTGCATAGCAGGCCCTCATGCAGCTCTCACCATTTTGGTTGTTTGAATTATGTCCACTTTAACCCTCTGTGAGCTCAGGCCAGGCAGGAACCACATTTGTTTTTTTCTGCCTGCACTGCCTGGCACACAGAAGGGGACGGACTTGTAAGGGCTGACCTATCAGTTTTCCTGGGCTGGGCAGACCCAGGCTCCTCTCCCCTCCCTGCCTGGGTGAGGTTGGGGTAGGCCCAAGGGCCCTACACCTGCTCCCTGAGACTGACCCAGCAGGCTGCTGGGTGCCAGCATCCAGCATCAATAAATTACTGGCGAGTTCAGGTGACGGGACAGATCCAGTGTCAGCTTCCTTTGTGTCCTGCAGGGAAACTCAGGCCCTGGGATCCCCCTCCACACGCCTCCCCCAACAAGGGCTCCATCAAAATAAGAGTTGTCCACCTACTGTGTGCCAGGCCCCACCTAGGCACTTTGCACCGTATTTCATCAACACTTCGCAAAGATTCTGTAAAGCAGGCACTAACTTATTTTACAGATGAGGAAACTGAGGCATAAGGAAGGGAAGTGACTTGCCAAAGACAAAATGAATATAAGCAAAAAGGCCCCTGCTTCTCCAATTCAGCAGAAATCTTCCTGGATCTCATTGCAGTGTATAGTCAAAACACACTCACACACACTCAGGGATTTTCATTCATTCATTTGTTCAGTTAACACATATGGGACACCTACTATGTGCCAAGCACTGTTCTGGATGTTGGACATACTGCAGTGAACAGAACAGAGCCCTGCCCTCTAGGAATGTACATTCCAGTAGGTGAGATGAACAGAGACAGGAAACAAATACATACGTATTATAAAGGAAGGTGGCACTGAGTCTATGAGGATGAACCAAGTAAGGAAAGGGAATGGAGGGCCACTGGGGGACTTTTAAGAAAGGCAGTCAAGGAAGGCGCCTCAGGGGAGGTGACATGTGAATGAAATCCCTCGACAAGTTAGTTATCTTATCTCTTTATGCTTTACTTTCTGGAAAAAAGGGAATGCTGGACTCGAAGGGGTCTCAAACTCTGTGAGGTGGACAGAATTTTTTCCCACTCAGTCGTAATTCCACAGGCAGCGTGGCGTGGGCCTCTGCAGGACTAGAGACACTTTTCTTCTCCCCTCCACTTCATCCAGTGCTCCATCCTCCGGTCCAAAGGATCCTTAGGGCACTTAGGGCGGGGCTTCTTGAAGGTGCTCATCTGGGCTCCCCGCTCCCCTGCCATGCGTTCTCATAGTAACTTTTTTTTTTTTGAGACAGAGTCTCACTCTGTCGCTCAGGCTGGAGTGAAGTGGTATGATCTTGGATCACTGCAACCTCCGCACCCCAGGTTCAAGCAATTCTCCTGCCTCAGCCTCCGGAGTAGCTGGGATTACAGGTGCCTACCACCACACCCGGCTAATTTTTGTATATTTAGTAGAGAGGGGGTTTCGTCATGTAGGCCAGGCTGGTCTCGAACTCCTGACCTCAGGTGATCCGCCCACCTCGGCCTCTCAAAATGTTGGGATTACAGGCGTGAACCACCACACCCAGCCTCATGGCAACTTTTTGTTTTTAATTCTAAACCCATTTTTTTTTTTTTTTTTTTTTAAGACAGTCTCACTTTGTCTCCCAGGCTGGAGTGCAGTGGCACAATCATAGCTCACTGTAGCCTCTACTGCCCAGGCTCAGGCAGTCCTTCCACCTCAGCCTCCCAAGTAGCTGGGACTACAGGTGCACACCACGACTGCCGGCTAATTTTTTTGTACTTTTTTGTAGACACAAGTCCAGGCTGGTCTTGAATTCCTGGGTTCAAGCAATCCACCCGCCTTGGTCTCCCAAAGTGCTGGGATTACAGGCGTGAGCCACTGTGCCTGGTCTGTCATGATCTTTTTAAAGTCAGCTAGTCCCTGAACTTCACGGGTCAGGTTCCTCTTGTTTATTACTGTATTCCCAACACCAAGCATGGCGGCTGACATACAGAAGATGCCCAAACAAGCATCTGGATGATGGATGGGCATAATGACAATAAGAGCTAGCATTTGTTGAGTGCTTATTCTCACGACAGCCCTGTGAGTTAGGGATAATTGTTAATATTCCCATTTTATCGGCATTGAACACTGAGGCTTAGAGAGATTAGGGGACTCAGTCACCCAACAGCAGAGCCTGTTAGGAGAAGCACAATAAATGCTGATGGATGGACTGATTATGGAAGAAGCATAGTAGCATGGTGGCAAATGCTGTAGACTTCAGTCTAGCACCTGCTTTTTGAGGATAAGCCCATTCATTCATTCGTTTGGTTGGTTGCTTATTTATCCATTTATTCAATAATGATTAAGCCTCAGCTCCTGTGCTGGGCACGGGTCGACACAGGTAATGAGGCCATCGTGATTTGCTGTGGTCAGAGCTGGGAGGGGAAAAGCCCAAGGCTCTGTGTGTGTGACCAGAGAAAGCCCCTGATCCAACCTGAGAGGTCAGGAGGCCTTTCTAGAGAGGTGGGCATGGAGCAGCGGCTCAGCATGGCTGGCAGACTGCAAGGGGATGCTATGGAATAGGGGGATAGCAGGGGGTGGCACAAACTCTTGATGGAAGGGGCACCCAGTGATGGAAACTACCTCTCCCCAAGGCTCTGGGGCCTCTCTGTTCTTCCTAGCCCTTGGGTGGACAGGCCTCTGTGGGAGCCTGAGTCACTCTGCCCCACCCCAGGCCTGGAACTTCCTGTGGGCACAGTCAGGGCCACCTCACTGTCGAGTTGCAGGCATTCCCGCTCATCTGGGCCCAGGGTCAGAGATCAGTGAAAGGCAAGTGATCCAGGCCAAATCAGGCAAAGGCCAGGTGCCT
The DNA here is from genome assembly GCF_047675955.1 of Chlorocebus sabaeus. Lineage (NCBI taxonomy): Eukaryota > Metazoa > Chordata > Mammalia > Primates > Cercopithecidae > Chlorocebus > Chlorocebus sabaeus. The sequence goes on along the minus strand of NC_132905.1, from coordinate 38,618,910 downwards.
AGTTCTGTCCTGCGGCCCTGAGCCTCTTTTCTCCTGTGGGACTCAGTTTACCCATCTATCAGAGGCACGGTTTGCACTGTATTCTCTGAGAACCCTTCATCACCAAGCTCTTGTGACCCAGTGCGTTACTATCCATATTCAGAGTGAGCCCTGGGGGCTTGGACTCACTGCACTTCGACTCCAGTCTCCCTTGGACACCTGGACTAAGTGTAAAAAAAAAAAAAAATCCAGAGGCTGGGTTTGGTGGCTCACACCTGTAATCCCAGCACTTTGGGAGGCCGAGGCGGGAGAATCACTTGAGCCCAGGAGTTTGAGACCAGCCTGGGCAACAAAGAGAGACCCTGTCTCTACAAAAAATAATTTAAAAAAAATAGCTGGGTGTGGTGGTGCATGCCTGTGGTCCCAGCTACTGAGGAGGCTGAGGTGGGAGGATTGCTTCAGCCTGGGAGGTAGACACTCCAGTGAGCCGCAATTGCACCACTGCACTCAGCCTGGGAGACAGAGTGAGACCCTGTCTCAAAATTTTAAAAAATGCAGAGGATCTCCTGGCCTTTGATTCATGGGGCAGCCTACTTTGTCCTTTGGCAGGTGTCTGGAATGGGAATCAAAAAGGAGCAGCTGCCCCCTAGGACTGTGATTGCATACCCCCAGGAGCTGGGCATTGTGGGAGACTTACCCCCCTCCCCCACCCACCATGCCCCTCCTAAAGGACCCCAGTGACACAGATAGGCCGAAGACTCAGGATCTGTTTCTGCAAAAGTGGGGATGGGCCCCAGTAGGCCGTTCTCACTCCTTGGCCGTTCTACTCTCCCAGGAGCCCTTGGGGCAAGAGGCTGGGACATGCCGGGTGCAGTGAGCTGTCACACAGTGGGGGGAACTCCAGACCTCTGACCTCCAAGACCACAGACCTCTGGACCCCTGCAGCTGTCCTCCGCTCCCCACTTCTTCTCTACCCCACAGTCTTGCTCGTTTAAAACTCGCCAGTAGCTCCCATAGCAGCTGGAATGCCATCCAAAGTATTTCCCAGGGTCTTCAAGACTCCTGCCCTCCAACCCCTCCTCCCTCACTTCAGTCTCACCACAATGGATGCCTTCCAGCTTCTAGAAAATGCCAATCTCCTTCCCACCTTGGGGCTTTTGCCTTTGCTCTTCCTTCTGCCTGGAATGCAGGAACAACATGCCTTGGCACCTGTCATTTAAGTCACTGCTCAGATGCTACCTCCTTAGAGGGGCCTTCCCCGATCTCCGTAAGAAAAGCAGCCCCTTCTATGCATTATTTGCTATCACAGCTCCCTCTCTCCTTCATGGCCCATTCCCTGGGCTGTTGTAATCAATAGCTGGTTTGTTCAATAGCCATCTTCCATACCCATTGGAGCACTCCTGTAGGGCAGGGACCTTGGGGATCCCATGACCATATCCCAAGCCCCTGCTGCACAATGGCTGCTAAACAAATGTTTATTGAATGAATGAAGCACAAAAAGTGTCAACAATGCCTGTCTTCCTCCTTGAATACTTTGAGGTCCCCTGAGGGAGAAAATGGCACTTATTGGGCGCCCATCACAGGTCAGGCACTCTCATCCTGTTGAATCTCTACATCTGTGACGTCCTGTCCCGTTATACAGATGATGAAGTAGGGGCTCCGTGGCCTGCCTGAGGTCACTCAGCACAGGTGTAATGATGGCTTCATTCCACCGGGAAGTAGCCAAGTGGGATCTGTGAGCATGAAGAATGCCATGCCAAATAATCGTCAGGACTCACTTCCAAATCTGACTCTACCCGAAGCCCATGTTCTTTTCATTATACTATACATTCTGCCGTGCCAGAACTCAGCCCAAGACTGACAACCAGGTTTTTAGCTTCTGAAAGGCAGGCAAAGATCCAGACTGGGTGGAGAGGTGGTCCGGCTTAGTGGTTATTGAAGTGGGTCCTGGAACTGGACGGAGAGACCAGGGCTCATACAAGGACCCCATCACCCAGGCACAGGGTATATTTGCCACAAGTTATCATTACCATTGCCAGGCTAGAGCATCTTTGCTCTCAGGAAGAGTCTGCTGGAAGGATAACTGTCAAGGGACACATAGAAAAACTCAGGGTCTGAGCTTCTTAATAACAGAAGCCCCTGCGCCCCTGGGGCTGGCCTTTGGGTAGTGACTTCCCTGCTCTGAGTGGTCACCTCTTAAAAACGGGCATGCATACCAGCATAGATCCAAAAAGAGCTCTTGGGAAGATAAAGAGGAAAAATGACTGTGGAGTTGTTGGTGTATATAAAGTAACATGAAATGTAAATTATCTAAAAATAATCTCCCATGTGAAATGCAGAGAGAGGTTGGGACTTGGGAGACCTCAAGGGTTCTTTCAGCATTTATTGGCACCTACTGTGTGCCAGGTGTTGTGCTAGGGCCTGTGCATATGAGGATGGGTCAGATATGGCCCTGAGCATCTGGAGCTCCCTTTCTACTGGGGGAAGTGAGCCAGGTATTTACAGAGTGGGGCTCTCTCTGAGCGCCGAAAGGGGAAGACTTTGTGTGTGATACGGCAGCAGGAGCCAGGTGTACATGAGCTGAAACCCACCCCTCCTTCCTGCATGACCTTGAGCAGGTCAGGCCACTTCTCCAAGCCCCAGGCCCTCATCTGTAAAATGGGGCCTTCCCCTCTGCCTCACAGAGTTGCCAGGACATGTCATGTAGTAGGTCCTGGGGTGGGGGACTTTGGGATGGGAGAAGCCAGTAGTTCCTAGGCAGGAAACGGTCCTGCACTAGCCAAAGTCTGGGCCTCAGGACTTGGATGGTGAATTGCCTGCAGGAGTGTCGTGGGGACATGGGGTGGATCCCAGAGGACAGCTGGGAGGGAAGTGCAGCAATTCCTCATGAACTGTTAAGGAAGTGGGGGATAGGGGTGCAGAAATCCTGGAAATTTGGCCTGTGCCTTTATTTATGTTGGAATTTCATTAAGGGGGAGGGGACCAGCTAGCTCTACCCAAGGTCAGATCTGCCCAGGTAGGAGGGGGGCGGTGGGGCCACCTGAGTTTACTCAGCAAGAGATTCCTGGTCAAGGCGCACCCGGGAAGGCAGGGCGTCTCAGGATGAGTTTGTGGATGTGTTGAGTGCTTTCTGAAGCCGAGGTGGGATTGGGCTGAGGCCACAGGCGACTTCCCAGGGGGCCCGGGCCTGTCCCAGAGCAGCGGAGCAGGCAAGCAGAGGCAAAGCTGGTCAAACTTCGGGGAATTCAGGGTGAGGCAAAAGGAGAGGAAGTTTGGGGGCCCCGAAGGGCGGCGATGTGGGGTTCCCCCAGGGGAACACTGCTCTTCTGGCTTTGGCTCACGGGAGAGAGGTCAAGCCAGTTGCGGGAGCGAGGGACGGGGAGCCTGCCCTACACCTCCCCGGCCGGGCTAAGTGGGGCGGGGCGGCCGGGAGGCCGGCTGCTGGGCCGGGGTCTGCGCCCTACTCCCCGCGGGACCGCCGCGTCCGGGAGGAGCGGGACCTGCGAAGCTCCGGGCCCGACCCGGCGCGGTCCCTGGGCTGGGCACTACGCTCCTGCGGTTCCTGCCCTCTCGGCGGCTGCGGGCGCGGCTGCCCCCGCGCCCCCAGGGGCCGGGCCGGGCGGGGCCTGGGCCCAGCGGGCGGGCGCACGAGGAAGGGGGGGCGGGCGGCGGCGAAGGCTGCGCCGCTCTAACAGGTGGGATCCCGCGGCGTGGTGGAGGCGGGCGCGGGAGGAGGAGGAGGAGGAGGAGGAGGAAGAGCCGCGGCAGCGGGAGCCTGAGCAGGAGCAGGATGAGCCGCGCAAGCTGACAGCCACTGCTGCCGCCCGCGCCCAGGCTCGGTCTCGCTCCCCGCGCTCGGGGCCGCTCCCCGCCTCCCGCCTCCCCCGGCCGCCCGCGGGGCGGCCCGCCCCCTCTGCACCTCCGGGCCCGGAGCTGCCTCCATCGCTCCTGCATCCCGGCCGGGGGGAGGAGGAGGCGGAGCAGGAGGCGAGCCGGAGCCGCCGCCGCCAACGCCGCCGCCGCCGCCGCCGCCCGAGCAGGACAGAGCGCGCCGCAGCCCCGCGCGTCCGGCCGCCGCCCGCGCCCATCCAGCAGCCTCGCCGGAGCCACACCGCGGGACAGCTGCGGCCGCGGCGCGTCCCGGCCCGGCCCAGCCCAGCCCAGCTCAGTCCCGGCACCGGGCGGCCCGGCGGCCGGCCCGCCCCCGAGGGCGCCGGGCGCGGCGGGAGGATGCCGAAGCCGACGCTGCTGCTGCGCGGGGGCTGGGAGCGCGAGCGCAGCCCCGGGGACTCGGAGCTGGGCCGCCAGTTCCGGGACTGGTGCTTGCGCACCTACGGCGACTCGGCCAAAACCAAGACGGTGACACGCAGCAAATACCAGCGGATCGCCGAGGTCCTGCAGGGCGGCGGCGGGACCGGCGCGGGCAGCGGCCCCGCAGCGGGCGAGAAAGGCAAGTTCCAGTTCTGGGTGCGCTCCAAGGGCTTCCGCCTGGGCAGCGGCCGGGAACCCAAGATGGGCCAAGTGGTGTATGTGCCGGTCAAGACGGGCTCGGTGAGTGCGCGCGCGGCGGCCGCGGGCGGGTCCCGCGGCGGGGCTTGGGGCGGGCGGGCGGGGGCGGGGTGGGGGTGTGGATGTGTGTCCGAACGTGTGTCCCTGAGGTTGTCCGTGTGTCGGGCCCGCCGGAGGCGCACGCGTCCCTGCTCACCGGCCCTTCCCGGCTCGCCTGGGCAGCGCTCCGGGTTCGGGGCGTCCCTGCCCCCCTCCGCGCCGCTGCCCGGGCCGTGGCCGTGCCGGGCAGGCTGTCCCGGGCTGCTCACCCCAGCATGTTCCGTCCTCCCGTCCCCTCCCCCCGCCAGCAGGCGGCTCCTCTGGAGCCCGAGCCTCCCCCCGCCCGCCCCGGGGCTGCCTGTCCCGGGCGCCTCGCGCTCCCGCCCCCGGGCCGGCTGGGCGGTGTGTGTGTGTGTGTGTGTGTGTGTGTGTGTGTGTGTGTGTGTGTGCGCGCGCTGAGGGTGGTGCCGCGGGGTAGGGGGGAGGGAGGCAGGGGCAGCCGCGGGACGGGGAGTCCGCCGGGCCTCCCAGCGCCAGGGGAAGGGGCCCGCCCGGGCACTGTCGCCCCGACCCCACCCGGGGCTAGCCCGGGGAGGGGCGGCCGGAGCCGCAGCCTGGCGCAGGAGCAGCCTCCCGCGGGTGGGTGGGGCGCCCCCTCAGCCCCCCGGGCCCCTCGCTCCCCCCTCACCGGGACGGGGGCGGCCTGACCTATCCCTCCCCTCCCCTCCCCCGTTCCCCGGGCCGGCCCGGTCCGGGCGGGGTGGCGTGGGGGAGGGGGCGGGGAACCGCAGCCGCCTAAAGGGAGGAGGCGGGCGGCCGGGCGGGGGCGTCCCCTCTGGCCCGGGGCGCCCTGGAGAGGGCGTGCGGCGCGGGCCCCGCGGCTCCCCCGCCGGGACCTCATTGTTCTGCAGAGGGTGGGGGCTGGGGGGGGTGGCCGCTCCCGGGGCGCTGCTGAGCTTTGAACTTTCCGTCGCCGAGACCCTCCATTAGTGCGTTCCGCCCCCGGCCCGGTCGGGCCGCGCCGGCCTCCCCCCGCCCTTCTTGCTCCCTCCCCGGCCGGAGCACGAGAGCCGGGCCGCCCCGCGCCGGCCTCCCTCCCTCCCCCGCTCTCCCGCTCCCCCCTCCGCGCTCCTCCCCCGGCCGGCCCGCCCGCCCCGCGCTCAGCCCCGTCCCCGGCCGGAGCGGGCTCTTCACACACAATTGATTCGGTCGTTACGAAAAGTGCACTTGTCCCCTCCCCCTCCCCCTCCGCGGCCGCCCGGGCCCGGCCCGCGGGGTGAGGGGGCCGCGAGGGAGGGAGGCGGGAGCCGGGGAGCAGATCCGGAGGCGCCTCCCCCCGCGCCCAGGGGACGGGGCTGCAGGCCGCGGGGAGTGGGAGCCGCGAGCGCGGAGGGCGGGCGGCCCATCTGCGAGGAGCGCTGATAACCGCGCTGCGGCCGCCAGCAGCCCATCTGCGCCGCTGCCGCCTCCGGCCGGACCGGGAACAGGGGGCCGGGGCCGGGCCGAGGGGCGCGCCGGGACCCGGTTCCCCGAGGGGGAAGCTGGGGCAGTGACCCAGCCCGCGCAAGGCTGGGATCCCCCCAGCCTAAATCCGCACTCTTGCTCAAACCCGGCGAGTCTGGGTCATTGTCCCCTCCCCCGATCGAGTCCAGGACCCCTCCCCCAGCCCAAATCAGTGCCCACTTTCCCAGATGGGGCGCATGGGTCAGCCCTCCCCACCCTGCCAGGTCGGTCCCCTCCTCGGTTCTCCCATCTTGGGTCACTGCGCCCCGCCGGAGTGCGGTTTTTCTGAGGTCAGTGACCCATGAGATGGTTGGCTGGGTCCTGCCTCCTACCCTAGGTCAGTGCCCTCTGCCATCAGGGCTTCCCGGGTAGGTGCCCCCCCCCCATCCTGGTTACACCTCCCTGAAGAGCTGGAAGCCTTGGCCCAACCTTCTTAGTCTGAGGCAGGACCCCTGAGTCCACCCTCTCCTGGAGTTGGGGGTTGACCCCCCCCAGACCTGGCAGCAGGCTCACTGGCTTTCTGTGTAGCTCAACTTCTCCCTAGGGTGTGGGCATCTGGAGCAGTCGTCCACTCTTTATCCACACAGCTGTAGAGGCTGAGCACCCCCTCCCCCATCCAGGCCACATGCAGAAACTGGGTGTTAGGCCTGGACCCCAGGTCCTGCTGGCCCGGCTGCTGGCTTCAGACGCTCCCTGAGGCCCACGCTGACCCTCCCTGCCTGCCCCTGGCAGCGCGACCGTCCCCAGTCTCCACCCTGGCTCTCAGACCAATAATGAGCCCTCCCTGAGGGACCACCTGCCTGGGAGGCAGAGAAAGGGGACCCAGGCCTCCCAGTCCAGGCTGCCAGGAGATCGACAAACACAACAGATGTGCCCTCCCTCGACAGCCCGCTGCTCGGGCTCCCCACGCCCGCCTGCCTGGCCTGCTGGTCCCCAGAGAGCCCGTTAGTTACCTGCCACTCGCCCAGCCAGCCGGAGCCAGGCAGGAGATGCCACCCCCATCTCCAAGTTCCTTCCTGGGGCCCAGTTATTATTTTTATATTTCCATTTTCCTTTTCACTGATCCAAGAGGAACAAATCCTGCTGGGAATTCTGGGGCAGCCATTGGCCTCTTCCTGGGAGGGGCTGAATGGGACCTCCTTTGAAAGGTGCAAAGGACATCTCCTACGGTCCCTGGCCTACACACACACACACACACACACACACACATCCCTGCCCCTGGTGTCAGTTGGGAGAGAGCCTGTAGTTTGGTCCTCGGTGGGTTTTTGTGAAGGTCATTGGGCCATAAACCTTTGTCCAAAGCATTTGTTTAGTACCCACAGGCCTTGTGCGGGCACTGGGGTGCTGGGGTGGGTGGGGCTCTGTGCCTGCTCCCAGGTCACCCAGATGTCAGGAGTGGTGGGCATAGCTGAGGACAGGATAAAAAAGCCCATGGGGGCTTCAAGAGAGAGCAGGTAGGAAGATTCCAAGGAAGAAGGGAGGTGGGAGTTGGGTCATCCAGCCGCGACAGGCCCCATATAGCCTCTGTCCCCAGGGTGGCCATGGTGTGTCACCTCTCTTCCCCATTGCTCTCTGGCTGCCCCCACCCTGGGCCTCCCTTCCTCCTCCCACAGCCATATGCGGTGCTGCGGTCGGGGCCCTCTCCTAGTCCCGGCCAGCCTCAGGTCGATGATCTGACACCACTTGTCCCGTCCCATCTGGCCCTGAGCTTTTCTGGGTGTGTGTGACAAAGGCTTAATCTGTCCGGACGGGCCCAGGGCAGAGAGAGGGCGAGGGGAATTACACTCCGCAGGGCCTCCTGCAGCTGGGGCCCGGGTGGGGGTGGGGCAGGGCGGGGGTCGAGGAGAAGCCTGGGCGTGGGGGGAGAGGCAAGTTGGCCTCCAGTTTGCAGGTTGTCACAGGAAGTAGAAGGTGGAAGCGGGGTATGGAGGGGAGGAGGGCGGAGTCCTCCACGGGCAGCTAGGGGTGCTGGTGGGGATAAGATCTCTTTATGACAAGAGCCAGCTGGGGGCCTCCTGGCCAGGCAAAGCCTGGTGAGGATTTATTTCTTACGTTTGGCCTGCTCCAGCCCCTGTGGGCTGCCGAGAGGGGGAAGCAAACCCGTTGGAGACAAGACCCTCCAATTCTGTTCTGGCATTGGCCACAAAGTCAAACAACCCCTTTCCGTTTCCTCTGGCGTCTCGGAGTAGAGCCGTCCACAGAGCCTGCGAGGGCCACAGGTTATGGCTGAGGTGGGTCTCTGGGCTGTCTGTCATTTCCTAGGATCAGAGAGCCCCGACTCTGTGGAGAGATAGAGGTGCTCAGCCCAACTGTACCATCTTCCAGATGGGAAAACTGAGGGCTAGAGAGAGGAATTTTCCATTTGTTGGGAGCTAGGACTGGAACAGGGTTCTCTGTGCACCGCTGTAGCTTCTCCGTGGACCTGCCACATGCCAGGAATCCCACCATTAGAGCCCCATTCCCCAAGGGAAACTTCGAGATTGCCAAACTCCACTCTCAACACCAGGCTTTTGCAAGCTGGACCCCAGGTGTTCCGCTACCCAAATTGACTAATGGTGGTCTTTTCCCAGTTTGCAACAACGTTCATTTAGTGGAAAGCCTTTTCAGTCCTAAGTCTGTCTCCCTAGAGCTTTTGTGTAAACCTTTGACACCTGCGGCCGCTGGTCTGGGCGGGAAATGGCCTCTGACTTAGCACCGCGTAATATGTGCTGTGACCTTTGGTTGAGTCCCTCAATATTTCCTGGTTTTCCCTGAATTATCAGTACAGCAGCTGTTTCGGGGGTCACCTACTGCGTGCCTGTCACTGGGCTGAGGTGCTGATACGCATCAGCTTATGGAATTCTCACAGCAGCCTAGAGGCCAGTGCTGTGATTACTGCTACTTTCACATGAGTAAACTGAGGCTTAGGGAGGTTCAGAACTTCCCCTAGTCCACACCAATGCCAGGGACCTTGCATACCTCTCCATTCTGACTTTGAAGGATCTTGCAACCTGATCCAATTTGAAAGCATAAGTCCTTCATATCAAGCTTTCAGTCCATTACACTTTAGTCTGAATTAGTTTCAAAGCATCCCTCTGATCAAGATGTCTGTATTCACAGGCTTGTGCCTGAGGCAGGACTGGCATAGCATAAAGTCTGTGGGCTTTCCTAGGGCTCATGAAGATGGGTGGGGAGGAGGAGGACGCCTCTGTTGTCCTGGGCCCTGGGGGGCTTTGGGAAGAAGGTTGACAGTGATGCCTGGCACAGGCCCCGTTTGCATTTTTCGTGAGTGGCAGAGCGTGCGTTTTTGTCAGTTACGCCTTGTGATTTGGGTGGCATAGTCCTGGGTAACTCTGGGGGGCTGCATTTCGGTGTCAGGGTGATGCAGACAGGTCAGGCTCTGCCTTCCTGGGGCCTCCCCTCTAAGTCCTGGGTCACTCTCTGCCTAGGGGTGGGGACACTGTGCACCCTTCTTCCTTGGGTAGGAGCTGGCAGGAAAACCTTCTCCTTTATGGCCCCTGCAGGCTGCTTTGCCGTCCCTGCATGTCTGGGAGGCTGGAAGGCCCATCTGGGACCTCGGAAATGCTGCTGGGAGGATTGGGGGGTGGGGAACCTATGGCTGGGGCTGTCTGGGGACCAAGGTGGAGGGCCTCAGGCATACCTGGGCTTCTTCAAGCCAGATCTTAGCTCAGAGGTTGTGCGACTGAATCCTGCACGTGTGCGCTCACGGGCTAGAATATGCATGTGCATGTGTGTGTGTGTGTAAAAGTGCAACTGTGTGGGTGTGAGTGTGCTGTTCCTATCTATGTGCAGGCTGGAAATGCTTGTGTGAGTGTGTGTGTGGAGTGTGTGCAGGACACAGGTGGAGAGGCTCCTCTGTGTGTTTATCGGCATCTATGTGAGCACCTGGGCTGTGGGCCTTGGCAGCCGCGGGTGTGACTGTGTGTGCGTGCACTCATGTGAGATCCGGATCGGACTCACCCTGTCTGTCTGCCAGTGTGGTGCTGTCGGGGTGTCCTCCATCATCATCAAGTCACCCGAGCTGCAGCCCTGGCCCCTGCCATCCCTGGAGTCTCAGCAGCTGGCTGAAGCCAAGTGGTGGCCATAAGAGGTGGTGCCATGCCCATGTCCCCATGACATGACTGCAGCCAAGGCATCTCCTTGTTCCAGCTTCCCACCGCCACCCCCTACCCGCCTCTTGCTATGGTCCTATAACAAAGCCAAGCACGGGGTGGAAAGGTCCTGGGAGAAAAGGCTCTGAACTTGAAGGGAGGGGGCCAGGGCCTATGGGGTCCTAACTCAACTGTTTAATTGCCACATGACCCCGGAGAAATAGCCTGCCTCGCCTCTCTCAGTCTCAGTTTCCTTTTCTGGAAAATGGGCTCTAAAGCTCCATTTCTTGGCAAACTGGAAAAGGCTCTGCTGTCATTTGAGGATGGTGGCTAAGGAATGTGCTTGAGGCCACCCTGCTCACTCATGTCAAAGCCAGGCCTACCAGCCTGGGGACATGGTGAGACCCTGTCTCTATACAAAATTTTTAAAAACTTAGGCATGGTGGCATGCATCTGTGGTCCCAGCTTCTCAGGAGGCTGAGGCAGGAGGATCACTTGAGCTCAGGAGTTAGAGGCTGCAGTGACCTGTGATCATGCCACTGCACTCCAGCCTGGGTGACAGAGGGAGACTCTGTCTCAAAAAAAAAAAAGAGAACCAGGCTAGGCCTATGGGCCCCAAAGCAGGTAAAGGAGCAGCTAGAAGTTGGTGACAGCACCCACCAGGGCCAGTGGCTTATTAGAACAAGAACTCTTGAGTCTGCTTTGATGTAGAGAATAGGTAAAGGGCCTGGGCTTTAATGCTACAGGGCCCTGGGTTCAAATCCCATCTCTGCCCTTTTATCAGTTTGGCCTTAATTTTCCTTCCTTCCCTGCCTTCTTTCCTTCCCTCCCTTCCTTCCTTCCTTCCTTCCTTCCTTCCTTCCTTCCTTCCTTCCTTCCTTCCTTCCTTCCTTCCTTCCTTCCTCTCTTTTTTGATGCAATATTGGCTTACTGCAACCTCCACCTCCCATGGCCTTAATTTTCTCATCAGTAAAATGGAGCTGTAATCATATTCTTTTTCTAGGAATGATGTGGAAATTAATGCTTTCATGCACGTAGGGCCCCCAAATGTAGCAAATCTTAGGGAATGTTAGCTGCTATGTGATCTCACTGAGCCTCAGTATTCCTCATCTGGAAAATGGGGATGGTGATGAAGGATGTTGTGAATATTAAATGGCACAGTGGAGATGAGGCACCCAGCCAAGTCCCTGGCATAGAGTAGGTAGGCAGCAACTATGAGTTCCCTAGAGGTTGTATCTGAGTCATTTCTGTGTCTTCAGCACTATCAGGGGCCTGAGAAATGTTGCACTGAATAGAACAGAGAAGGCTTTTTCTTTTCTTTTTTCTTTTTTTTTTTTTTTTGAGTCAGATTCTCACTTTGTTGCCCAGGCTGGTCTTCAGCTCCTGAGCTCAAGTGATCCTCCTGCCTCAGCCTCCCACGCAGCTGGGCTTACAGGTGGTGGACACTGCAGCTGGCCCCAGAAGTCTTGGTGAGGGATGGAGGTGTGGCATGAACCCCCAGAGCTGGGAACTTGCAGGCTCAGGGTCTCTTGCTGCCCTGACTGGTTCTTGCCCTGCAGTGAGCCTCCTTAGCTTTAGTTATGACATACAGAAGACTCCAGTGATCTCCCTGCCTCTGAATTCCTCCGAGGTGTCAGATCCCAGAAGTCAAGGAAGGGCGCTGGAGGGCTTTCCCAAGGCCAGGCAGGCACCTGCTGAGTAGAGGGACAAGCCTCTCGCCCTTCTTCTATATGGACCCGACCCCCACCCGGTCCCCGCCTTCTCCATATGGACTGCACCCCCGCCCGGCCCCCTGGCTGGGAACCTGAGTTCCTGGGGTCTGGATTTGTAAGGGGAACACATAATGGCGGGCGTAATGACTGCCTCCCTCCGGCAGGGGTCTGAGCCCATCTCCCAATTTTTCAAGCCCCTGCCATGTGCCAGATACATTATTCCATTTAATCTCCCCTGGGTTCTGTGAAGTAGATGAGAACTTGGTACCAGAGAGGCCAGGGGACCTCCCCAAGGCCCACAGTGAACACATGACTGGACTGGAGCTCCAGGACTCTGTCTGACTCTCCAAACCCCAGGGCCTGGAGGCGGGGTCCACGGGAGGACCCCTGGGAGTGAAGGCAGCAGGGGTGCCCTAGCTCTCCATCCACCCCTGGCTCGTGGTGCCCTCTCACCTTTAGTAAGGACACCCCACTTAAGCTTTCTAGACCTCGAGGCAGCCCTCCCACCTGGCCAGACCCAGCCTAATGGGAGACAGATGCCCCCGCTGCCTCTCGCCCATGCTCTTCCCCTCGGATTTCAACTGCAGCTGTAGGCCTGGCCTGGGCGGGCTGCTGGGCCAGCAGACGGGAGTGGGGGGGAGTGGGGAGACGGCAAAGCAGGTGGGAGGCTGGGCCCATCCTCTCACCCACATGGTTGTGGATCCCAGAGCACTAGTCCTCTTGGCTACCCTGGACATGGAGCTCCTCCCCTGCAGATGGGGAAACTAAGGCAGACTGGAGGGAACTCACTCAAGGTCCCACTGAGCTCCAGAGCTGAGTGTGAGCCTCTGGTTCCCAAGCCCAGGTCATTCATTCATTCACTTCCTCGCTGTCCTTCCTGCACAGCAGCTGCAGCTTTCCCCTTCCTCAGCCTCACCTGAGAGTCACTTCCGACCCCTTTCTCTGACCTCCTCTCCCTCCCAGTCCAACCCATTTGCAAATCCTGTTGATTCTACCTTCAAAGCACATCTCAAATTCTACCATGTCTCATGGCCTCCACTGCCTCCAGCCTGGTCCAAGCCTGGAGAGGCAGCTGCCTCCCCACGGGGCCCCCTGTGTCTACCCTGTTCCCTGCCCACATAACCCTTTCTTCCCACAAACAGCCAGAGGAAATCTTGGAAACCCCAAGTCAGGTTGTCTTCTTCCTCTGTCCAGAACCCACCAAGACTCGTCTCATTCAAAGCAAGAGCCATTGCTTTCCCAGTTGCCTGCAGAGCCCTGCACAACCTGGCGCTGGCTGCCCGCCGCTCTCAATTCCCGCTCCCCTCGTTCATTTGGCCTCAGCCACACTGGCCTGTTTGCTCTTCTGCAAACATGCCAAATACAGTCCTGCCCCAGGCCCCTTGCACTGGCCTTTGCCTAGCTTGGAATATTCTTTCTTCAGATCTCTGCATGGTCAGCTCTTCTCCTTCTTCAGGTCTTTAGTCAAATGTCACCTGCTCAGAGTGGGCCTCCCTGATCACCCAGTGAGGACCACCTTAGATCCCTTGGACCATCTCCCATCTCTCTTTTCTACTTGATTTTTCCTCTGTGGCCCTTATCACCCCGTGACATTCTACGTATTTCACTAGTTTCTGTGCTTAGGATCTATCTCCCCCAAGGCCATGAGCACCCACAGGGCAGACTGCATCTGTTTTTTTTGCTGCTGTATCCCCAGGACCCAGACCAGCCCCTGCCCTTAAGGGGCTCCCCACTGGGCAGGGGGGTTCAGCAGATGTCACAGAGCCGAGTTCTGAGAACTGCCCAGTTATACACAGAGGCCCTGAGGAGCTCCAGGGCGCAGACCCACCCTCAGGACAGGGCCTGAGAAGTCCTCGGGGAAGTGACATTTCACCATTTCACCTGGACCTTGAAGGCCAAAAAGGACTTTTCAGCAAGAGCAGAGCATGGGGAAGCTCATTCCGGGGGGGTGGGACTGGTTTTGGTGGGGGCAGCGTGGGCTGTGTACAACGGATCCCAGGGCCAATTTTCTTAGAGAAGCATGTTTGGAAGAACATTCTAGATGGAGTGGAGATGAGTAAATGGCCAAGTCAGCTTGAGAACCGCAGTGGGGTCCGGAGGGGGTGAGCTGGCACGATTGTTTGGGGCCAGATGGAGGAGAGGGATCTGAGGAGCCCATCGCATCAGGCACAGCAGGGAGCTCGCAGGAGGGTGCTTGTGTGGAGGGAGCTAAGGTCACACTGGGGTTTTAGAAGGAACGCTCAGATGCTGTGGTGAGAGGCAAGAGGGCGATGGAGAAGGAAAACCAGGCGGGGGCATAGCGAGATGAGGGGAGAAAGGCATGGTGGGTTTCCTCAATGGACCCGAGGTTGAGTGGCTGGGGCTTGGGGAGGTGGGAGTGGGGTGAGGGAGGCTAGAGGGTCACAGTCAACCCTGGGATTCTTGGGTTTAGGAAAAATGGGTGGTTTAGGAAACCGGAGTGCAGATCTGGGGTGAAGGCACAGGGGCAGGGTCTGGGACGCAGCATCCAAAGGTGTCCTCCCGGCTGGCAGCCTGTGGCAGTGAGAGGCTGCGGAGGGGACCCCGTGACTCAGGCCTCCGTGGGGCCAGCGTGGGAGTCATCGTGTTACCCAGGCACCCCCCCAGCTCCAGCTTGGAACCCTCCCCTCCCGGCTGGGACCCGACACAAGCTCCTGGGAGGCCTGTGCTTGGGTGGATGACTCATCGTTTTCTCGGCATCCCCAGGCTGAGGAAATGTTCAAGGAGACATGGGGCCCTTCCTTCAGCAGGCCAGGCCCTAACTGGATGCTGGTGAGTCAAGAACAACACAATCAGGCCTCCGGCCTTGTCTGAGGACAGCCTGCAGGGGTGCTTCCGAGAGGCCCTGGCTTCCACAGCCTTGCACGTCCTCAAGCACCCAGAAAGGCTGTTATGACCCCATTCTACAGGTTAGCAAACCAAGGCACAAGCTCTGCTGGGCCCCCAGCTAAGCAACCACTAGATGCCTCAGTTTCTTTGTCTGTAAAATGGGTCTGATGATTGCTCCTCCCCTACAGGTTGTTGGGAAAAACTAAAGGCAAGAATCCATGTGAAATGTTTAACCAGTGGGCTTGTCATTGTCATGGGGATGTGGAGAGGAGTCTGCCCGGGCAACAGGGGCTCTTGACTAGGCAGAGCCACCGTAGGGACATCCAGAAGGCAGTATGGCCAAGGACAGTCCTGCATTTGGATCCCAACTCTGGCACCAGCTGTGTGGTTCTAGGCAAATGGCTTGCCTGCTTTGATCCCTGACCCCTTTTATATAAGGGGGTGATAAAACCCATACCCCAAGGGGTAGCTGGGAAGATGGTGTAAAACCAAGCCTGTCAGGCAGGCCACAGAATAGGGGCTGCTGCTCCATCTTGGGGTCTCTCAGAGCAAAGATCCTGAAGCCAGGCAGCTGTGAAGCTCCCAAGGGTAGCTCTGAGGCTCTCTGTGAGGTGATATGAAAGCCTGGGCTGAGGGGAGAGAGAAGGGAGATAGCTCAGAGGGCTTAGGCTGGGAGGCTCCATGGAGGATGGATGTTCTCTGGAGCTCTTGAGGTTGGGACAGGAGCAGGCTGGGGGTGAAGGGCTTTATGTTGATTCAAGGCCCCTGCAGGTCAGCAGAGCAGTGGGGGTCTGGAGCCAGGGGCTGGGTCCAGGTTCTGCCACTTTTACTGCTGTGCAGTCTTGGGTAAGTTACTTCCCCTCTCCAAGCCTCGGTTTCCTCATCTGTAAAATGGGATGATAATAGCTATCGATTCAGTTATATCCTCCTTGTATGCTATTGTATAGAAGTATCTATACCAAGGTGTGGACAGTCAAGCCCTCAATGAAAGGGAGCTGTAATGGGGATTATGACTGTGATGGAATCAATAACCCTAGAAGCTGTGATGAAGCCAGGTGAAGCAGTGCCACCAAGTGGGTCTCTGGAGCTCAGACTGGCCGGGGTTTCAATGGATCTCTGTGACTCATTAGCTGAATGACCTTGAAGCAAGTTGCCGCCCCTCTCTGAGCCACAGTTTTCTCATCTGTAAAATGGATCCAGGCCAGGCACAGTGTTTCATGCCTGTAATCCCAGCATTTTGGGAGGCTGAGGTGTGAGGATTGCTTGAGCCCAGGAATTTGAGACCAGTCCTGGCAATATAGCGAGACCCTGCCTCTATATAACTTAAAAAATTAGCTGGGCATGGTGGCGCCATTCCTGTGGTCCCAGCTACACTTGAGCCTGGGAGGTTAAGGCTGCAGTGAGCCATGGTTGTGCCACTGCGCTTCATCTAGCCTGGGTGACAGCGAGACCCTGTCTAAAAAAAAAAGAAAAAAAAAAAAGGGGATGCAATAGTATGACATATCTCTCAGGGCTGCCTTGGGGAGGTGAAGAGAGACTCCATGCCAAGTGCTCAGCTTGGGAAACAAGAGCTGCTCTTTGCTTATGCCTGTGGCGTGGCCAGTGGCAGTGAGACCTATGGACATGGCGTCTGGGGCAGGGGCAGGGGACACTGGAGCAGAGAACTGCAGAAGAAGCAGTGGGCAGAGGTAGAAGTGAAGCCAGAGTGCGTGCAGGGAAACTGGGCTGGGGGGCTTCCAGGAGGGTGGTGGTCAGCTGGGTTTGCCTCCAGGATTGATAGGGCCCCAGCCCCCAGATTTGGAGGAGAGGGGGCCTTGATGGAAGCCAGAGGGCAGAGGGACGGCGCCGAGCCAAAGGTGGTGGGAAGCGGAGGCTGGGAGTCCTGCTGCTCCAATCAGAGGCTGGTCATCGGGGAGCAGGGGCGAGGGGCAGTGGGCTCCACAGAGTCCAGGCTGTGCATTATGGGACTGAGAGCGGGTCTGAGAGCCCTGGGTTCGAATCCTGACTCACCAACTGGCTTGGATCCATCTTAACTTCTTCCATTCTCACATCTATAAAATGGGGAGAGCGATGTCAGCTGCTTCTTGGAGTTGCTGTGGGGAGAATCTGGAATACATGAAGTACTCAGTCCCTGTCTGCTGCAGAGTGAGAACAATGGCAGTCATGACACAACCAGTATTGTCCAGCGCTTAGGAAGTGCCAGGCCCTGTGCTAACACTTTATGCACACAACCCCATGTGATTGTCCAAACTTGGTGACCGCTGTGATCCTTATCTCGCCAATGGAGATTCGGAGGCTCAGATATGTTAAGTAAGATGAACAAGAGCACACAGCTGGGAAGAGGCAGAGCACAGACTCGAGCTCGCACAGGGAAGGGTTGTGTCCTCAGCTCCTTAAATCGCCGTCCTTCTGACAGCAAGGCTTAGATTCTGGGATCCTCTGTGGCGTTACCTGGTCTTGGACCGTGGTTCATCCCAGGCTGGGGAGTCGGGTGTGAGTCTGCCTGGCAGAGGGTGCCAACCTTGGGATATTAGGCACAAGTAGGGTCTATTGGTAGGGTTCACCCTCAGGGATCCCCCAGAGATTCTGCAGTTCAGGGAGGGTACAGAGTAGCATGGAGCCCCACAGCCAGCTGCTGTCCACTGCACGTCAGCCGAAGCTGGGAGAGCCTCCTGCTGGCTCCTGGGGAAACCAGGCCTCTGGCCGCAGCGGGTGGGGCCTAAATGGGGAGGTGCAGCCCCACACCCAGCCCAGGCCAGCTACCAGCTGCCCCAAGAGCAGACGAGTGGCCAGTGCATGATCTTGGGCAACCCCCTAGGGGGTTAGGACAGGGAGAGCATGCCTCGGTGGCTGGGGAGGAAGCAGGGAAAGCCTCTGGTGAGGAAAGGAGCCATGCAGTGGGGAGAGGAGGAGATAGGCCTCCTAGGAGGGGGCAAGGTGGATGAAGGTACACGAAAGAGGGTTGTTTTAAAGCAGTACACGCACATGATTTAAAACCCAAACCAAAACTGGCAGTTGGCTGGACATGGTGGCTCACGCCTGTAATCCTAGCACTTTGGGAGGCCGGGATGAATGGATCACTTGAGGTCAGGAGTTCGAGACCAGCCTGGCCAACATGGTGAAACCTGGTGAAACAAAAAACAAACTTCTCTACTAAAAATACAAAAATTAGCCAGGTGTGGTGGTGAATGCCTATAATCCCAGCTACTTGGGAGGCTGAAGCAGGAGAATCTCTTGAACCCGGGAGGCAGAGGTTGCAATGAGCCAAGATCGTGCCACTGCACTCCAGCCTGGGCAACAGAGCGAGACTCCGACTAAAAAAAAAACAAACAGAAAAAACA
The DNA here is from genome assembly GCF_047675955.1 of Chlorocebus sabaeus. NCBI lineage: Eukaryota > Metazoa > Chordata > Mammalia > Primates > Cercopithecidae > Chlorocebus > Chlorocebus sabaeus. The sequence continues at coordinate 38,600,889 of NC_132905.1, read as the reverse complement.
CCCAAAAATAACAAAAAGCAAACCAGCAATTCCCTAGGGCCTGATAAGTGGTCATCCCATCCCATTTCCTGCCCCCTGGTTCCCCTGCCTGGAGGGGTCCACTCCCTTCTGTGCCCGATATATTTGGCTCTGGAGTGGGGTTCCTCGGTTTGAATCCTGAATTCACTGCATACTCAACTGTGTGGCTTGGACAACTTGCTGAAGTTCTCTGTGCTTCAGTTTCTACATCCAAAAAAGTGGGAGTACTAATGGGACCTGCTTTCCTGGAGGCTGTAGTGAGCATTGAGGGCTTCTTAAGGGTGGTGGTTGAGTGCTCGGTGAGTGTTGGCCATCATCACTGCGGCTGCTGCTATCATTATTATTATCAATTATTATTGTGCATATATAGCTAAGCACGCCCTGCTTGCAGTTTTAAATGCCCAGCTCCCCGTGCAGGTCCTAATGCTCAGTTTTTGTGGTTTTGCCTATTCAGGAAAAAGAGAGGTAGAGGTAAGAGGTCAGCCCAGGGTCAATCCAGTGGCCCCAGACCTTGAGAATGGCCTCTGGTGTGGGCGGGTTTTCTGGATACCCGCTGGGCCCCAGGAAGTAGCTGCTGCTTCGTGCAGGGCTCGTGGTTTGGGAACTCAATCCCTGTCCCTGTGCTGGGTACACAGGGTGGCCGTGGGGACAGGAAGGGGAAGGGGACTATGGAAAGAGCCCTTGGTCAGGCCCCAGAAGATGGGGGCTCAAGGCCTTCCTCTGCTGCCCCTTTGCGGTACCATTCTTGGAAAAGTTCCCAAGCTCCAAGCCTTTGGACTCCTTATCAGGAAGGTGGTGCCATTCTCTGAGCTGCCGTGGAGAGCCAGCGCAGCGCCTAAGATGTGATGGAGGATTGGAGTGTTCATCAGGGACCCCAGGGATCCCTGCCCTCAGGAGGATTTACAGTTGAGTTGGGAATGACGGTGTCATTGATAAGATCCTGGTTCAGGAGGTATTAACACGTAGCTGAGAAGAACCCAGCCCTGGGTTGGAATCTTGGCAGTGCTGCTTAGTAACAGAGTGACCTCGGGGAAATTAATTAACCTCTCTTGCCCTCAGTTTCCTCCTCTGTACAATGGGCCTAGCAATAGAACCTGCTGTTTGGGGTTGTTTCATGCTGGTAAGAGACGTAGCCCAGGGCCTGGCTCCTGGCAAGGGTCTGTGATCGCAGCAGTTGTAATTATTTTAAGAAACTCAGACTAACACGAGAAACTACCAGCAAATGATACAGGGCTGCAGGCAATCCATTCATTCATTGATTTGTTCAGCACATTTTGACTGGTGCCTGCTATGTACCAGGTCCTGTCATTCATTCCATAAAGATTGCCAGAGCACCTACTCTCCACCTACAGCTAGGAGCTGTGCTAGGTACTGCCTCCGTGGTGGTGAACAGGACTTGATCTCTGCCCTCTCAGAGCTGGGAGTACCAGGTACCCCCCTGGCTGGAGGTCAGGGGCAGCCTAGGGGCTGGTATGCTCTCCAGCTGGTTGGCTTAGGGAGCCAGCCCCTCTCCTGGTTGTGCCAGGCTTGCTGAGCTCCAGGACATGGCTTCTGCCTGGAGTCCCCCATGCCAGCCCTGCTGCCCTGGTGTCTGGCTCCTCTGAGCCCCCCTTTCCCAGGAAGTAGTGCTCTAGGGAGTGTGAGAGTGCAAGGCTTTTTTCATCACTACACCCTACCCCAGCTCTTGTCACTGCCTCCCCAGCTGTAGCACTCATTGTCCTCCCTCTTACTTCCTCCCCACTTCACACTGTGGCCAAAGTGCTGTGTAAAAAATGTGAACTTGACCATGCTCCTTCTCTGCTTAAAACTCTCCTGTGGCTTCTCTTCACTCTCCAAGCAAAAGTCACCACGACCTGCAAGGCCCAGCTCTGGTCCCTCTCTCCAGTTCCTTGGCCTCTGCTCACTTTCCTTCAGCCACACTGGCCTCCTGGCTGTTCCCCTGGACTTCACTGGGCTCTGCTGAAATGTCACCTCCGCGGGGAGGCCCTCCCTGATTGTCTTTTCAAAATGTCATTGGTTCCCATCACTCTCCAGCCCTTACACTACATTTGGAGCCCTTATGGATATATGACAAATGCTGTGTTTTTGTGCGTGTTTCTCTTGGGCTCCATAAGGACAGGAATATTTGTTGTCTTGTTCACTGCTGAGTTCCTAGCACTCAGTGGATATTTTTTAAATGAATGCCTCAAGCCTCGTCTTTATCCATTTTGTGCCTCAGTTTTCTCCTTTGCAAAATGGAGAAGCAGAGCCGTTGTGGGGCCAACATGAGGGCTGGCGAGATGGCCAGGGTCCCCCACAGAAGCAGCCTGCAGTCCCATCAAGGGGGGCCCGACCTACCCAACAAGCAGGCTCTTCCAGTCCCAGGATGGAGAGACTCAGGAGCCTGGTGGGGTCAGCAGGGCTGAATCATCATGGGCCTCAAGCCCCATCAAGAGGATTTCCACTTCCTCTTGGCCATGTTGGGAAGCCCAGGTGGGGCAGGGGCACAGGCGGTGGGAAGGAGGGAAGGAAACTGGCTTGAAGGGAGGTGCAGGGCTGGGGAGATATGGCTGGATGGCCCCATAATGGGGCCCCAGAAAGCCGGATCTCAGGGATTGGGAGCCATTGAGTATTGTAGAGCAGGAAGAACGAGGGGAGGGAGGTGTTTAGGGAGTGAGTCTGGTCCAGTGTGTGCGGGGCAGAGGCTGGAATCTGAGGTCCAGGGAGGCTGTAGGCTCTAGGGGGCAGTGCCCTAAATGGGAGCAGAATTTACAGGAATGAGGGGAAGGGGCTGGAGGCGTGAATCAGTCTCCTCCTCATCAGCTGCTTTGCCCTCCACAAAGAACTCTTCACTCATTTATCCATTTAGCAACCTGGAGAGGGCCTCCTGGGGTGCACTATTGAGACCCCTAGATGTGGTTCTTGCCTTGGCAGAGTTCAGGACATATTGTGGGGAATAGATGCTACATGGCACAGTTACGGCGGTGGTGGTGGCAGTGGTGGTGCTGACGGTGATGATGGTGTTGGGGATGGTGGGGATGGTGGAGATGGTGGTGAGGATGGTGATGGCGGTCATGATGATGATGATTATAGTGGTGATGGTAATGGTAACAATAGTGGTATTAATGGTGGTGATGGTGATGGTGATGGAGACAATGATGTTGATGTGATGATGATGATGATGGTGGTGGTGGTGATGATGGTGATGAAGATGATGGGATGGTGATGATGGTGTTGATAGTGATGGTGATGAAGATGATGATGGTGATGGTGGTGGTGATGATGGTGATGAAGATGATGGTGATGATGATGGTGGTGATGATGGTGATGAAGATGATGGTGATGATGGTGTTGATAGTGATGGTGATGAAGATGATGGTGGTGGTGGTGATGATGTGATGAAGATGATGGGATGGTGATGATGGTGTTGATAGTGATGGTGATGAAGATGATGATGGTGATGGTGGTGGTGATGATGGTGATGAAGATGATGGTGATGATGATGGTGATGATGGTGATGAAGATGATGGTGATGATGGTGTTGATAGTGATGGTGATGAAGATGATGGTGGTGGTGATGATGGTGATGAAGATGATGGGATGGTGATGATGGTGTTGATAGTGATGGTGATGAAGATGATGGTGATGGTGGTGATGATGGTGATGAAGATGATGGTGATGATGGTGTTGATAGTGATGGTGATGAAGATGATGATGGTGGTGGTGATGATGGTGATGAAGATGATGGTGACAGTGATGATGGTGGTGGTGGTGGTAATGATGGTGATGATGGTGATGGTGGTGGTGATGACAATGGTGGTGATGGTGATGGTGTTGATGGCAATGATGGTGTTGATCGTAGTGTGTCAGCTCACGTTTATTGAGCACTCACTGAGTGCCAGTCTATACTAAGTGCTCCCTGTGTGTTTGCACACTGGGCTCCTGCAGCAATGCTCAGAGGTGCTGAGATCTTATGCAACTTGCCCAAGGGCCCCTGTGAGCAAAGGGCAGCACCCAGATGTACACTCAGGCAGGCGGCTGACCAGCAGCTGCTCCCAGCTATGGCCACCTGCCGCTTCCAGCAGGCAGTTTCCTCCTTCTGTGTGGGGCTCAGCACAGGGAAAGTGTGTGAGTCTGACTTGCCAGAGCAGAGTTTGAGGTCTGGTTTTGCCCAAGTAAGTTTGGACAAATGGTGCCATGGCTCCTCTGCCCTCAGCACCTTGTCTGTGAAAGGAGAGACCCATCCTCCATGAAGGCCACCAGGAAGGCAAGGAACTGCCACCTCGCCATGGCAGCTAGTGTGTCTGGGGCAGATCTCATTCCCTAAATCAGGAGGAAGAAAGAAAAGAAAGCTCTGTTCTCAGCCTTGCCTCTGGGAACCGGAATGGGGAGTGGGGCAGGTGGGAAGCCAGGGTCTCTTGGAAGGACACATTCTATACAACCACATTGCTGTTTCCCCCAACACAGGCCCCAGGGCAGGGGCTGTTCTCCCACCCATTGCTGGCTCCCATATCTCTCAGGAGGGGAAGGAGGCAGGGACCCAGGCTCCTGCACCCCCGATTCTAGCAAACCCAAGCTGATCCCATGCCAGTAAAGAGAGGGGACAGATGCCCAGGGCTGGGGGCAGAAGGCCAGGACATAAATACTGCCCCTGCTCTTCCTGTGCAGCCTGGGGCCCACCAGCTTTCCTCTCTGGGCCTCAGTTTGATTCACTTGTTCAAATATTTGCCAAGCACTGGCTCTGTCTTAGACACCCTACTCTGGAGGCATAAACAAAATCCCTGCTCTCAGAGAGCTGACGTTCTAGGGCAGGCTGACAGTACCCAATAAACAAGGAACAGGCCCACTGTGTCCGACGCTGGTAAATGCGTGGAGAAAAGTAAAGCAGAACCAGGGGATCTTGAGGGGTTGGGGCGGGAGGTGTTAGAATTTTAAACAGGGTGTCAGGAGGGCCTCAGTGAGAGGCCTTCATCTATGAAGTGTGACATTTTGAGCAAAGCCCTGTAGGAGGTGCAGGAGCAAGTTATGCAGGAATTGGGTGGAAAAACATTCGAAGTAGAGGGAACAGCAAGTGCAAAGGCTCCGAGGCAGGAGTGTGTCTGGTTTGAGGAACTGCAAGGAGGCCAGTGTCCCCAGCTCCTCCCACCCCCTGTATCTGGGAATCAAAAGACCACATTTTACTCTGCAGGACCTTGGGCCTCAGAACAAAATGATTTCTGAGCCCTCATAGCCCATCCCCACGGGAGTCAGTGATGCCAGCCTCTTACGTGGGGCTGGGGCAGGTGCCTTGCTGCCCATATCTTAAAAGTGCTGAGTGGGTTTGAGGACCCATGGGGACTCGGAAAAGAGGCCACCATCATCTAGCTCCTCACTATGAGTGGCGGATTCTCAGATGGCCCTGGATTCGAATCCTGGGTCCACTGCTTTCCAGCCGTGTGATCTTAGGCAGATCACTCTCTGAGCTTCAGTGTCCTCAACTGCAAAACAGGGACAGGAGGCCCATAGATCTGGGTTGCAATGGGACTTACAGAGACCACTCTGGGAAGCGTGTGTGTAAGTGCCCAGCCTGGGACCTGGCTGATAGGAGCTTCTCAGTAAATGTTTATTTTTATTTTCTTATTTGTTAAGACAGTGCCTTGCTCTGTTGCCCAGGCTGGAGTGCAGTGGTGCGATCACAGCTCACTGCAGCCTTGACCTGGGCTCAAGCATCCCACCTCAGCCTCCTGAGGCTGGCACTACAGGTGAACGTCACCACACCCAGCTAATTTTTTTTTCTTTTTTTTTTAATTATTATTTTTTTTAGAGATGGGGTCTTGCCATGTTGCCCAGTCTGGTTTCCAACACCTCAGCCTCCCAAAGTGCTGAGATTACAGGCATGAGCCACCGTGCCTAATGTTTATAACCAGAACCTAACATTCTGGTATGACTCTGAATTGTTTTCAGAGTTGTTGGATATTTGTCCTATCACTTGAGTCTTCTAGGAACCCCATGAGGAAGACGGAACAAGAAACAATAGCCCCAGTTTACGGGGGGGGTGAGTTGAGGCCTGGAGAGGATGTGTGACTTGCCCAGGGTAACAGTGAGACAGGACTGATGGGGGGCTAGGACCAGGCTGTCCTGGCTCAGACAGCCTGGGGGGTTCAGGGCAGGGGAAATCGTCCAGCGCCCTTACACCCCTCACCACGAGCAGCCCCATGCATGCACCTCCTGCACATGTGTGCTATGCAATAATAGCGTCTTTCAGATTTGTGGTCCCGGCCAGGTTTTGTAAGGCACGGCTTGGTGGGACAGGAGGTCTGTTGTAAGGATGTTGAAAGGCTGGGAGCCTGGGGAAGCTCAGGCCACAGGCAGGCAGAGTCTGGGGCAGGTCTCGGCAAGAAGAGGAAGAGGTACCTCACGTGACCGTCCACTCGGCCTGTGTGTCCATCCGGTGTCTGGCCTGGCTGGGCTGGGAGGGCGGGGTCTCCAGACTGTTCCCTCAACAGCCTGGCCCCAGTGCCTTGTCATCCAGATGCCCGTCCCTGTCAGCTTCTCTGAGCCTCAGGACAGCCCTGTGAGGAGCTGCAGATGAGGAAGCTGAGGTTCAGAGAGGCACATGCCTGGTGGGGTTTGGACCCGGGCCTGCCTGATCCCAAGCCCCAGGGTGCTAGTCACAATTCGGGCAGGTACTGGCAGACGGGCTTTGTGCCGGCGGGCCCCCTCCTCCCTGGGCCAGCCTTCCTGGCCACGGCACATCCTCCCAGCCCTTGACAGTGGGCCCTGCCCACAAGTCTCTGCTCCTTGGTTCCTGCAGCCTGAGTCTCATCTCACAGGGCTCCTGGCCCCCGACTCTAGCTGCACCTGCTTCAGCCCCACTGAGGCACTGGGCTGCTGGACCCCTCAAAGGAGCAATCAGGAAGCCCACCTTTGAGCAGCACCTCGAAGGGCCAGATATCCTTTCCCCAGTGCCCACACAACTCAGAGATTCCTAGCCCATTTTACAGATGAAGAAACGGAGGTACAAAGAGGGAAGATTGTGTCCTGAAGCACACAGGACATACGAGGCAGAGCTGGGACTCCAAAGCCCAGCTTCTTCCATTCTGTAGCCTTCTGCCCTCAGTTTCTTCCACTGCAAAATGGGAGCCTCGAACTAGACAGTCTCAATTTAGATCATAGTGAGAATAGTACAAGCTCAGCAGTGAGATGGGCTGAGCTCTAATCCTGGCTCCTTCATGTCCTAGCAGGTGGCCTTGGGCAGTCGCTTCATCCCTGTACCTCAGTTTTCTCCCCCGTAAATGGGGCTGAGAGCAGTATCAACCCATGAGTGGCTGTGAGGTTCCATAAGCAACACATGCAGAGCATCCAGAAGATGCTGGAATGTTCGTGGGAGTCATCCGCTTTTTCAATCTATAGCTCCCTGTCCACCTCCCCTGCAGTGCTCTGAAGGATGACAGGGCCATGTTAATGCTCTCTTCTGGCCTTCCTGGGGCATGGCCGCGTGGCCCACACTGGACAGAGACTGTGTGGATGTGTCATGGGGACAGAGAGACATCCCAGGGCCCACCGTGGCGGATGGCAAGTGGCAGGGAGCTCTGGATGTAAAGCCGGCTCAGGCTGCACCCAGGCAGCCAAGGGCGCCTTTGTCCCTTTGTCTCCTCTCGTGCAAATTAGCAATTACCTTTCCTGCTCCTGCAAGCTCGGCCTTTCCTGGGAGAATTGCTCCAAAACAGCCACTGAGCAGGCAGGAGCCGCCTGGCTAATTAGCGGGTAGCCGCCGGGGACAAGCTCAGGGCCTAGTGACCAGAATTGGGGCCACAGCTGCCTGGGGGCTGCTGCCACCTTGGCCGGGAGACCAGGCAATGTCCTGGGCTCTGGGACATCATGACTTTTCCATCATGGGGTGTAAGTCCTAGCGCGATGGCTTGTCAGCTGTGTGATCTTACATAAGTCACTTGGCCTCTCTGAGCAACAGTTTCTTCATGTTTAGTATTATGTGGGTTTTGGAGCCCAGTGCCTAAATGGTGCCTGTTATCAGCTGGTGTTAAGATTACTGCTGTTGCCACCGCTGCCATTGCCTTGGGCCTGGGCTGGCTGGCTCAGGGTGAGAGAACATGAGGAATATGCAAGCCCTGTGATGGCCCTTGGGGACCCCGTAATGTTGCCTGAGCAGCGCAGGCAGCACAGGCAGCGGAAAAGCCCAGGGAGGCCTCAGGCCCTAAGGCAAGAGGGAGGCTTCATCTCTCCAACCCCAATCTCCTTTCGGTCCTCTATAAAATGGAGTCATCAAGGTATTGGTTGGCCATGTGCCTAGAATAGGGCCTGACCCAGGGCAAGTATTCTGTAAAGGTGAGGCTCTCTCCCTCCCTCCCTCCACCCTCCCTCCCCACTCTCACTCCCTCCCCTCCACTCTCCCTCCCTCCACCCTCCCTCCCCACTCTCCCTCCCCTCCACCATCCTTCCCTCCACCCTCCCTCCTCATTCACCCTCCCTCCCTCCACCCTCCCTCCTCATTCTCCCTCCCTTCACCCTCCCTGCCATCCACCCTCTCTCTCCTCCACCTTCTCCACTCTCCCTCCCTTCACCCTCCCTCTCCACTCTCCCTCCCTCCACCCTCCTTCCCCACTCTCCTTCCCTCCACCCTCCCTTCCCACTCTCCCTCCCTCCACCCTCCCTTCCCACTCTCCCTCCTCACTCTCCCTCCCTCCACCCTCCCTGCCCACTCTCCCTCCCTCCACCCTCCTCCCCACTCTCCCTGCCCTCCACCCTCCTTCCTCATTCTCCCTCCCTCTACCCTCCCTTCCTCCACCCTCCCTCCCAACTCTCCCTCCCTCCCTCCACCCTCCCTCCCCACTCCCTCCCCACTCTCCCTCCCTCCACCCTCCCTTCCTCCACCCTCCCTCCCCACTCTCCCTCCCTCCCCTGCACCCTCCCTCCCTCCACCCTCCCTCCCCACTCTCCCTCCCCTCCACCATCCCTCCCTCCACCCTCCCTCCTCATTCACCCTCCCTCCTTCCACCCTCCCTCCTCATTCTCCCTCCCTCTACCCTCCCTGTCATCCACCCTCTCTCTCCTCCACCTTCCCCACTCTCCCTCCCTTCACCCTCCCTCTCCACTCTCCCTCCCTCCACCCTCCTTCCCCACTCTCCCTCCCTCCACCCTCCCTCCCCACTCTCCCTCCACCCTCCCTCCCCACTCTCCTTCCCTCCACCCTCCCTGCCCACTCTCCCTCCCTCCACCCTCCTCCCCACCCTCCCTGCCCTCCACCCTCCTTCCTCATTCTCCTTCCCTCCACCCTCCCTGCTCTCCACCCTCCCTGCCCTTCACTCTCCCTCCCCACTCTCCCTCCTTCCCCACTATCCCTCCCTCCACCCTCCCTCCCCACTCTCCCTCCCCACTCTCCCTCCCTCCACCCTCCCTGCCCTCCACCCTCCCTCCCCACTCTCCCTCCCTCTACCCTCCCTGCCCTCCACCCTCCCTCCCCACTCTCCCTCCCTCCACCCTCCCTCCCCATCCTCCCTCTACCCTCCCTCCCTCCACCCTCTCTGCCCTTCACCATCCCTCCCCACACTCCCTCCCTCCACCCTCCCTCCCCACTCTCCCTCTGTCCACCCTCCTTGCCCTCCACCTTCCCTCTCCTCCACTCTCCCTACCTCCACCCTCCCCACTCTCCCTCCCTCCACCCTCCCTGCCCTCCACCCTCCCTTCCACTCTCCCTACTCTCCCTCCCTCCACCCTCCCCACTTTCCCTCCCTCCACCCTCCCTGCCTTCCACCCTCCCCACTCTCCCTCCCTCCACCTTCCCTGCCCTCTACCCTCCCTGCTCTCCCTCCCTTCACCCTCCCTGCCCTCCACCCTCCCCTCCATCCTCCTCATTCTCCCTCCCTTCACCCTCCCTCCCCTCCACCCTCCCTCCCCACTCTCCTTCCCTCCACCCTCCTTCCCCTCCACCCTCCTTCCCCTCCACTCTCCCTCCTTCCACTCTCCCTCCCTCTACCCTCCTTCCCCTCCACTGTCCCTCCCCTCCATTCGCCGCCCCTCCACCCTCCCTCCCCACCCTCCCTCCCCTCACCCTCCCTCCCCTCCACCCTCCTTCTCCAGTCTCCCTCCCCTCCACCCTCGCTGCCCTCCTCAGGAACACAGCAGCTCCTGGAGCAATAGCATGGTGGAAGGGCTGTCAGCTTGTGGCTTGGGGTGATCAGGGAAAGGCCCCTCCCACAGGAGCAGAATGGGGAGGGCCGAGGGCTGTGGATGCTGAGTGAGAAAAGGACTGGCAGCCAGGCCTAGGGCAAAGGGTGCCAGCCGGGAAGCTGTGGAGGTCGAGGGAGGGCAGAGATTCTGGATATAGGATACCAGGCTGGGAGCATTCTCCCCGCTGGCTGGTGACTCGGGGAGGAGATCTCCCAGGGCTACAGAGAGGGTGTGGAGCAGGGGAGGAGTCCCTGGCTTGGCCTGGGGAGTCTGGGCTGGGGAGATTTTCTGGCCAGTATACCCTAGGGCTGAGGCTCACTAAGGGGCTAAGCAGAGGGTGGGTGTCCCAGGTAGAGGAGACAGCCTGTGCAGAGTCACGGAAGTGCCATTTAAACCTGAGGTAGGTGGAGCTGTAGCACACAGGCCTCTAGTACTCAGCAAGTTGGCCTGGATTTTATATGGGCACTGGGGAGCCTAGGAAGGTTTGGGGCAGGCGATGTTGAGGTCTGATTTTCAGAGTCAACGTACAGCACTGTTAGTCGGGGAGGTTGAGATAGTGGCTGAGATAGAGAAACCGGAAGCCTGATGGGCGGGTGGTGGGTGGAAGTCAATCTGACATCTCACGCTCCCCAGTGTCACCTAGGCAAATGCCATTCCTCCTGGAGCCTCAGTTCTGCCTATGGCCAGTGAGTGGACTGTGGACTTCCTGCCTCCCTGAGTGCTTAGGGGTGAGAATGGAATAGTCCTGATGGCCTGCCTGGAGCCAGGCACCCTATGGTGCCTCGGAGTAAGCGCGCCCGTGGTCTTTCACTGACCACTTGCTATATGCTAGATATTTTATTATTTATTTATTTGAGACAGAGTCTCACTCTGTCACCCAGGCTGGAGTGCAGTGGCGTGACCACGGCTCATTGCAGCCTCAACCTACCAGGCTCAAGACATCCTCCCACCTGAGCCTCCCGAATAGCTAGGACTACAGGCACGTGCTGCCATGCCCAGCTAATGTGCTAGGTACTTTACACGAATTATATTGTTTCATTCTCATAACCACCCTTTTAGGTTCTCCCCATTCATTGAGGAGGAAACTGAGTCACAAGGGAGAGAAGTAACTTGCCCAAGAGACGAAGCTGGGATTTGGGCCCATGCTGGGGTGACCCCAGAGTCCTCACTGGTTGCTCCCCCACACTCCTATCCCCAAACCCAATCCTGGCCGGGGCGTGGCCCCGTCCCCAGCCAGTTCCCCAGGGCCCAGTTAATCCCCTCTCAGGGCCACCAGCATGAGAGCCAATTAGTGCCTGCTGTGCTGGGGGCACCACACCTGTCCCCTGCTGTGGGCCCCCCAGAGCCCCAGCCCTGCCCAGATCCTTTGGGCACACCCTTGGCTCTGCAAGCTGATGCTTCTTGTATTGCACCATTAAGAAAAAGGACTCAGCCCTGTTTTTTGTCAGGGAAGCTAGGGGAAAATAAAGCCAGTGAGAGAAGCATTCCAGCGTCGGGATTTTTCCAAGCCTCGGCTGGGCCGCCCATGGAGTGCTGTCTTCCCACTGCAGGCTCCCCTCATCCTTCCAGCACCCACCTACCTCCCCCAGGAACCAGGCTCCAAGGGCCCCCGTGGTCCCTGGTGACGGGGGCTGCTGGTGGGGTTGGCTGCGGTTTCTCACCTGCGTGCCGGGTCTGGCTCCAGCGAGAAAGGAGGAAGAGGGAAAAAAAGGTCCTTGAGATGGTGACAAAGGTCTGAGTGTGGGCCACAAGAGCAGCCTGTTTCCAGGCAACTGCTATACCCTGGGCTCCCCATGGTGGCGGGCACATCCGTCATGCCATGGCTCGGCTCTGGAGGGAGTCAGGCCGCCCCGGCAGTCCAGGCACACTGCCCACCGCCCCCAAGCTCCGGCCCTGCTGGGGACATGAGGCCCCTCCGGCCGGCACTGCGTGAGAACGCCTGGTGTTCTCGTGGCCGCTGCTGGCTAAGCTCCTACTAGGTGCTCAGCCTCAGGCCTGGTGCACGTGGAGCATAGTTGTCAATCATCAATCCCATCTGTCATTCTGTCCATCCCCCTATCCAACCGTCCAAGATAGAACTGTGGTTTAGTGCGCAGGTTCTGGAGGGCTGGGTTGAAACCCACTCCACCAAATTTTTGCATTTGTCCTTCAGTGCATTGCCCCACCTTGCTGGCCTCAGTTTCTTCATCTGTGAAACGGACATAATAACAGTTCTTACCTCACAGGGTTGTTGTGAGGATTAAATCACATAATATAGGTAATGCCTTAGGCACAGTGCCTGCCACATATTAAATTTGCTAAATGTTCATTGTTTCTCTTTTTATTATTAATTGTTTGTTAGGTGACAGTTGGGGCAGCAGGTAGCATGCCATCTGTGGCAATCAGATAGACCTGGGTGGGGGGCGAGTTTGCCCCACTTTGAACTGTATGACCTTAGACAGGTGGCTCAGCCTCTCTGAGCCTCAGTTTCCTCTTGACTACACTGGGGAAATAATAGCTGCCTTGACACACTCCCCTCCCCAGCCTAAGTGTGAAACCCCATCTCTTGTCAGGAGGATTAGCAGTGTCCACGTGTGCCAGGGCCCCACCCTGGCCACACTCAGTACTCACAAGGTCATTATTCAACAGGCCACGATTGGTGCCCACTGGGTGCCAGTGTGAGGGCTGGGAGAGGAGTCAGGCCTGGCAGGGCGTGGCCTTACCAGCACTCCCTTCCCCTGCCTTGGGGCTGCCCAGCCCTGCCCCCCATCCTCCAGCTCCTTTGTGAAAAGAACCTCTGCGAGTGCCCTGGAGCGAGAAGAGGAGGACAAGAAGGCAGCCCGCGTGCCAGGGGGCCGGGCACACCGTCGCCTTTGTCTGGGCCACCCTGGAGGCAGAGGGAGGCTCGGTCCCCCAGGGCAGGCCACACTGCTGGCCTGCTGGTGGCTGAGGGAGGCCGCGTGGGCGGCAGGGCCTGGGCAGGCCCAGGCTGGCAGCGGCCCCCTGGGACAGCTTGGCCCACTCAGGCGAGAGGGATGCCCACGCCTGGGAGGAGGGCGGCAGCCAGCTTGGAGGTGACTGTGTCCTTCTGGGGCCTGTTACAGACACACCTCAGTACCTACTAAGTGCCAGGAACAGTGGCAGCCACTGGGCCCTCAGAACTAGGCCATGCATTCCAGTCCTGGCGCCTGGGGGTCCGGGTTGCAATGCCTGCTCCGCTGTTTGACAGCTGTGTGGTCCAGGCAAATTCCCTCCCCGGTGTAGGCCTCCATTTACTGGTCTGCAAAATGAACGTAATAACAGTCCTACCTCAAGTGCTCCGAGCAGTGCCGGGAACAAAGAGAGCTCCCAGTAACTCTGGGAAATTTGTCATTGACTCTGCCCTTGAGGAGAAAGGGCTGAACATTTGTTGAGTTCCTACTGTGTGTTAGATTTCTGACCTGAAGAGAATGCAATTCAAGAAACATCTACTGAGTACCTACTACGTGCCAGCATCTGGGCTGGGCTTTGGGGATACCTGAATGCAAGACCTGGGGCAGGGGTGTGGAGATAGAAGGAAAAGGAAAGGGAAGGGACATTGAGGTATGAGATCCTACTATGTGCCAGGCTGTTTGCTGAGCACTGGGAGTCCAGAAAGGAAAGCAGTGGCCCCTGCCTTCATGATAGGGAAAGACAGACATCCAGAACCCAATGATTATGACCCAGGGTAGTCCCTTGGGGGATACCTGGGGGCCAGGGAAGGCTTCCGGGAGGAGGTGATCTGGAATCTTGGCATTATGGCCACGCTACAACTCTCTTCTACAACAGCCCCATCATGTTGTGATCTGGCCTCAGTTTACACATCTGGAGATACGGGACACACTACCCAAGGAGGAATAGACTTTTTCCATCTGCGATCGGCTCACCTTCCCTTGCGCTGGTTCTCAGCGGCCCCTCCACTGCTTCTGCTCTCATCCAGGCTGCAGCGGCTCTTGCTTCGGCCTGCCGGCTCCCTCTCTCCACCCAGCAGCCAGAGCGATCTTCTGAAACATAAATCACACATCATCAGTTCCTAGCCTAAAACCCTTCAGTGGCTCCCCAGGGGCTCTTAGGACAAAGACCAGACTCCATACCACAGCCTGCAAGGCCCAGCCAGACCCAGCACCGCTGACCCTCCAGCCCCACCAGTCAGAGGAAAGGGGCACAGTCAGGCCAGATCCTCCACCTGCCGGTGCAGCTGGAATCCTTGGTTACGGCTGTCAGGGGATGAGTGGTGTGGGGTAGTGGGGCAGCCGTGTACCCAGCCAGCTGTGTGATCTCAGCATACAGTCCCTTTCTAGATCCGTGCCTCAGTTTCTTCATCAGTAAAACAAGAGGGCCTCAGGGGTGATGCCCTCAATACTCTCATTCAGGGTGCTGAGGCCCCTTGGACTCTTGTGAACTCACCCCCTTACACACACCCTAGGGCCTCCATGACAGAATATTTCATGCCCTCCCCAGATCTGATCAAAAGAAGAGACCAGCAAATCAGGGTGAGATTATGATGTGGATTTCAGCAGCTGTCTTGATCGTAAGGAGGAACTGAGGCCCATAAGGTGAAGTGACCCTACTGGGCTCATTCTCTTAGCCAAGCTCCTCTGTGGCCAGCTGTCAGTTGTCAGCAGCAATGACACAGGGCAGCAGCACTGGGAATCCCTTAAGAGAGGTCATGCAAACTCGGGAAGCTGGGGATTTTAATCCCTTCACTTGAAATCTAGATTTTATTATTTTTAATTTCAACTTTGTTTAAATATACAGTGCATTCACATTATTACTGTTACATTGAGACAGGGTTTCATTCTGTCACCCAGGCTGGGGTTCAGTGGCATGATCACAGCTCACTGCAGCCTCCACCTCCCCAGGCTCAAGTGATGCTCCCAAGTAGCTAGGATTACAGGCGCGTGGCACCATGCCTGGCTACTTTTTATATTTTTTGTAGAGACAAGTTTTCACTATGTTGCCCACGCTGGTCTCAAACTCCTGAGCTCAAGTGATCCACCCGCCTCAGTTTCCCAAAGTGCTGGGATTATAGGCATGAGCCACTGCGCCTGGCTGTGCTCACATTATTTAAAATGCAAAAGTTTAAAAATACAAACTTTTTCTTTCCCCCAGCCATTCAGCGTCCTTCCCAGAAGGTTCCCCTGTGACTGGTTTCTTGCCTGTCCTTGCAGAGATACTTGATGCATGTGTAGGCAAATGCCGGTGTGCGAAATTCATTTTTAGCGCTAGAAGGAACTGGTCATTGTCTGAGTTTGCCCCCTGCCCACCATTAAGGGCTTGCCTGAGGTTGCAGAGCTTGGCAGTGGGTAGAGCCCTCCGCCATCCTCTCCCTGCTGGAGCACTGGGCATGCCCAACCGAGGAGACTCGGAGAGGCTGGCTGGGGTTGCTCTGACTTTGCTGCACAGGAGGCCGAGGAGGCTCCTGCCTCCAGAGCGTCTCTTCTGTATAAGCAGTAAATAGAGACCGAGGAGATGTTGAGAAAGTTCTAATTAGCTGCACTGAGCACTTGCAGCACCATCAGAACACAAGTGATAAGGAGGCTTGGTGCTTGGACTCAAATCAATGGGACTGCAGGGGCAATGGGACTGCAAGGGCAGGACGGTGGCAGGGAGATTGCTCCCTGGCCAGGGCGGGGATGCGTGAGGGTGGACCCCACTTTATGCAATGAGCTCAGCAGTTTGACCCTGCTTTATGTAGTGGATAGGCTCTGTATTACAGGTTTCAGAAACATTGTTTCAACCCACGCATATCCCTGCCTGGTAGACACAGTTAACCCCCTGTAACAGCTGAGGAAAAGTCCCAGGGAGACAGAGTTCCTTGGCTGAGATCACATGGCTGGATTTAAAATCGGGTCTACCTGATTCCTAGAATTTCCCACCCTGCTTTGCATCAGGAGCTTGATCAATATCACACAAGCTGCCTCCTGCATAGTCACGTCACTGGTGCAAAAGGAGCAAGGTGTCCGTGTGGCCAGCCACTGTGGCTCCGGCACTTCCAGCTCTGGCTCCACTATTAACCGGCTGTGTGGCCTTGGGCAGGTCACATGCTCTCGGTGGCCCAGGATCTCTGCCAGGCCCACCTCAGTTCAGATCAGACCTGCCCAGTGGAATGAACGGAGGAGGTAGAGCAGTTTCCCCTGGGGCTGAGGACTCTTGTGTCACCAGATGCCTTCGCTGATACGCCTGGAGATGGGACCAGGCCAGAGTTGAGATTCACAGATCAACCAGCCTCTGCTCGGCTGTGTGACTTTGGATCACTCTCTCCCCCTTTCCGAGCCTCCACTTCAAGTCTCTGGGCCCCCGGGGATGAGCATTTGGAAAAGGGAAGTTTGGAGTGTAGCCCAAGCTGGCAGGATTTGGGTAGGGCTGGAATAGGGGATCAGGAAGAACAGGGTTCAAGGAAAGACAGACACAAGTAGCAGAGGACGAGGTACCTTGTCTTTTGCTGACTTCAGGAATGAGTTTCACATTTTTCAGCAAGGATTTGATTTAAAGTCACTGGACAAAACTGAGCCTGACAGACCTGAGGGGCTCCAGGGAAACCCCCTGAAAGGAAATATTTGCTGAAGAGGATTGAAGTTCAAAAGTTCCAGAGGCCGGGCGCGGTGGCTCACGCCTGTAATCCCAGCACTTTGGGAGGCCGAGACGGGCGGATCACAAGGTCAGGAGATCGAGACCATCCTGGCGAACACGGTGAAACCCCGTCTCTACTAAAAAAATACAAAAAACTAGCCGGGCGAGGTGGCGGGCGCCTGTAGTCCCAGCTACTCGGGAGGCTGAGGCAGGAGAATGGCGTAAACCCGGGAGGCGGAGCTTGTAGTGAGCCGAGTTCGTGCCACTGCACTCCAGCCTGGGCGACAGAGCAAAGACTCCGTCTCAAAAAAAAAAAAAAAAAGTTCCAGAAGCCTTGGTGGTGCTGTTTTGGTCGGGGAATAGAGGCACAGAGGGAGGCAGGAGAGCTCCCGAGGCTGCAGAGCCTCTCTGGCTCTTCCCTTCTCATCTCACTCCGCACATATTTAGGGAGAACCCACTATGCACCTGACACTGTGCAGAGACCAAGGCAGATCCCGTCTGTGCCCTTGTGATTGTCACCATCTATGGAGGACACAGCCATTAACCAAATGGTCACAGAAATACACAGAATACTGTGGTCATGAGAGGCGCCGTGAAGGACACAGCATTCACAGGGTCCCAGCTTGGGAGTAGGGGTTCAGGGAAGGCTTCTCGGAGGCCACCTAATGAGTCTGCCTGGGCAGCCATGACAGAGTAACACAGACCGGTGGCTTAAACCACTGACATTTTCTCACAGCTCTGGCGGCTGGAAGTTCAAAATCAAGGTGTCAGCAGGGTTGATTTCTTCTGGGGCTTCTCTTCTTGGCTTATGGACAACCACTTCTGTCTGTGTCTTCTCATGGTCTCTCTGTGAATGTCTGTGTCCTAATCTGCTCTTCTTATGAGGACATCGGTCACGTTAGAGTGCGGCCACACTAAGGACCTCATTTAACTTAGTCATGTCTTGAAAGACCCTGTCTTGGCCAGGTGCATTGTCACTCCTGTGACATCCTAGCACTTTGTTGTGATCTGGCCTCAGTTTACACATCTGGATATATAGGACACACTACCCAAGAAGGAATATACTTTTTCCATCTGCGATCAGATCACCTTCCCATGCACTGGTTCTCGGTGGCCCCTCCACTGCCCCTGCTCTGGTCCAGGCTGCAGCGTCTCTTGCTTCGGCCTGACAGCTCCCTCTCTCCACCCAGCAGGAGAATTGCTGGAACCCAGGGAGTCGAGACCATCCTAAGCAACATAGTGAGACCTCATCTCTATGAAAAAAAAAAAAAAATTAGCCAGGCATGGTGTTACATGCCTGTAGTCCCAGCTACCTGGGAGACTGAAGCAGGAGAATCACTTGAGCTCAGAAAATTGAGGCTGCAGTGAGCCACGATCACTCCACTGCACTCCAGCCTGTGCAGTAGAGCAAAACTCACTCTCAGAAGAAATGTAAAAATTTTAAAAAAGGTCCTGTCCACAAATACAGTCACATTAACAGGGGTCAGGACTTCAACATATGAATTGGAGGATGCACAATTCAGGCTGTAACAGGCAGTAACACTTGAGCTGAGGCCTGAAGATCAAGTAGAAGTTAACATACACCAGGAAAGAAAGGGTGTTTCAGGCAGAGGGAGCAGCCTGGGCAGAGGCCAGGTGCCGAGAGGGGGCACATGGTGCAGATGTGGTTGGGGGAAGCCAGCGTGGTCAGGGTGCAGGGAGGCCACGGAGCGGGGTTCAAGAGGAGGCCTGAATCCCAGTTTGGCTGCTCCATTGCTTTGTTACTGGATCCATTTCCAGTCCTCGGTTTCCTCATTGGGGAAACAGCAGTAATCAAAGTTAGCCTTTTGGGGCTGGGAGCTGGAATGAGGTCATATACTTCTAAAATGTCTTGCCCCATGCCAGCTCCTAGTAGGCGCTCAAGATGAATTAGCTGTCCCTTTCTCCTCCCTTCCTGGACCACCTTTGGTCTCCCTAGCCCCCCGTCCTTGTCCCCTACCCTGATTTGGATGACCTGGCTTGAGATCCTGAGCTCCAGGGCCAATGACTCTTAACAAACAGTATTGTGACTCATCGAGGCCCTCTGGGCCTCCTGGGAGGCAAGGAGAAAAGGAGGATTTCCTGGGGGGTTTCCCAGGAGAGGGTTCCTGCTTCTGAGTGATACAGGACCAGGGGTGGATCCTCAATGAAGCTTCTGAGCCTCCTGTGATATTTGGGAAGAAAAGCTCCACCCTCCCCCAACACAACACTGTCTTTCATTGCAAAAGAAATGAATCTTCAGTGACAAGGGCCTCCTTCTCTTGGGGAGGTGTTTGCTGGGCATCTCTGCCGATGAGCCACTTTCTATCTGGCTGTGCAGCCTGTGACAAGTGCCTTCACCTCTGAGCCTGTTTGTTCATTTGCACTTACATCCAATACATTCTTTTTGTTTGTTTGTTTGTTTGTTTGTTTTGAGACGGAGTCTCACTCTGTTGCCCAGGCTGGAGTGCAGTGGCGCGATCTTGGCTCACTGCAAGCTCTACCTCCCAGGTTCACGCCATTCTCCTGCCTCAGCCTCCCGAGTAGCTGGGACTACAGGCACCCGCCACCACGCCCGGCTAATTTTTTGTATTTTTTTAGTAGAGACGGGGTTTCACTCTGTTAGCCAGGATGGTCTCGATCTCCTGACCTCGTGATCTGCCCGCCTTGGCCTCCCAAAATGCTGGGATTACAGGCATGAGCCACCGTTCCCGGCCACATTGAATACATTCTTAACATTTCAGTAAATGGTTTATTGTAGGGTCAGTTTAGATTTACAGTTACAAAGTTGCAAAGATAGTCCAGAGAGTTCCTGTCTACTCCTCACCCACTTTCTCCTGTGGTTAACATTTGATATTACTAAGGAACCCATCCAGGCACATCACTATTAACTAAACTCATACTTCTTTTTATTTCACTAGTTTTTCCCTAATGTCCATTTTCTGTCCCAGGATCCAATCATAATACTACGTTACATTTAGTTGTCATGTCTCCTTAACCTCCTCTGGTCTGTGACAGTTTCATAAGACCCTGTTTTATTTTGACAAATATTTCTAAGCACCTACAATGTGCATTGATCTGTTCTTTGTGCTAGGGAAAGAAACAGAATCCCATCTTCCGTGGAGCCTATATGTCCAGGAGTGGGGAGACAGACCATGAACCCTAAATGTAAATGTTCAATATATAGAAAAATAAAGCAGAGAATGGGGCCAGGGCTGGGGGCTGCTGCTTGAGATAGGTGTGGGGAGGCCTCCTGGAGACATGGGAGCAGAGACCCACTGGAGGTGAGAGACCATCCATGTGGGGATCTGGTGGGAGAGGATTCCAGGCAGAGAAAAGGATAAGTGCAAAGACCCTGCAGCAGGAAGTGCCTGGTGAGTAGAACCAGGAGAAGGCCAGTGGAGTGGGCTGGAGCCCTGGGTGTGGGGGTGAGTGATGAGAGGTGAGCGCAGATCTGTGTGGGGTACAGAGTGGGGTCGGGGGTGAGGGTGGAAGCTGGGAGGAGGCTGCTGCAGTGATCCAGGTGAACCAGGGAGAGAGGGTGGCGGCCTGGACCAGAATGGTGCCCATGGTGGGGTGAGAAGTGA
Organism: Chlorocebus sabaeus; assembly: GCF_047675955.1. NCBI lineage: Eukaryota > Metazoa > Chordata > Mammalia > Primates > Cercopithecidae > Chlorocebus > Chlorocebus sabaeus. The sequence continues at coordinate 38,580,571 of NC_132905.1, read as the reverse complement.
GCCGATTCTAGGCCTGTTTTGGACTTGCTGGTGGAAATGGGGTGGTGCTGAAACCTTCTGGTAGGGCCTGTGTGAGGAATCTGAAGATGGTTGTGAGCAGGCTTGGTTGGCACACTGTAAAGTAGGATTCCTCAGGGGATCTCCTGTGCTTTCAGAGCCACCAACCAAGCTCATCCTCCGACTGAGAGCCAGTGAGTAATCTTAGCTTAATGCAGCTTCCACCTCCCAGATTCAAGCGATTCCCCTGCCTCAGCCACCCAAGTAACTGGGATTACAGGCACGCGCCACCATGCCTGGCAAATTTTTGTATATTTCAGTAGAAACTGGGTTTCACCATGTTGGCCAGGCTGGTCTCGAACTCCTGACCTCAGGCAATCTACCCCTCTTGTCCTCCCAAAGTGCTGGTATTATAGGTGTGAGCCACTGTGCCCAGCCAAAAAAGGTGTTTTTTTGTTTTGTTTTGTTTTGAGATGGAGTCTCTCTCTTGTCACCCAGGCTGGAGTGCAGTGGCATGATCTCGGCTTACTGCAACCTCCGCCTCCCGGGTTCAAGTGATTCTCCTGCCTCAGCCTCCCAAGTAGCTAGGATTACAGGCACCTGCCACCACGCCTGGCTAATTTTTGTACTTTTAGTAGAGACAGAGTTTCACCATGTTGGCTAGGCTGGTCTAGAACTCCTGACCTCAGGTGATCCACCCGCCTTGGCCTCCCAAAGTGCTGGGATTATAGGCATGAGCTACCGTGCACTGCCAGAATTTCATTATTAAAAAACAAAACAAAACAAAACAAACAAAAAAACAATTCATCAAGTACCAGTGTACTGTTAAAAAGAAAAAGTCCCCTTTCTGGCCCTGCCTACCAGTTACCCTGTTCCTCTTCCCAGGCGAAATCACTGTTATTTCTTGGTTCTCCTTTCAGAGATGTTTTATACTTATATATGCACATATGCAAATCTATTTCTGGGTTTTGTTTCTAGTTTTACACAAAATATGTTGTACATTGTTCTATAGGTTGCTTTTAATATAATAACTTTTTTTTTGAGATATAATTCACATGCCACACAATTCACCCATTTAAAATATGATTCAGGCTGGGCATAGTAGCTCACACCTGTAATCTGGCACTTTGGGAGGCCAAGGCAGCAGGATCATTTGAGCCCAGGAGTTTAAGACCAGGCTGTGCAATATAGCCGGACCCTGTCTCTACAAAACATTTAAAAAATTAGCTGGGCATAGTGGTGTGTACCCATAGCCCCAGCTACTCTGGAGGCTGAGGCGGGAGGATCACTTGAGCCCAGGAGTTCAAGGCCACAGAGAGTTATGATAACACCGCTGCATTCCAGCGTGGGCAACAGAGTGAGACCTTGTCCCTAAAAAAATAATAATAAATATAATTCAGTGGCTTTCAGTATTATATATTCAGAGATGTGCAACCATTGCTGCAATCAATTTTAGAGCATTTGCATCACCCCCCAAAACCCTCCATACCCCTAAGCAGTCACCCCTCCTTTCCTCCTGACTCCCTCCCCCAGCTAGGGAGACAACCTCTGCTGTGCTTTCTGTCTGTTTAGATTGGCCTTTTCTGGACATTTCCTATAAGTGGAATCATATAGTACGTGGTCTTTTGTAATGGATTTCTTTTACTCACATTTTCGGGGTTCATCCACGTTGTAGCATGTATCAGTACAGTCATGCACCACTTAAGGACATTTTGGTCAACAATGGACCATATATATATATGACAGTGGTCCCATGAGATGAGGATGATGATCATGATGATGATGATTATTTTGAGACCAAGTCTCACGCTGTCACCCAGGCTGGAGTGCAGTGGCATGATCTCAGCTCACTGCAACTTCCGCCTCCTGGGTTCAAGTGATTCTCTTGCCTTGGCCTCCCAAGTAGCTGGGACTACAGGCACCCACCACCACACCGGCTAATTTTTGTATTTTTAGTAGAAATGGGGTTTCACCATGTTGGCCAGGCTGGTCTCGAATTCCTGACCTCGTGATCCACCTGCCTCAGCCTCCCAAAGTGCCGAGATTACAGGCATGAGCTACCATGCCCAGCCTAAATTATTAGAATACTGTATTAATTTTTTTTTTTTTTTTTTTTTTTTTTTTTTTTTTTTTGAGATGGAGTCTTGCTTTGTCTCCCAGGCTAGAGTGCAATGGCACAATCTGGGCTCACTGCAACCTCCACATCCTGTGTTCAAGTAGTTCTCCTGTCTCAGCCTCCTGAGTAGCTGGGATTACAGGTACCCACCACCATGCCTGGCTAACTTTTTTGTATTTTTTTTTCTTTTTTTTTGAGATGGAGTCTCGCCCTGTTGCCCAGGCTGGAGTGCAGTGGCATGATCTCGGCTCACTGCAACCTCTGCCTCCTGGGTTCAAGCGATTCTCCTGCCTCAGCCTCCTGAATAGCTGGGATTACAGGCACATGCCACCACACCTGGCTAATTTTTGTATTTTTAATAGAGACAGGGTTTCACCGTTTTGGTCAGTCTGGTCTCAAACTCCTGACCTCATGATCTGCCCACCTCAGCCTCCCAAAGTGTTGGGATTATAGGTGTGAGCCACCGTGCCTGGCCACTTTTTTGTATTTTTAGGAGAGATGAAGTTTCACCATGTTGACCAGGCTGGTCTTGAACTCCCGACCTCAAGTGATCCGCTCACCTTGGCCTCCCAAAGTTCTGAGATTATAGGTGTGAGCCACCGCGCCTGACCTATAATACTGTATTATTGTTTACTGTACCTTTTGTATGCTTAGATATGTTTAGATATACAAATATTGGCCGGGTGCAGTGGCCCAGCTACTCGGGAGGCTGAGACAGAAGAATCGCTTGAACCTGGGAGGCAGAGGTTGCAGTGAGCTAAAATCGCACCATTGCACTCCAGCCTGGGCGACAGAGTGAGACTCCGCCTCAAAAAAACAAAAAATCAAATATCATTGTGTTACAATAGTCTACAGTATTCAGTACAGTAATAGGCTGTGTTATCTAGGATTGTGTAGATACACTCTATGATGTTCGCACAACGATGCAATCACCTAATGACGCATTTCTCAGAACCTATCCCATCATTGACACTTGACTGTACTTCATTCCTTGTTATTGCTAATAATATTCCATTGAATAGACATACCACATGTTACTTATTTATTCAACAGTTGATGGACATTTGTGTTATTTCCTCATTTCGGCTATTTTGAATCATGTTGCTATGAACAGTCATGTACAAGTTTTGGTGTTCACTTATGCTTTTTATCCTCTTCCATGTAGGAGTGGAATTGCTAAGTCATATGGCAACTCTATGTTTAACTTTTTGAGGAACTACCTGTTTTCCAAATCAGTACATCATTTTACATTCCCACCAGCAGTGCATGAGGGTTGCAATTTCTCTATATTTTTGCCAGAACTTGTTATTTATTTATTTATTTTTGAGACCGAGTCTTGCTCTCTCGCCCAGGCTGGAGTGCATGGCGCAATCTCGGCTCACTGCAATCTCTGCCTCCCTGGTACAAGTGATTCTCCTGCCTCAGCCTCCCGAGTAGCTGGGATTACAGGTGCAGACAATCACTCCCGGCTAATTTTTGTATTTTTAGTAGAGACAGGGTTTTACCATGTTGGCCAGGCTGGTCTTGAACTCCTGACCTCAAGTTACCTGCCCGCCTCGGCCTCCCAAAGTGCTAGGATTACAGGCATGAGCCACCAGGCCTGGCCAAAACTTATTAGCTGTCTTTTTTATTAGAGCCGTCCTAGTGGGTGTGAAGTGGCATCTCACTGTGGTTTTGATTTGCGTTTCCCTGGTGGCTGATGATGTTGAGTATCTTTTCATGTGCTTATTGGCCATTTGTATGTCTCTATTGAGGAAATATCTATTCAGATCCTTGCCCGTTAAAAATATTGTATTACTTGTCATTTTACCATTGACTTGTAAGAACTTTTCTGTATTCTAGATACAAGTCCCTTATCAGATACATGGTTTGCACATATTTTACCCCAGTCTGTGAGTTGTCTTTTTGCTTTCTTAATGGTGTCCATTGTAGTACTAATGTTTTTAATTTTGATGAAGTGCAATTTGTCTAATTTTTATTCTATTGCTTGAACCTTTGGTGTCATATCTAACAAGTCATTGCCTAATCCAGGGTCACAAAGATTTATCCCTATGTTTTCTTCTAAGAGTTTTATAGTTTTAGCTCTTACATTCTTCAGGTTGTTTTTCCCACTGAACAGTAAATCTATGTGCTGTCAGTGCATAAGTATGTCAGAACATAAAGAACTTTCTCCTTCTTTTTTTACAGCTGTGTAGTATTCAGTTTTATGGATGTACCGTATTTTACTTATCCAGTCCCCTGTTAACGGACACTTGGATTGTTTATGATATTCTGCTCTCGCAAGACTTTAGTGAACATCCTTGAACATAGATGGCCATTTCAAGCATGGGCGAGTTTATACCAAGGAGTTGAATTGCTGCGTCCGAGGGCATGTGCTTTTGGAGATGATACAGACTGCCCTCCACAGACAGGGAACCAATTTTCACTCCCGGCAATAATGTCTAGAAAGTGAGCCATTCGTGTAATGACCGTGGTTACTGTATATTGAGCACTCAGTGTATGCTGGCACTGTGCATCCCCTCGTAATGACCCTGAAGGTCAGAATTAAAATCCCCACTTTACAGAGATCTCAGTTCACATGATCTATCCGACTTCTGATCCTATTTATTTTTCACCATTTGATTCAGCCCCCATGCCTTGGGAGTGTCTCCGACCACTTCTGAAATAACTACCAGAAAAATGCCAATTCACCCTGGAGAATCTCTAAGATCATACTTAAGTGTGCAAAAGGCAATTAAGTGTGGAAGCCAAAGGCAGTCAGTTACTAGGGAGTCTTGAATGAGCATCTGTTGTATGCCTGCCAGTGAGACGTGGTCTGGTTTAGGGGCTTAGAAGTCTAGCTTTGCAATTTGTCAGGCAGATGTAGGTTCAATCCTGACTCCATCCCACGCACCTTTGGCAACTTGCTTCTCTTCTCAGTGCCTAAGTTTCCTTATCTGTAAAACAGTATTGACAATAGTACCTACTGGGACATCAGGAGTGTTTAATACACATTGGCTATTATTATCCTTGTTGGCAAAGTGTTACAGGAAATTGAAGGCAAGAGACATGTTGGGTTGGGGATTGGGGGAAGGTCAGGGAAGGATTCCTGTGGAGAGAGAGAGGGCATTTGAATGAAACCACTCAGTTCTGGGCATTCCAGGCAGAGGGGACAGTGTGTGTCCAGGCACAGAGGCAGGATGGCCCCAGAGCCCATGGGAGGAGAAGCAGCCAGGGAGGCTGGAATGTCAGGTTTGTGCTAGGACCTCTAGGAGGAGGAGACATGGCTGGAGCTGCTTCCAGGGGCCTCAAATCCAGGCATGGGCATGAGTTTTTGGATGGCATTTGACAGGCAGTACAGAGCCATGGAAGGATAGTTAAGCTTGCAGTCCTGCCCAGTATGTCCCCACCTGCAACTCAGGTGCTTCCTTGGGGCAGGCTTCCCAAACCTCATTTCTTCTTGAGGGGCAGCCTAGGACACTGTTTAAGAATGAGAAAGCCAGGCATGG